>NC_072407.2:34050000-34650000 GCF_028858775.2 Pan troglodytes
GTAGTGGACTAAATGATGATACCACCTTCCCCCAAGTGATATGTCCATGTCCTAATCCTCTGAATATGTGAATATTACTTTATTTGGTAAAATTCTCTTTGCAGATGTAATCAAAGATCTCAAGATGAGGATCTCCACATTCTGGATCACCTGGGTGGCCTCTAATGCCAATGAAATGTATCCTTATAAGAGAAACACAGCAAAGACACACACAGAGAAGAGCCTCTGTTGGGAGGGGCTGCCACAAAGGTCTCTAACATGCCCTGGAGACATTTTTCCCCTTGTCTTGGGGATTAACATTCTGCTCCTTGTTTCTTATGCAAATTTCTGCAGCCAGCTTGAATTTCTCCTCAGAAAATTAGATTTTCTTTTCTATCACATTGTCAGGCTGCAAATTTTCTGAACTTTTATGCTCTATTTCCCTTTTAAAACTGAATGCCATTAACAGCACCCAAGTCAACTCTCGAATGCTTTGCTGCTTAGAGATTTCTTCCGCCACATACCCTAAGTCATGTCTCTCAAGTTCAAAGTTCCACAAATCTCTAGGGCAGGGGCAAAATGCCACCAGTCTCTTTGCTAAAACATAACAAGAGTCACCATTGCTCTAGTTCCCAACAAATTCCTCATCTCCATCAGAGACCACCTCAGCCTGGATTTCATTGTCCATATCATTATCAGCAGTTTTATCAAAGCCATTCAACAAGTCGCTAGGGAGTTCCAAACTTTCCCACATTTTCCTGTCTTTTTCTGAGCCCTCCAAACTGTTCCAACCTCTGCCTGTTACTCAGTTCCAAAGTTACTTCCACATTTTCAGGTATCCTTTCAGTAGTACCCCACTCCTGGTACCAGTTTACTGTTTTAGTCCGTTTTCACACTGCTGATAAAGACATACCAGAAACTGGAAATTTACAAAGGGAAGAGGTTTAATAGAGAACTCACAGTTCCATGTGGCTGGGGAGGCCTAACAATCGTGGCAGAAGGTGAAAGGCACATCTCACATGGCGGCAGACAAGAGAAGAGGGCTTGTGCAGAGAAACTCTGTGTTTTAAAAACCATCAGATCTCATAAGACTTATTCACTATCATGAGAACAGCATGAGAAAACCTGCCCCCATGATTCAATTACCTCCCACTGGGTCCCTCCCACAAAACATGGAAATTCAAGATGAGGTTTGGGTAGGAGCACAGCCAAACCATATCAAGGTGGAAGGCCCAGATGAAAGGACAAGGAACTTAGTATTGTGGAGAGGCTAGAGAACACTGGGGAACATGAGGAAGAACAGCTTCGATGTGGCATTGGGGGCTGACTAAGATGATGGGTTAGCCTGAGCCTGAGTGGGCTTCCTAAAAACCAGAGTCAGAAGAAACTGGCTATAGGTGGACCAAATCAAAAAGGCTCAAATAACAGGAAAAGTCTAGACTCCCCCCACTTGTTGCATCAGCTTGCTGTAGACTTGATGCTTTTGTCTCCCTAAAATTATTTTAATGAAACCTAACCCCCAGTGTGAAGGCATTTGGAGATGGGGCTTTTAAAAGGTAATTAGATTATAAGGGCAGAGGCCCCATAAATAGGATTAACATCCTTATTAAAAAGACCTGGAGACATCCCTTCCTCCTACTGCCATATGAGGATGCAGCACAAATATGGTGGGTGTCTATAAATGAAGAAATGGGCTCTCACCAAAACCTGATCCTGCTGACACCCTGATCTCAAACATCCAGCCTTCAGAACTGTGAGAAATAAAGGTCTGTTATTTATAAGTTATTCAGTTTATAATATTTTGTTATAGCTGCCTGAGATGACTAAGACACAGCCAGTTTACTGGCTTTTTGATAAATAATAGATAACTGATTATTTTAAAACTCATGTGGGTATGGAAGCAATAGGGAGAGAAAAGAGGAGATAAAATACACATGGAAGTTGGCACATGCTCTCCAGGGTTTTGCAGAAACCAGGTGGTAGCCCCAAAGGAAAATCAATAACCACTGCTTCTATTTGTGGCTCTGTTTCCACAGAAGCATGTTTGTGGGTGAATTTGGAAGGCAGATTTACAATGCCAAAACAATCAGTCCAAAAAGAAGAAAAAATTCCAGTCAAATAAACTTTTTTACTATAGTAACAAATGTTTTTTACTAACATTTTTTCCATTTAATTAACTGAATTTAAAGAGGTGTTATCAAATAAGCTCAGCCATGCTCCTGTAAGCACAATAATATTGAAATGTGGGGGCAATATTAGCTTCAGTGTAAATGGAATATGTGGAAGGTTGTTGGAAAATACTTGGCTGGCCGGTGAAGTTGAACCTATTTTCAAGAATAACAAATATAGTCAAACTTAACTTTAGAGAGCTGTGATAGTGAGGTTACCACCACTAATTAAAAGGAAAAAAAACACTTTTGATTTCTGTCTTCCTCTATCTTAAATGTCATGCCATACATGTTTTAGGCCCTCCATTAAAATGTTCTTGAAATTATCTGTCAGAAGGAGTATTTATATATGACTCCCTACTACAGGCACAATGAAATTCTTTCTAAGACCCATTCATTAGTAAAATGAACAACAGTATCAAACTCAGAATACTGAGTGTTTAGAACTTTAATCATTAAAAAATATAAATTTGTGACTGTTCATTTTTAAATACCAGTCAATCTAAGTCTCTAAAGGCAATGTTATCCTCATATATTAGAAGGGTGCTTTAGCATTGAGTTTCAGATCTGTATCTTCCTAAATTCTCCTAACTTGTGAGTTTCCCTAGACTCTGGAGCGGTGATGAGCCTGCAAGAGTTGTAGAGAAGATAGCAGGAGGATGAAGGTAACATCATTGGCCTCAGCTGTGACATCTGTGAGAGATTTGAAGAAAAATGAAATTGAGATCTAGGTAGATTTTTATATTTACAAGGAAATCTCATTCTTGTCATAACACTCCAAAATCTCCATAAATTATATAGATTAATCAATTTTATTTTGTTTCTCACTTCTTAAATCAGATCCTCCCCTTTTCCTTATATTCTACTATCTTATCTGAAATGAGCATTGCTAGTTTCTTACCTACCATCCTTTACTCCCTTATCCCTTAGAAACAACATCCCAAATTGAATGGCCATCATTTCTATTGACATTACTCTAAATGCCTCCTTAAAGCACCTTTCTGCTTCTACTCTAATTCCTTAAGTTCTTTCTCCTCACCTCACATCAGAGTTACCTTTGTAAACTTTAATCATATCAATTCCACATTTAGATGAATTCCCCTGGTATTGGGATCAACACCCAATCTCCTGACAGAGACTCACAAGGTTCTAAGTAACCAGACAATGCCTCAGTCTCTGACTTCAGCAATCTTCACTCTTACCGGAGACCAATCACAATGGCCTTTCGGCTCTTCAAATACACCAAGCCCTATCTACCCTCAGAACCCCTGTCCTTACTGTTCCTTCTGCCTGGTAGGCCTGACCTAAGTTCTTTCCATGACTGGCTCCTCCTTATCATTCAAGTCACAGGCAGATGTCACAGGCCTTTCCTGCCTACCTAATCTAAAGGACCCCCACTGCCCAGTCACCATCACAGCATCCTGTTTCACGACATTCATGCCATTGATCATTATGTGGAATACTCATATTATTTGTTTAATTTGTCTAAACTAGAAGCTTTTTAAGTGCAGAAGGGCTTTCACTACTCTACTTCTAGAGCTTAGTAAGTGTTCAGTAAATATTTGCTAGATAAAAGGAGGGAAAGGAGGAGAGAAGGAAAGAGACAAGAGAAGGAGGGAGGGAAGGGAGAAAGGAGGGGATTTAGTTAGGAACTTCAGTTGCTCTCCATCTATAAGTAATCAATATACATTATAAGATTTAGCAAGCCCACTAGCTGAGGAATATGAAACTACATGAGTATCTTAAAAACATAATGAAAGAGACACCTGAAATAAAATTTTAAAAGCACATAATTTTAAACTCAGTGATGACATAACCTATTTCTAATGATTGCACTGCTTTCCTTCAATGTTGTACCCTACCTGGAAAAAATTATTCATAAGTAAAGTAACTGGATGGTTAAAAAGTAGGATTAGACAATAGATGCTGGGTTACTCAGCACAGTTCTTGCACAAAGAATCTGACAAATCTCAACAACTATTGAAGTGTTTTAGATTATATCTTGTTGTCAACAGATTTTCTGAATAGGCACTTGGCTCTCCCATTTACAATAAGAGCAAAAGAATGAGTCACCCAGCATTGGGTCCATATGCAATGTTTGATACTATGTTCTCTGAACCTTGGCAGTATATTTGCTTCCCCTTAATAATGATAGTAGCACTTTCTTCAGCTGTCAGCCAGCCATGCCTGCTAGGCCTTTATTTCCTTTCTATAAAGCTCTCTTTTATTGCAGCTTCACATATGCATCTGATTTGGTCTCTGCTCTGTGTGGCTGCCAATGTGTGGAATCTGTTTGATCTTGACAAAACTATAGGAGTAGGGATAGAAATTTAACAGAATCTCACAGACATTCTTTTTCCCCTTCAACTGGGTTGGGTACCTTGAAAATAAAAAATAAAGAAGCATTATTTTCAGGCTGATTCCTAGAGAAAACTTCATGTGAACTCAATAGCTAATAAAAGGCACATAATGGACTATAAAACCTTTCAATTATAAATATGTATTTAACAAAAGTTTAGAATAAAATGTAACAAAAAAGCAGGCGCCAACAGAGGCAGAAAATAAATTACCTAATCACTCCTAAACTCTTAGAGCAAGCCACTTATCTACTCCTTGCAATATGAAATTTCCATGGAGAAAAGATACAAAGATTCACATTAAACCAAAGTTCTGAACCTGATTGAACCTTAGTTTTACAGTTTCATATTTTCCTGATATTTTTGTGGTCTATGCTTATAAGCTTAGGAAAGCCTATCATGAAATGAGGCATAAGCAAGAAAAAAAGTTTCTGTCATACACTAAAAGCCAAAAAGAGAAAAGGCGATGGAATAAGGAAGTGGAATTTAGAGGAAGGTTAATTCTCTTGGAATTCAAAAAGCACAATATTTCATTGTGATAAATAGCTCTTTCCCCAATAAATGGGGTGTAATTGTAAATCTTTCAGTTGTGGGCAAAAGTTACAAATGAATCATGCCATTATAGGGGAGCCTATCTGGCAATTCATACTTAGATTCAAAGAGCATTTACTATATGCCAAGTGCTCTGCCTGGCAGTGCCTTATGTTACCTTACTTATTTCTCACAATTACTGTATAGAGGAAGTATCATGGTCAGCTTTTGTCATATGAGAAAACGGATGCTCAGTGAACTGAATTCACTTGTGCTTAGTTGCACAGCTTAAAATGGCAGCTCTGGAAGTCACACCTATATTTTCTAGATTCCAAGTTATTTGACAGACAAGCTCAGAACTGTCAGAAGACAGAAATGAATCCTGGAAAGCGGGAAGTCAGGATGTATGAATGAAGAAAAGGTTTATAGATAGAAGGAAGGGTATGACACCTGTAATCCCAGTACTTTGGGAGGCCGAGGCAGGAGGATCACTTGAGGTCAGGAGTTCGAGACCAGCCTGGCCAACAGGACGAAACCCTGCCTCTATTAAAAATACAAAAATTACCCAGGCATGATGGTGCATGCCTGTAGTCCCAGCTACTAGGGAAGCTGAGGCACGAGAATTGCTTGAGCCTGGGAGGTGGAGGTTGCAGTGAGCTGAGATCGCACCACTGCACTCCAGCCTGGGTAACAGAGTGATGCTCCATCTCAAAAAAAAAAAAAAAAAAAAGGAAGAAGAAGAAGAAAAAGAAGATGAAGAAGAAGGAGAAGGAGAAAAGAAGAGGAGAAGGAGGAGGAGGAAGAAGAAGAAGAAGAAGAGAAGAAGAAGAAGAAGAAGAAAGGCTATGAGGTTTAAGATAAAATTCTTAGAGAAACAGGGAAAGGATTAAAGGGTTTCTGACTCCTGAGAAAAACTGTAAACACCATTTATAATCTATCTTGCTCTGCTGCCTCAGCTTATCATCCTGTCCCTAAATGTGGGTAATCCCCAAGGCTCTGCCCTCATCTCCTTTTGTTACTTTCTTCCTCAGGGATATCATCATCTCTGTAGGTCACCCATGTAAAGACAACTCCCAGATGATACAACTAGCCTTGATCTCCCATGGGACCTCCAATCACATCATGTCCAAATGCTGGACATTTTCACCAGCATATTATAACCTCCTCTCAAACTCAATACTTGTAAAAGAAGGAATGCCTCTCCTCCCACTTTGGCACTCAAACTTCTCTTCCTCCTGCTACTCCTATTTCTATCTACGACAAATCATCCATCCAAGCCCCTGGATACAAAATTCAACAGCATCATTTTTTTTTCCTTTTTCTTAACCTTCACATTTTTCACTGGGTTGTATTGATTCTATCTTTTAAATCTCTTACATTTATACCTGTATTCTCTTATAGATATTAAAGAATAATGTTTTTAAAACTATATAATTAAGACTCTCATGTAATTAAACAAACACATGTTAAATATTGTAACTATTTAATTAACAAAGAACCAGTAAGCTATTCCAATCAAAGAACCACCCATATATAAGCAATAAGAAATGCTAACATGAATTTATAAATAGATGTAAATAATTTATAAGTAGATATAAAACTGGTTTACTACATGAGTAGCGGGGGAAGGAAAATGATTTGTTCCTACAGCAGACAGATCTCATTTGCATGTCTATAAAGAAGATTAATTTGTATTGCAATCAGTTAACCACAACTTACATTGTAAATCTTTGGAAAACAACTCACAGGCAATGAAAGACAAAAACCTCATAGATTCAAATAAACTGGCAGAGTGCTCACTAGAAAAGACCTACTTTATCAGCTGAAAGCACCTAGTAATCTTTTTCGTTCATTTCAAGGCCTTTCACACATTTTCTTGGTTGAGGTGTTAGTCCTTCATTTTGGACTTTAGAACGTGACATGTGGATTATTGCCATAGCTTCTAACTCTTCTCCCTGCATTTATCCTCTGAATGAGTTGGCCTTAACACTCAGCTTGACTAAACTCTAGACAAGTTGTGTGTGTGTGTGTGTGTGTGTGTGTGTGCGCGCGTGCGCGCGCGCGTTTGTGTGTGTGTTTGAGATGTAGTCTCACTCTGTCACCGAGGCTGGGGTGCAGTGGTGCGATCTCGGCTCACTGCAACCTCCGCCTCCCTGATTCAAGCAATTCTCCTGCCTCAGCCTCCCAAGGAGCTGAGACTACAGGCATGCACACCATGCCCTGCTAATTTTTGTATTTTTAGTAGAAACAGGGTTTTACCATGTTGGCCAGTCTGGTCTCAAACTTTCGACTTCAAGTGACCTGCCCGCCTCGGCCTCCCAAAGTGCTGGGATTACAGGCATGAGCGACCACGCCCAGCCTAGACAAGTTTATTTCTAACTTTAGGCCTCTGTCCTCCCTTTTCTTAGAGCATTTACTTCAGAAAACTTGCACTTGTAAATTCTTTCTCTGCCTTTTAGATGTGGTAAAAGAAAAACTGCAGCTGAACTAAATTTAAAGGCGTTTAATTGAGCAATGAATGATTTGTGAATTGGGCAGCCCCCAGAATCACAGCTGATTCAGAGAGACTCCAGGGATGCCTCATGATCAGAACAAATTTATAGACAAAAAAAGAAAAGTGATGTACAGAAATCAGAAGTGAGGTTCAGAAACAGCTGGATTGGTTACAGGTTGGCATTTACCTTATTTGAACACAGTTTGAACACTCCACACTGTATGAGTGGTTGATGTATGGCTGCTGGGATTGGCCAAGGCCCAGCCACTGTTACAGGCACACACTCCCAAGTTAGGTTCTCAATCTTGTCTACCCATTAAGTTAGGTTGCATTTCATTCACGTGGACTCAAATATAGAAATAAGGAGTCCTTCTCTGACCATATTTAGTTTGCTTTAACAGATATAAATCCTGTATAACCCAGGAATGTCTGAAGGACCTGGGATGGGAAGGACCTGGGAGCCATCCTTTTGAAATGTACTCCTCAAGAAAGATAGCACTCTTATAGTCCAGTCTCTGTGGAGGGATGGGAGCCTAACTTTTAAAACAGCCAGTTAGCAATTACAGATGTTCTCATCACATTGATCAACCTCTCCACTAACTTCCTTCAGTATTTTTCTACTAGTGCATCTCAGTGCTTAAAAACTCTCCCACTTTTCATTCGGCAAAGTTGAATTCAATTTCTCTCCTTATTGTGGTAATCTTGAATAAGGTCTTCCTGTTTAACTGGTCTGATGCAATTATTATTATTATTATTTTGAGACAGGGTCTTACTCTGTCACCCAGGCTGGAATGCAGTGGCCTTTCAGTGGTATTTCATCTAACCTCAGCCCCGAACTCCCCGGTTTAAACAATCCTCCCACCTCAGCATCCCAAGTAGCTGGGACTACAGGTGCACACCATCATGCTTTGCTAATTTTTTAATAAATGTTTTTGTAGAGACAAGGTCTCACCATATTGCCCAGGCTAGCCTTGAACTCCTGGGTTCAAACAATCCCACCTCAGCCACAAAAAGTACTCAGACAGGTGTAAGCCAGCATACCCGGCCTGAGACATTTTTTCTTTTACATCTCTACCTTGTCCAATCTATCACAAATGCCAAATATTCCTAAGACACCATTCAACTCATAGCCTTCTCTCCTACCAAAATTGTTACCCACCATCACCACCAAAAGCTCTTGGGCTACAAATAAGACAAATGTGTTTTATTTGAGCTCTACAACATTAAATAAATTAATCTAGTATTTTCAAGTCAGTAGATTTTACACAATTTTTTTTCTTGAACAATCACAAGAACTGTCAACCCTACAAAGGTTGCTTTCGAGTCTGGCTATAATCAGCTAAAACTGCATAGTAGAACTCACTGTTAGCAAAGGTTGGTTTTTCACATCCCCCATTCCTATGTCCATGGGCCCTGTTGCACTTACACCTGGACCTTTTATTTACTCATAACTTGCCTGGCCCCTGTGGGCATTTTCTGTTTTTAAATCCTCCTAGTCAATGGGATAAAATCCAAACTCCTAATGTTTCTCTACCAAGTTACTTATATTGACAGCTTTGCCTCCTACTTTGTTTTGCCACTTCAGACTCTTCCCTGCTGCCCTGGAATAGGTTTTTCTTGGCTTATACTATTCTTTCTATCTGGAATGTACTTGTTTCTCTTGTTTTATTACCCTCATCTTCAGCCATTAAATCCTCTTTGAGATTTAGAACCCAGTTCATGTGTTGCCTCTCTCAGAAAATCTCCCCTAACTATCCCAGCTAGACCTAATCACTAGTAATTATTGTCCATCCAACTCACAGCAGCCTTTATCAAGCCCTGAAGAACAGAACTGTTCTTATTTTTCTGTACACCTACTCCATTCTCCACACTCCCAGCTTTCTAAAGCACAGCAGTTGAATATGGTTAAATTGAATTTTGTCTGCTCTTTCCACCTAAACTGTTTTAGCCTAAAATTAGGGTCAAATATCAAACTTTCTCTTAATCTCTATAGTCTCTGGCCCAAGTAAGTGAACAAATAGGATACTTCCAAAAACTTACCTGAGAAAAGGTCAAAGATCTGTTGAAGGGATTTTAGGCTCAGAATCCATAGGAGCAAGCAACTAATTGGGCTCGTCAGGTAGTTACAGATGAATAACTTTAGCATGTACCAGATTTCTTCCCTTTGTATAAACTGTAATAGTAATTTTTCATGCTCCAAAAGTAGGATGATTTAAACAAACATATATATGAATATAGAAAGAAAAACCAGAAGCAGGCCACAGTCTGAAATCTGAAGAAGGCAATTCTCTTTAATCCCTTTGGTTGTGAAGTGCAGATCCCTGGCAATGGAACCCTTCCACAGGGGAACATCTTAAGTATTTTATTTGTTTGTTTTCAGTGGCTTATAGCAACACAAAGTTATTATCCCATGGTTTCTGTGGGCCTAGAACCCAGTGCAGATTAGCAGGATGCTTTGTCTCTGGGTCTCTGACAAAGCTACATTAAAGGGTCAACTGGGGATGGATTCATTTCTAAGCTCACTCCAGTAGTTGGCAAGATTCATTTTTCTCACACAAGTTTTGAACTGAAGGCTTCAGTTCCTCGGGAGCTATTGGCCACAATAGGTCTCATCTAAGAAGTGTCCACTCAAAGACAATTCCATTTCAGCACAGGTACTCTCAGACCATCTGAAAGACAAAAAGATCAAGTCACAGCGAGGTCAAATCACTTGTTCAAGGGCACATAAAGGTTCAAGGAGTCAGGGCTGAAATTAGACTCCTGACTGCCCAAGCATGCAGTAGGAGAGAGGTGGCTGCAGGGAGACTGTTGGGCACCAGGGAATTTACAACCAATTCTATAAGTGGAGCCCAAATAGGAAACAGGAAAAAAATGACTCACATAGATATACATATCCAAAATGGGACAACAGGAAATACATTACTGTAAGGAAAATGGCTGTGCTTTGGTCAAGGAATAGGCCGAAGTGGGCATCCCGGCCAGAGTGACTCAGAGAGTTTGCAGTGCATGTGCACAATTCCATGTATAATGTAAACACAGCTGTGTAGCCATAACATGGGAAGGCCATCCCTTGGCTATGCCACTATTGTCTATAAAAGGTATAATTGCCCTGCTGACACTGTATAGGCATGTGCCCAGAGGAAGAGAGAGAGCCAGAGCTGTTCATCTTTGCAGACAGAAAGGAGGGAGCCAGGACACAGCTCAGCTTGCTGGTGCCCAGAGAAAGAGAAAGAGAGTCAGATACGTCCATCTTTACAGACGGACGGAGGGCAGCCAGGACACAGCTCAGCTCACTCATGCCCAGAGAGAGAAAGAGTTAAGCTGCTTACTCTGAAGGCAAGGGAGAGCCAGCCTCATAGCTGTGTGTGGGAGCCGCCAGATTAAGCAGCTGAGACAGGACAGACAGAAGCTGTTGATGAGAGCTGCTGCTGAATAAAGCCATATTTCACCTAACTATGCCCCCCGCACCCCCCGCCACGAGTGTTCTTTCAGCTTTCTTCTCATCCACCCACTCCCTTCGGACCTCAACATTACATTGGTGTAGTCGTGAACCTGACAATTGGTGACGTCAACAGGATAAGGTGAGTGGGTCTTCAGCTCCCAGTCTGCTATGTGACTGCAGCATGGGCTGTGGTACCTGGTGGCTGTGGTGCTGCTTGGATGAGCCCCAGTGGAAACATGAGAGGCAGTGGACAGGTCTCCAGCAAGTGTGGAGAAGGCACTGAAGCAGCTGGAAGCTCACAGCACCAAGAAGGAGCACACCTTCGCCAGCAGAGTCAGATGGGCGTTGCTGACTGCACTACGCGAAGTACATGCTCAGTCCCTGTGGGAGATAGCACAGGTAAGGGACCTCCAGGCACAAGTTGAGCACCCAGGGACCCAAATGCACAGCTTGGAGCAAAACCTTGGGGTGAAGGACCTCCAGGTGCAAGCAGGGTGCTTAGAGGCCCAGATAAACAGCCTGGAGTCAGAAACAGTTGTCAGCGAGACTTTGAGCCCGACCTCCAGGCGGGACACTCCCACTCAGTCTGATGCTGTTGCTGAGGAGGAAGAGGAGGCTCCTCTGCTATGGGCTCATCCTGTGATCCGTCAGAAGGTAGAAGATGAGCAGCTGATGGGACCCCAGGGGAGAGCCCAGGGACTCCCCCACAGTGGTGAAACACACCTCTTACAGTGCTTATACCCCCACTGAGTTGCAGGAGTTAGGTAAGCAATGCAGGCAGCACCCAGGGGAGCGCCTCCCAGCCTAGTTACTCCATCTTTGGGATGAGGTTTTCTTGCTACACTTCTGAGATGGAGAAGCTGGCTTCTATCACAACTCGCCCCTCCCTTCATCAGCAGCTGCAGCTGTGCTGACAGTTGGCACAAGGGCAAGGTGACCACATGTTAATTGAGCGGCTGATGGCAGCCATACGGACTGTTTGGAATGATGCTGCAGAGATAATAGAAATTGTGAGTAAATGGCAATCATATACTGATTTGGTGCAGGTACTCCAGGAGATGGGTATGTGGCAGGCTATGTTTGATCTGAATACCCAGGGGCTGGATGATGAACATTTTACCTCCCACATGAGGGATCTTGTGCTGGGCTCAGCGCCCCTGAGTGCTTTTGGCTCTCTAGCTGCTGTTCACTCCGTATGTGGGGTGCCACATACATGAAGTGACTACTGCTATGGCAGCCCTCAGGGAGGCAGAAGGCCATTGGCAGGACTGGGGAACCCATGCCATAAAGAAGGGGAAGGTGTCCCCTCTGCAGGTAACCACCCCAGGAGATCAACAGGGGCCCCAGCGGGTGACCCATGTGCAGATGTGGATCGATTTAATTGCAGCTGGGGTTGCTTGGGAGAAAATTGGCAGGCAACCCAATGGGATGCCATTGGCTCTGTGGAGGCAATTGTCCCCAGAGCAGCAATTCCAGAAAATGTCCGAAAGGGGGCAAAATACTCTTGATCAACCCAGCCCCACCCAGATGCTGTACTCAAGGACTGTTTGCTGACGGCCAAAGAGACCAAACCCTTCCTTTGACAGGGAACTGGCCAAGGTGCCCAGCAGAGGCCATGTGTGGAACTGGCAATCCATTGGCCTCCCACCAAAGTACAGTGGGTCCTAGCACTGGTAGATACTGGTGCAGACTGCAGCTTTGTTTATGGAAATCCGCGTAAGTTTCCGGGCAAAGCTGCATTCATTGATGGTTATGGGGGCCAGTTGGTGAAAGTGAAACCTGTGTCTCTGCATCTTAGCAATGGCCACTTGGCTCCGTGCCTGTACACTGTGTATGTTTCTCCTTTACCTGAACATATTCCGGGGGTGGACATTTTGCATGGTCTGGACTTACACACCAGGGCCAGAGAATTCGGACTCGGTTTGGGTAGTAAAGCCAGTACTGCGTGGACATACCCGTTACCAGTCCCATGTCTTATATAATCATAGCCATGTAGACATAACATAGAGAAGCTCACCATCTGGCTCTCAGCCACTATTGTTTGTGTGGTGTATAAATGTAACACTGACCCTGTGAAGGGGATGCTGAATCAAGCCATGACTCATTTACCTACTGTCTCTCGCGTGTTCTTCCAGCTCCCTGCACCACATACACCCACTTCCCTCGGCCCTTAGCTGGGGCTGGAACCTGACCCTTAGCATGATGTTTGGCGTAGTCGTGAACCTGACAATGATGAAATTTGTTTAAAAAAATTGCTTACTAAAAGAACTTAGGCATGATATTTCATGGGTAAATTTTTGTAAAGCTTAAAGAAATAATTTTTATACTTTTCCAGAATTTCCCTCAATTTTTTAAAATAAAGCCAAAAGCATACAAATAACTAAATATAAAATATTTAGCATAGAAAAATAAAACTACAAGCTTACTCACTTATGAATAGTAATGCCAGTTTTTATATATATATGACCTTAAAAGAATAATACATTATAACCAAGTGTGTTTCATCCCTGAAAGTCAAAGGTGTGTCTATATTAGGACATTATGGCAGAGATAACCAACTGTCCACTAAGAATTCTTGTCCAATTATCTGTGGTATATTATTTGCTGCTGGAAATTAGCTACCCAAACTGAAACTACATTTCCCAGCTATTCTTGCAACTGGATGTGGCTATATGATTACATTTTAGCCAGTAGAATGTAAGCAAAACTAGCATCTTCAACGTACATCTTGCAAAGAACTGCTGCATGCCCTTATTCCCTTTTAAGTGGTTGGAATAGAAATGATACCAAGATCCTGGAGCTATTTTCTTATCTTCAACTTTTATTTTAAGTTTAGGGGTCATGTGCAGGATGTGCAGGTTTGTTACATAGGTAAACATGTGCCATGGTGGATTGCTGCACAAATCATCCCATCACCTAGGTATTAAGCCCAGCAACCATTAGCTATTTTTCCTGATGCTCTTCCTCCCTCCAACCACCCCACCAACAAGCCCCAGTGTGTGTTGTTCCCCCCATGTGTCCATGTATTCTCGTCATTCAGCTCCCACTTATAAATGAGAACATGGGGTGTTTGTTTTTCCGTTCCTGTGTTAGTTTGCTGAAGACAACAGGAGCTATATTTCAAAGATGGTAGAGACTGTCAGTCTGGGTCTCTGAATGATTATGTGGAGGAAGACTGCCTTGTTAACCTACTCATCTCTAATTCTGTCTCAACAATAAACTTTTGAATGGTTGTGCTATTTGATTCTGTTTGTTGTAGAAGTTAGCCTACCCTAACTAATACATGTCTATTAATATAAATCATCCAGATGACAAGAAAAAAGACACAATTATTATTAACACATTTAATAAAAGCATTTGATAAAATTCAAATTCTCCTCTCTGGTGTCAATTATTTTTGAGGTCCAACAGCATCGCTGACTTTCTTGCAGTTGGCTGTCCATTCTCTATTTCTAAACCTTCTAATGACTTTCCCTTTTTTGCTTAAACTTACCTGACCTACCTGCTGTCACTTGATATAATGATGCAAATAACAAAAGCCAAAAAACAAAAAAACCCACAGAACCCCAAAATGCACTAGGTTTTAAAGATTAACATTTTTTTCTACTTTTTTTCTTTATCAGAAAAAAAGCATAGTCATCATGAGCAAGAATAATTTTGATTTTCTTCTAAGTAAGCAGAACACCTTCCTTCTTTAATCCCAAAACGGTACAGGGTAAATTTATTATTTTGCTAGCACTTACAAGGAAAAGGACCTATCAAGGTTCTGCCTCATAGTATAAAATAATATCACCTATTCTATGACCCAGTGGCAAGAAATTGGCTTTGGTGATGAATTGGCATATGTTGGTTTAATGCAGTCAGTCATCCAACAAGATCAGTAAATGAACGAAATGTCGTTTTTCTCAGGTAAAAGAATCCACAGCACGGGCAACATCTTTGGCAGATATTGTAGCCCTTCTTCTTTATCTAGGCTTTGTGTAGTGTTATATAATGTTCTGTAACTTTTAATGAACAAGCCTTAACAGACAAAAGCTTCTTCTGCTTACAACTGTAAATTGATACAAACTTATTATCTTCCATGAAAGCCATTGTGGGTTCACAGCAGCCTTCTACTTGGAAATAATTCCTGTTTCAGAAATTACAAAACTTACAGAAGAGCAGAGGAAACACCATTCTGTTCTTATAGAGTGACGCCTATTGGAAGGCTTTACAAGTAAACAAGGGTAGACATGATACTGAGAAATAGAGTTAATATTATTTAAAATATATGATTACTATGACCATTCTTTTTGCTACAAATGCTTTGAATTCCTTCTGAGATCCTGGCTTTTCCCTTATAGATTACAGTTATTCCCTGACTTGACGTGATTTCTGTATTAATCAGGTACTTTTGAAAGCAAGTGACAGAAGCCCAACTCAAAATAGTTTAAGGAAAAAAGTGGAGGAGGTAATTTATATTGGCTAATGTACGTAAGAAATTCAGGAGATTATAAAACTTAAAATAGGCTGGATTCAGAGACTCAATGTCTTCACTTTCTAGATAAGTTCTTCTCATGTGGTGGCAAAAATGACAACTGTCAATTCTAGGCGTAAGTCATACTTAGACCCAGAGATCCTACTGAAAAGTTCTTTCCTGAACTTTCGAAGCAGTGTCCTATGTCTTGTTGTCATCTTTGAACCAGTGACTGTCTTGAGCAGATACAATGCTCTGATTGGTCAGGCCCTGTGGCACATATCTTTTTAAGTCTTAGTAATGCATATTGTAAAATTCTCTTTGAGCAATCTATTCCTATTTGTGGGACTTTTTTTTTTTTTTGACTGCTTAAGAAAAAAAGAATGAGCTTTAGTCATTGAGTACTTCTTTTTTCTGTTCAAAGCTTGCTGAACAATGACTAAACAGAAGTGGGATCACTGCTCCATTGACATCATGCCCCAATCCATTAAGCTAGTCAGTCCAGAAAGTCAGCAATAATTATGATTCAGATCAACTACAGAAAGATACCAAGAAGGAAGAAAAGGGGAGAGGGGGAGAAAGAGAAAGAGAAAGAGAGGGAGGGACTGAGGAAAGGAGAAAGGAAGGAAAGAATGGAGGGATGGAGGAAATCAGTATGTATTACTTGTCAGATTCTCAGCCCACAACATCAGGCATGCAAGAAATTTCTCATTAAAATTTATTTTCAGTCAACCTAATACTGACTGTGGTCCCCAGCTTCCTGGGTTGAAAGGTGATCTAACCTGTTATTGTTGCAGCATTCCCCACCCTTTACCCCAGAGCTGTGTAAAACACCAGGATCAAAATAGCACTAAGACTTTGGAGAGGCCCATCTGGTGATCACTCATCCATACTGATGCCAGTTCAGACACCCGTGATCATCTCAGTTCACATGGTCACTTCAGGAGAAGTTGCTCTGCTGCTTTCCTGTGAGGCTTGAGGCATGTGACATTTAGGCAGGGCGGGGAGACCTAGGAGATGGCAGCCATTTCTCTCTTAGGTCTCGACATCATTGCAACATAATCCCTGAGCACAGGTATCCTCTCTTCTCAGAAGGCATAAACTTTCCTGTTTTTCCAATTTCTTAGAAGCTTCCCTCCCTGCTCAGCTTATTTCTGATTCATGCATCTGCTCCCAACTCTCTGTGTTTCAGAATGCTAGCATAATCTTTCATGGCCTTAAAATCCTGAGAAAAATAAAGCTCAACAGAACAGAAAGAGAATTATCAAAGCTTCTGCTTTCTATGGAAAACATTACAAACATTCCAGAGGCAAGAAATTACAAAGCATAGCTGTGACTTTAAAATGAGGGGGAAGGTAAATGTGGGAGACAAAAAATCACAATTTAATATTTCCTGCTAGATTGCTAGCCCCATACCAGTGGAAGAAAGAGAAGATGGAAAAGAAGAACAAGAGGCTAAGTTCTGCACGTTTAAGTAAATTACCAGTAAGTGGTAAAACCTGGGTATTTTTCTCTTTTTTTTTCTTTTTTTTCTTTTTTTATTTTTATTTCTTTTAAAAATTTTTTTTATTAATATACTTTAAGTTTCAGGGTACATGTGCACATTGTGCAGGTTAGCTACATATGTATACATGTGCCATGCTGGTACGCTGCACCCACTAACTCGTCATCTAGCATTAGGTATATCTCCCAATGCTATCCCTCCCCCCTCCCCCCACCCCACCACAGTCCCCAGAGTGTGATGTTCCCCTTCCTGTGTCCATGTGATCTCATTGTTCAATTCCCACCTATGAGTGAGAATATGCGGTGTTTGGTTTTTTGTTCTTGCGATAGTTTACTGAGAATGACGATTTCCAGTTTCATCCATGTCCCTACAAAGGACATGAACTCATCATTTTTTATGGCTGCATAGTATTCCATGGTGTACATGTGCCACATTTGCTTAATACAGTCTATCTTTGTTGGACATTTGGGTTGGTTCCAAGTCTTTGCTATTGTGAATAATGCTGCAATAAACATATGTGTGCATGTGTCTTTATAGCAGCATGATTTATAGTCCTTTGGGTATATACCCAGTAATGGGATGGCTGGGTCAAATGGTATTTCTAGTTCTAGATCCCTGAGGAATCGCCACACTGACTTCCACAATGGTTGAACTAGTTTACAGTCCCACCAACAGTGTAAAAGCGTTCCTATTTCTCCACATCCTCTCCAGCACCTGTTGTTTCCTGACTTTTTAATGATTGCCATTCTAACTGGTGTGAGATGGTATCTCATTGTGGTTTTGATTTGCATTTCTCTGATGGCCAGTGATGATGAGCATTTTTTCATGTGTTTTTTGGCTGCATAAATGTCTTCTTTTGAGAAGTGTCTGTTCATGTCCTTTGCCCACTTTTTGATGGGGTTGTTTGTTTTTTTCTTGTAAATTTGTTTGAGTTCATTGTAGATTCTGGATATTAGCCCTTTGTCAGATGAGTAGGTTGCAAAAATTTTCTCCCATTTTGTAGGTTGCCTGTTCACTCTGATGGTAGTTTCTTTTGCTGTGCAGAAGCTCTTTAGTTTAATTAGATCCCATTTGTCAATTTTGGCTTTTGTTGCCATTGCTTTTGGTGTTTTAGACATGAAGTCCTTGCCCATGCCTATGTCCTGAATGGTAATGCCTAGGTTTTCTTCTAGGGTTTTTATAGTTTTAGGTCTAACGTTTAAGTCTTTAATCCATCTTGAATTGATTTTTGTATAAGGTGTAAGGAAGGGATCCAGTTTCAGCTTTCTACATATGGCTAGCCAGTTTTCCCAGCACCATTTATTAAATAGGGAATCCTTTCCCCATTGCTTGTTTTTCTCAGGTTTGTCAAAGATCAGATAGTTGTAGATATGCGGCGTTCTTTCTGAGGGCTCTGTTCTGTTCCATTGATCTATATCTCTGTTTTGGTACCAGTACCATGCTGTTTTGGTTACTGTAGCCTTGTAGTATAGTTTGAAGTCAGGTAGTGTGATGCCTCCAGCTTTGTTCTTTTGGCTTAGGATTGACTTGGCGATGCGGGCTCTTTTTTGGTTCCTTATGAACTTTAAAGTAGTTTTTTCCAATTGTGTGAAGAAAGGCATTGGTAGCTTGATGGGGATGGCATTGAATGCCATTTTCACGATATTGATTCTTCCTATCCATGAGCATGGAATGTTCTTCCATTTGTTTGTATCCTCTCTTATTTCATTGAGCAGTGGTTTGTAGTTCTCCTTGAAGAGGTCCTTCACATCCCTTGTAAGTTGGATTCCTAGGTATTTTATTCTCTTTGAAGCAATTGTGAATGGGAGTTCACTCATGATTTGGCTCTCTGTTTGTCTGTTGTTGGTGTATAGGAATGCTTGTGATTTTTGCACATTGATTTTGTATCCTGAGACTTTGCTGAAGTTGCTTATCAGCTTAAGGAGATTTTGGGCTGAGACAATGGGGTTTTCTAGATATACAATCATGTCATCTGCAAACAGGGACAATTTGACTTCCTCTTTTCCTAATTGAATACCCTTTATTTCCTTTTCCTGCCTAATTGCTCTGGCCAGAACTTCCAACACTATGTTGAATAGGAGTGGTGAGAGAGGGCATCCCTGTCTTGTGCCAGTTTTCAAAGGGAATGCCTCCAGTTTTTGCCCATTCAGTATGATATTGGCTGTGGGTTTGTCATAGATAGCTCTTATTATTTTGAAATATGTCCCATCAATACCTAATTTATTGAGAGTTTTTAGCATGAAGGGCTGTTGAATTTTGTCAAAGGCCTTTTCTGCATCTATTGAGATAATCATGTGGTTTTTGTCTTTGGCTCTGTTTATATGCTGGATTACATTTATTGATTTGCATATATTGAACCAGCCTTGCATCCCAGGAATGAAGCCCACTTGATCATGGTGGATAAGCTTTTTGATGTGCTGCTGGATTCGTTTTGCCAGTATTTTACTGAGGATTTTTGCATCAATGTTCATCAACGATATTGGTCTAAAATTCTCTTTTTTGGTTGTGTCTCTGCCAGGCTTTGGTATCAGAATGATGCTGGCCTCATACAATGAGTTAGGGAGGATTCCCTCTTTTTCTATTGATTGGCATAGTTTCAGAAGGAATGGTATCAGTTCCTCCTTGTACCTCTGGTAGAATTCTGCTGTGAATCCATCTGGTCCTGGACTCTTTTTGGTTGGTAAGCTATTGATTATTGCCACAATTTCAGATCCTGTTATTGGTCTATTCAGAGATTCAACTTCTTCCTGGTTTAGTCTTGGGAGAGTGTATGTGTCAAGGAATTTATCCATTTCTTCTAGATTTTCTAGTTTATTTGTGTAGAGGTTTTTGTAGTATTCTCTGATGGTAGTTTGTATTTCTGTGGGATCGGTGGTGATATCCCCTTTATCATTTTTTATTGCGTCTATTTGATTCTTTTCTCTTTTTTTCTTTATTAGTCTTGCTAGTGGTCTATCAATTTTGTTGATCCTTTCAAAAAACCAGCTTCTGGATTCATTAATTTTTTGAAGGGTTTTTTGTGTCTCTATTTCCTTCAGTTCTGCTCTGATTTTAGTTATTTCTTGCCTTCTGCTACCTTTTGAATGTGTTTGCTCTTGCTTTTCTAGTTCTTTTAATTGTGATGTTAGAATGTCAATTTTTGATCTTTACTGCTTTCTCTTGCAGGCATTTAGTGCTATAAATTTTCCTCTACACACTGCTTTGAATGTGTCCCAGAGATTCTGGTATGTTGTGTCTTTGTTCTCCTTGGTTTCAAAGAACATCTTTATTTTTGCCTTCATTTCGTTATTTACCCAGTAGTCATTCAGGAGCAGGTTGTTCAGTTTCCATGTAGTTGAGCGGTTTTGAATGACATTCTTAATCCTGAGTTCTAGTTTGATTGCACTGTGGTCTGAGAGATAGTTTGTTATAATTTCTGTTCTTTTACATTTGCTGAGGAGAGCTTTACTTCCAACTATGTGGTCAATTTTGGAATAGGTGTGGTGTGGTGCTGAAAAAAATGTATATTCGGTTGATTTGGGGTGGAGAGTTCTGTAGATGTCTATTAGGTCCGCCTGGTGCAGAGCTGAGTTCAATTCCCGGGTATCCTTGTTGACTTTCTGTCTCGTTGATCTGTCTAATGTTGACAGTGGGGTGTTAAAGTCTCCCATTATTAATGTGTTGGAGTCTAAGTCTCTTTGTAGGTCACTCAGGACTTGCTTTATGAATCTGAGTGCTCCTGTATTGGGTGCATATATATTTAGGACAGTTAGCTCTTCTTGTTGAATTGATCCCTTTACCATTATGTAATGGCCTTCTTTGTCTCTTTTGATCTTTGTTGGTTTAAAGTCTGTTTTATCAGAGACTAGGATTGCAATCCCTGCCTTTTTTTGTTTTCCATTTGCTTGGTAGATCTTCCTCCATCCTTTTATTTTGAGCCTATGTGTGTCTCTGCACGTGAGATGGGTTTCCTGAATACAGCACACTGATGGGTTTTGACTCTTTATCCAATTTGCCAGTCTGTGTCTTTTAATTGGAGCATTTAGTCCATTTACATTTAAAGTTAATAGTGTTATGTGTGAATTTGATCCTGTCATTATGATGTTAGCTGGTTATTTTGCTCGTTAGTTGATGCAGTTTCTTCCTAGTCTCGACGGTCTTTATATTTTGGCATGATTTTGCAGCGGCTGGTACCAGTTGTTCCTTTCCATGTTTAGCGCTTCCTTCAGGAGCTCTTTTAGGGCAGGCCTGGTGTTGACAAAATCTCCCAGCATTTGCTTGTCTGTAAAGTATTTTATTTCTCCTTCACTTATGAAGCTTAGTTTGGCTGGATATGAAATTCTGGGTTGAAAAATCTTTTCTTTAAGAATGTTGAATATTGGCCCCCACTCTCTTCTGGCTTGTAGGGTTTCTGCCGAGAGATCCGCTGTTAGTCTGATGGGCTTCCCTTTGAGGGTAACCAGACCTTTCTCTCTGGCTGCCCTTAACATTTTTTCCTTCAACTTTGGTGAATCTGACAATTATGTGTTTTGGAGTTGCTCTTCTCGAGGTGTATCTTTGTGGCGTTCTCTGTATTTCCTGAATCTGAACGTTGGCCTGCCTTGCTAGATTGCGGAAGTTCTCCTGGATAATATCCTGCAGAGTGTTTTCCAACTTGATTCCATTCTCCCCATCACTTTCAGGTATACCAATCAGACGTAGATTTGGTCTTTTCACATAGTCCCATATTTCTTGGAGGCTTTGCTCATTTCTTTTTATTCTTTTTTCTCTAAACTTCCCTTCTCGCTTCATTTGATTCATTTCATCTTCCATTGCTGATACCCTTTATTCCAGTTGATCGCATCGGCTCTTGAGGCTTCTGAATTCTTCACGTAGTTCTTGAGCCTTGGTTTTCAGTTCCATCAGCTCCTTTAAGCACTTCTCTGTGTTCGTTATTCTAGTTATACATTCTTCTAAATTTTTTTCAAAGTTTTCAACTTCTTTGCCTTTGGTTTGAATGTCCTCCCGTAGCTCAGAGTAATTTGATCGTCTGAAGACTTCTTCTCTCAGCTCATCAAAGTCATTCTCCGTCCAGCTTGGTTCCGTTGCTGGTGAGGAGCTGCGTTCCTTTGGAGGAGGAGAGGCGCTCTGCTTTTTAGAGTTTCCAGTTTTTCTATTCTGTTTTTTCCCCATCTTTGTGGTTTTATCTACTTTTGGTCTTTGATGATGGTGATGTACAGATGGGTTTTTGGTGTGGGTGTCCTTTCTGTTTGTTAGTTTTCCTTCTAACAGACAGGACCCTCAGCTGCAGGTCTGTTGGAGTACCCTGCAGTGTGAGGTGTCAGTGTGTCCCTGCTGGGGGGTGCCTCCCAGTTAGGCTGCTTGGGGGTCAGGGGTCAGGGACCCACTTGAGGAGGCAGTCTGCCCGTTCTCAGATCTCCAGCTGTGTGCTGGGAGAACCACTGCTCTCTTCAAAGCTGTCAGATAGGGACATTTAAGTCTGCAGAGGTTACTGCTGTCTTTTTGTTTGTCTGTGCCCTGCCCCCAGAGCTGGAGCCTACAGAGGCAGGCAGGCCTCCTTGAGCTGTGGTGGGCTCCACCCAGTTCGAGCTTCCCGGCTGCTTTGTTTACCTAAGCAAGCCCGGGCAATGATGGGCGCCCCTCCCCCAGCCTCGCTGCCGCCTTGCAGTTTGATCTCAGACTGCTGTGCTAGCAATCAGTGAGACTCCGTGGGCGTAGGACCCTCTGAGCCTGGTGTGGGATATAATCTCGTGGTGTGCCGTTTTTTAAGCCCCTCGAAAAAGCGCAGTATTCGGGTGGGAGTGACCCGATTTTCCAGGTGCCGTCTGTCACCCCTTTCTTTGATTAGGAAAGGGAACTCCCTGACCCCTTATGCTTCCCGAGTGAGGCAATGCCTCGCCCTGCTTCGGCTCGCACACAGTGCGCGCACCCACTGTCCTGCGCCCACTGTCTGGCACTCCCCAGTGAGATGAACCCGGTACCTCAGATGGAAATGCAGAAATCACCCGTCTTCTGCCTCGCTCAGGCTGGGAGCTGTAGACCAGAGCTGTTCCTATTCGGCCATCTTGGCTCCTCCCCCAAACCTGGGTATTTTTCAATCGGTGCTCTTTGCAAACCTATCCTGACCCAATACATCATTCAATTTTAAACTTAAAAAAATTAAGGTTAAACTCCAAAGTTAAAATCCTGTTAATTTAATTACTTTTCTAGTTGTTTTATTTCAACAATTCAGTTGACTATTCCTTTAGAAATAGCTTGGATTTCTTGGAAATACACTTGGTTTTAAGCCCTTGATCATGTTAGCAATGTCTTTCAGACTAAAAGTTTTCATAAATTCCTATAGTATAACTTAAGATTCAAAATGGCACAGATACTAGAATGTTACAAAAAATTAGAAACATTGAAAGTAAAGTCCTTGAACTCCCATTTCTTACAGCTCCTTGATAGCAAAGTGGAATTGGGGGTCTTATTTCATTTGCAATTTTTTCAAGCTGTCTTACTCATCCCCAAGACATCAGATACCTGAAACTAAGGCAGATGGCAGATTTCCTACCATTGAATTTGTAACAGCAAGGGATCAATGTGTGAATCTTTGCTTTTACTCTGTATGTTCAAAGACCTGTAAAAGTTCCCAGAAAGTACATGGGTTAGCTGAAGTCCAAATACAATAACAGAAAAAATTGCGCTGTGAAGAGTTGTTTAGCAACAAAGATAAGACAGTGGGGTCATTTCTTAGCTCTTTGTCATAATGGACCTTCTTGATGTCCCCAAGCACTGAATCCTAGAGCCCTTAAGACTTCCCCAAAATTTGAAAGGATTCCCTATTTAATAAATGGTGCTGGGAAAACTGGCTAGCCATATGTAGAAAGCTGAAACTGGATCCCTTCCTTACACCTTATTCAAAAATTAATTCAAAATGGATTAAAGACTTACATGTTAGACCTAAAACCATAAAAACTCTAGAAGAAAACCTAGGCAATACCATTCAGGCATGGGCAAGGACTTCATGTCTAAAACACCAAAAGCAATGGCAACAAAAGCCAACATTGACAAAAGGGATCTAATTAAACTAAAGAGCTTCTGCACAGCAAAAGAAACCACCATCAGAGTGAACAGGCAACCTACAGTATGGGAGAAAATTTTTGCAATCTGCTCATCTGACAAAGGGCTAATATCCAGAATCTACAATGAACTCAAACAAATTTACAAGAAAAAAACAAAAAATCCCATCAAAAAGTGGGCAAAGGATATGAACAGACACTTCTCAAAAGAAGACATTTATGCAGCCAAAAAACACATGAAAAAATGCTCATCATCACTGGCCATCAGAGAAATGCAAATCAAAACCACAATGAGATACCATCTCACACCTGTTAGAATGGCAATCATTAAAAAGTCAGGAAATAACAGGTGCTGGAGAGGATGTAGAGAAATAGGAACACTTTTACACTGTTGGTGGGACTGTAAACTAGTTCAACCATTGTGGAAGTCAGTGTGGCGATTCCTCAGGGATCTAGAACTAGAAATACCATTTGACCCAGCCATCCCATTACTGGGTATATACCCAAAGGACTATAAATCATGCTGCTATTAAGACACATGCACACCTATGTTTATTGTGGCACTATTCACAATAGCAAAGACTTGGAACCAACCCAAATGTCCAACAAAGATAGACTGGATTAAGAAAATGTGGCACATATACACCATGGAATACTATGCAGCCATAAAAAATGATGAGTTCATGTCCTTTGTAGGGACACGGATGAAGCTGGAAACCATCATTCTCAGCAAACTATCACAAGGACAAAAAACCAAACACCACATGTTCTCACTCATAGGTGGGAATTGAACAACGAGATCACATGGACACAGGAAGGGGAACATCACACACTGGGGACTGTTTTGGGGTTGGGGGAGGAAGGAGGGATAGCATTAGGAGATATACCTAATGCTAAATGACAAGTTAATGGTTTCAGCAGACCAACACGGCACATGTATACATATGTAACAAACCTGCACGTTGTACACATGTACCCTAAAACTTAAAGTATAATAATAATTTTTTAAAAAGACTTCCCCAAAATTTAGAACAATGGAGGTTCATTTAGGTAGAGAATAATGATTCTAGAAGGGAAATTCAGGGAGTTTACAGATTATTAGGTAATATAGTTTCTGCGGGTTTCAAACATTGTTACTGAAATTCAGTGAGGTCTCATCATAGATGCACTTAACTTACTTGAATTAGATATATGCAAAAACAACTTTAAGAAAAAAATCTTAGTTGTTGGCTTTTGACTTCAAATAAGCCATATCCTGCTGGTGATTATAGGGGATTTTTAAAAGTAATTTTGGCCTTACTCAAATTTAGTCATAAGTACCAAATTTTGAATCTAATCCTCACATAATAGGAGGCTGCTGCAGTGTTGTCAACCTGAAAATGATGGCCAGCTTTTTAGTAGGATGATGTTAAAAGGCCTGCAGCCAAGACCATTCTTTCAGGGGACTCTATGTAAGGCACTTCACCTCCAGTGAGGTGACTCTCATTTCCTCATCTGCAAAGTTGAGGTAATAATTATCACTTCCCTTCCATCATAGTAGGGTTTTTGTAATAGTCAAATCACATAATATATATGATAGTATTTGGAAAATTCCAAAATCTTAACTGAATAAAGAGGATACAGATAGCCAAGAGAGAAGCACTATAAGCAGCCAGTTAGGTAAAGTGACCCTTACTGGCATTCTAATTTCTTCACCCAGTTTTCAGTCCCAGAGAAGCTTCATTCTTTAAAATAGCTGTGTATACTCAATAAATTCAAATTGTCTCCTTACATTCTTTTTTGAACTTCCTGTAGGTGCTATCCTCCAACATCCCACCAAAACTAATAAGTGCCACATTGCCAAAGACATGGCCAACCTTGTCTTATTAGCCCCAGGAAAATAATTTGATAGGCTTCATCACTCTTTCTTCCTTCACACACTTTCTTCTTTTGGTTGCCAAGACAACACAGTTACCTGGATTTCCATTCTCTGAACTCTTCGTGGGATTCTTTGCTGGCTCTTCCTCATATCCTTTTCCTTTTCATGTTGGAATGCCACTGGGCATGATCTTTTAACTCTGTTCTCTTCTCTGTCTACCTATTGCTTTTATGGCCTCATTCAATCACATCTATTTACTAATGACTCCAAAATTGATAACCCCATCCTGGATATTTAATCAGAACTCCACACTGAAATATCCAACTATCTAATATTTTCACATAGATATTTATTAGAAATTAAAAACGATATTTCCAAAACAACATCAGAAGCATGATCCAAAAAAGAATAAAGTTGATAAATTGAATGTCATTAAAATGAAAAACCATTGTACCAGAAAATGCTTAATTAAGGAGGCATGTTCTTGGCATATTTGAGTAAGAACCTGAAAATTCTATTCCTTCATAAAGGCAATAAAAACCTTGGCAAAATTTGTATAAATCAACTTTCTCAGAATTCAGGATATTAGGCAAAGTCTTACAAAATTCCAAGGAGTGTTTGCTACTTTTTTAAAAAAAAGTGAATCTCAGTAAGAACAATGAGTTTTGTGACATTTTAACTTACCCTATTTCTATTACCCCATCTCCAGCTCTGCAACACCCTTGAAAATCAATAGGCTCACAACCATGAGAGCTGCAAAAGACAGCAGACCAGCAGCCAACAGATGGGGAAAAATTGATATTTGGCATTTCTAGAAAGCCCCATACCCTGAGAACTAATACTAGTTGACCTGTCTGAAAATATTCTCAATAGCTCCATTCTTAGAGTTTATGTTTATTTGACCTAATTTAAAGCTCACTCTGTGCAAACAGTCCTATTCCTAGGTCATTTGTCAAAAGCAATCAGGGCAATTATTTAATATCACAGCAGTTTCAAGTATTAATATCTGTAGAGACTTACAAGAGGCTCCACAGAAGACTTAAAGGGAAAAACTGAGGAATGAGATGGCCATAGGGGGTTTATAAGCTTGTGAGAATCTGTAAGGCCACATACATGTGCAGATTGTGCTTATGCCCAGGAAAAACCGAAGGCTCTAATCTTTTCCCTCTGGTTAACCTCCAGGCTGTGTTCAAACAGGGAGTATAAGCTAAGGCTGAGCGGTAAACTGCCTAACTCAGCATTGAAGGTATGCCTCAAAAAACACACAGAAACCCTACAAAGATTAGGAGGCTAATTTGTTCAAAGAATTTAAGAAAGTCTGTGTCCAATAATTATCTGGCCACTAAGATAACTGAGCAAAGACTACACTACAGTGCCAGACTATTCACACAATGGCAAAACTATATACAACAAATAATACAGACCTTACAAAATTAGTCCAGGAAAGTCACTAAACAAACCATCAACTAAAGCAACAACAACAAACCCTGGAGAAAGAAAAATTGGATTTCCAATGTTGCTACTTATGATATTTAAAATGTCTAATTTAACAAAAACTAAAATTGTGAGACAAACAGAAAAAGTATGGTGCATATGCAGGAAAAAAAAATCAGTCAATAGAAATTTTCCCAGATAAAGCCCAAATGTTGGACTTAATAGGCAAAGACTTTAAATCATCTATTATAAATATATTTAAAGAAAGAAAGGAAACTACATCTAAAGAACTAAAGAAAAGCATAAGAGTGATGAGAATCAATATACATAAGTATTCCACAGTTGAAAAGTACAAAAGCTGAAGTGGTTATGGGACTCAATGGAAGATTTGAACTGACAAAAGAAAGAATCAGTAAACTTGAAGTCAGGTCAGTTGAGATTATGCAATGTGAGGGACAAAAAGTAAAAAGATTGGAGAAAAATTAACAGAGCCTCAGAAACTGTGGGACATCACTGAGTATGGCAACATGTGCATAATGGAAATCTCAGAAAAGGAGAAGAAAAAACAAAGAAGCAAGAAAAAATATTTGAAGAAATAATTATCAAAACTTCCCAAATTTGATGAAAAACATTAATTTATAAATGTAAGAAACTCTAAAATCTCTAAGTAGGATAAACTCAAGCAGGTCCACACCTATACACATCATAAAATGCCTAATGAAAGACAGAGATTCTTGAAAGCATCAAGATAGAAGAGGCTTATGTACAGGGAATACTCCCTAAGATTAACAGATGACTTCTCATCAGAAAGCATGGAGGCCAGAAGGAAGTGGGATAGTATGTTCAAAGGGCTGAAAGATGAAGACTGTTAATGAAGAAATTTATTTTTTTTATTATACTTTACATTCTAGGGTACATATGCACAACGTGCAGGTTTGATACATAGGTATACATGTGCCATGTTGGTTTGCTACACCCATCAACTCATCCTTTACATTAGGTATTTCTCCTAATGCTATCCCTCCCCCAGGCCCTTTGTCAGATGAGTAGATTGCAAAATTTTGCTCTCATTCTATAAGTTGCCTGTTCACTCTGATGGTAGTTTCTTTCGCTGTGCAGAAGCTCTTTAGTTTAAACAGATCCCATTTGTCTATTTTGGCTTTTGTTGCCATTGCTTTGGTGTTTTAGTCATAAAGTCTTGCCCATGCCTATGTCCTGAATGGTATTGCCTAGGTTTTCTTCTAGGGTTTTCATGATTTTAAGTCTAACATTTAAGTCTATAATCCATCTTGAATTAATTTTTGTATAAGGTGTAAGGAACGGATCCAGTTTCAGCTTTCTGCATATGGCTAGCCAGTTTTCCCAGCACCATTTATTAAATAGGGAATCCTTTCCCCATTTCTTGTTTTTCTAAGGTTTGTCAAAGATCAGATGGTTGTAGATGTGTGGTGTTATTTCTGAGGCCTCTGTTCTGTTCCATTGGTCTATATCTCTGTTTTGGTACCAGTACCATGCTGTTTTGGTTACTGTAGCCTTGTAGTGTAGTTTGAAGTCAGGTAGCATGATGCCTCCAGCTTTGTTCTTTTTGCTTAGGATTTCTTGGCAATGTGGGCTCTTGTTTGGTTCTATATGAACTTTAAAGTAATAAATTCCAATTCTGTGAAGAAAGTCATTAGTAGCTTGATGGGGATGGCATTGAATGCCATTTTCACGATATTGATTCTTCCTATCCCTGAGCATGGAATATTCTTCCATTTGTTTGTGTCCTCTTTTATTTCATTGAGCAGTGATTTGTAGTTCTCCTTGAAGAGGTCCTTCACATCCCTTGTAAGTTGGATTCCTAGGTATTTTATTCTCTTTGAAGCAATTGTGAATGGGAGTTCACTCATGATTTGGCTCTCTGTTTGTCTGTTATTGGTGTATAAGAATGCTTGTGATTTTTGCACATTGATTTTGTATCCTGAGACTTTGCTGAAGTTGCTTATCAGCTTAAGGAGAATTTGGGCTGAGACAATGGGGTTTTCTGAATATACAATCATGTCATCTGCAAACAGGGACAATTTGACTTCCTCATTTCCTAACTGAATACCCTTTATTTCTTTCTCTTGCCTGATTGCCCTGGCCAGAACTTCCGACACTATGTTGAACAGGAATGGTGAGAGAGGGCATCCCTGTCTTGTGCCAGTTTTCAAAGGGAATGCTTCCAGTTTTTGCCCATTCAGTATGATATTTGCTGTGGGTTTGTCATAAATAGCTCTTATTATTTTGAGATACATCCCATCAATACCTAGTTTATTGAGAGTTTTTAGCATGAAGGGTTGTTGAATTTTGTTGAAGGCCTTTTCTACATCTATTGAGATAATCATGTGGTTTTTGTCTTTGGTTCTGTTTATATATGGATTATTTTTATTGATTTGCATATGTTGAACCAGCCTTGCATCCCAGGGATGAAGCCGACTTGATCATGGTGGATAAGCTTTTTGATGTGCTGCTGGATTTGGTTTGCCAGTATTTTATTGAGGATATTTGCATTGATGTTCATCAGGGATATTGGTCTAAAATTCTCTTTTTTGTTGTGTCTCTGCCAGGCTTTGGTATCAGGATGATGTTGGCCTCATAAAATGAGTTAGGGAGGATTCCCTCTTTTTCTATTGATTGGAATAGTTTCAAAAGGGATGGTACCAGCTCCTCTTTGTACCTCTGGTAGAATTCAGCTGTGAATCCATCTGGTCCTGGATTTTTTTGGTTGGTAGGCTATTAACTATTGCCTCAATTTCAGATCCTGTTATTGGTCTATTCAGAGACTCAACTTCTTCCTGGTTTAGTCTTGGGAGTGCGTATGTGTCAAGGAATTTATCCATTTCTTCTAGATTTTCTAGTTTATTTGCATAGTGGTGTTTATAGTATTCTCTGATGGTAGTTTGTATTTCTGTGGGATTGGTGGTGATATCCCCTTTATCATTTTTTATTGCATCTATTTGATTCTTCTCTCTTTTCTTCTTTATTAGTCTTGCTAGTGGTCTATCAATTTTGTTGATATTTTCAAAAAACCAGCTCCTAGGTTCATTGGTTTTTGAAGGGTTTTTTGTGTCTCTATCTCTTTCAGTTCTGCTCTGATCTTAGTTATTTCTTGCCTTCTGCTAGCTTTTGAATGTGTTTCCTCTTGCTTCTCTAGTTCTTTTGATTGTGATGTTAGGGTGTCAATTTTAGATCTTTCCTGCTTTCTCTTGTGGGCATTTAGTGCTGTAAATTTCCCTCTACAGACTGATTTAAATGTGTCCCAGATATTCTGATATATTGTGTCTTTGTTCTCATTGGTTTCAAATAACATCTTTGTTTTTGCCTTCATTTCATTATTTACCCAGTAGTCATTCAGGACCAAGTTGTTTTGTTTCCATGTAGTGTTGTGGTTTTGAGTGAGTTTCTTAATCCTGAGTTCTAATTTGATTGCACTCTGGTCTGAGAGAGTTTGTTGTGATTTCTGTTCTTTTACATTTGCTGAGGAGTGCTTTACTTCCAACTATGTGGTCAATTTTAGAGTAAGTGTGATGTGGTGCTGAGAAGAATGAATATTCTGTTTATTTGGGGTGGATAGTTCTGTAGATGTCTATTAGGTCTGTTTCTTGCAGAGCTGAGTTCAGGTCCTGGATATCCTTGTTAACCTTCTGTCTCGTTGATCTGTCTACTATTGACAGTGGGGTGTTAAAGTCTCCCATTATTATTGTGTGGGAGTCTAAGTCTCTTTGAGGTCTCTAAGGACTTGCTTTATCAATTTGGGTCCTCCTGTATTGGGTGCACATATTTAGGACAGTTAGCTCTTCTTGTTGAATTGATCCCTTTACCATTATGTAATGGCCTTCTTTGTCTCTTTTGATCTTTTTTGGCTTAAAGTCTGTTTTATCAGAGACTAGAATTGCAACCCCTGCTTTTTTTTGCTTTCCATTTGCTTGGTGGATCTTCCTCCATCCCTTTATGTTGAGCCTATGTGCGTCTTTGCACATGAGATGGGTTTCCTGAATACAGCACACTGATGGGTTTTGACTCTTTATCCAATTTGCCAGTCTGTGTCTTTTAATTGAGGCATTTAACCCATTTACATTTAAGGTTAATATTTTTGTGTGTGAATTTGATCTTGGCATTATGATTTTTCCTCATTATTTTGCCCATTAATTGATGCAGTTTCTTTATAGCATCAATGGTCTTTACAATTTGGCCTGTTTTTGCAGTGGCTGGTACCGGTTGTTTCTTTCCATGTTTAGTGCTTCCTTCAGGAGCTCTTGTAACGCAGGCCTGGTGGTGACAAAATCTCTCAGCATCTGCTTGTCTGTAAAATATTTTATTTCTCCTTCACTTATGAAGCTTAGTTTGGCTGGATATGAAATTCTGGGTTGAAAATTCTTTTCTTTAAGAATGTTGAATATTGGCCCCCACTTTCTTCTGGCTTGTAGGGTTTCTGCTGAGAGATCCACTGTTAGTCTGATGGGCTTTCCTTTGTGGGTAACTCAACCTTTCTCTCTGGCTGCCCTTAACACTTTTTCTTTCATTTCAACCTTGGTGAATCTGATAATTATGTGTCTTGGGATTGCTCTTCTGGAGGATTATCTTTGTGGTGTTCTCTGTACTTCCTGAAATTGAATGTTGGCTTGCCTTGCCATGTTGGGGAAGTTCTCCTGGATAATATCCTGCAGAGTGTTTTCCAACTTGGTTTCATTCTCCCCATCACTTTCAGGTACACCAATCAAACGTAGATTTGGTCTTTTCACATAGTCCCATATTTCTTGGAGGCTTTGTTCATTTCTCTTTACTCTTTTTCTCTAACCTTGTTTTCTCACCTTATTTCATTAATTTCATCTTCAATCACTGATACTCTTTCTTCCACTTGATCAAATCGGCTATTGAAATTTGTGCATGAATCACGAAGTTCTCGTGCCATTGTTTTCAACTCCGTCAGGTCATTTAAGGTCTTCTCTACAGTGTTTATTCTAGTTAGCCACTCGTCTAATCTTTTTTCAAGGTTTTTAGCTTCCTTGCAATGGGTTTGAACATTCTCCTTTAGCTCAGAGAAGTTTGTTATTACTGATCTTCTGAAGCCTACTTCTGTCAACTCATCAGTTATTCTCCATCCAGCTTTGCTCCGTTGCTGGCAAGGAGCTGTGATCCTTTGGAGGAGAAGAGGCACTCTAATTTTTAGAATTTTCAGCTTTTCTTCTTTGGTTTCTCCCCATCTTTGTGGTTTTATCTACCTCTGGTCTTTGACGTTGGTGACCTACAAATGGGGTTTTGGTGTAGATGACCATTTTGTTGATGTTGATGTTATTCCTTTCTGTTTGTTAGTTTTCCTTCTAACAGTCAGGTCCCTCAGCTGCAGGTCTGTTAGAGTTTGCTGGAGTTCCACTCCCAACCCTGTTTGCCTGGGTATCACCAGCAGAGGCTGCAGAACAGCAAATACTGCAGAACAGCAAATATTATTGCCTAATCCTCCCTCTGGAAGCTTTGTCCCAGAGAGGCAGCCGCCTATATGAGGTGTCTGTCGGCCCCTACTGGGAGGTGTCTCCCAGTTAGGCTACACGGGGGTCAGGGACCCACTTGAGGAGGCAGTCTGTCCGTTCTCAGAGCTCAACGCCGTGCTGAGAGAACCACTGCTCTCTTCAGAGCTGTCAGACAGTGATGTTTAAGTCTGCAGAAGTTGTCTGCTGCCTTTTGTTCAGCTATGCCCTGCCCCCAGAGGTGGAGTCTAGAGGAAGTAGGCCTTGTTGAGCTGTGATGGGCTCCGCCCAGTTAGAGCTTCCCAGCCACTTTGTTTACCTACTCAAGCCTCAGCAATGGCGGATGCCCCTCTGCCAGCGAGGCTGCCATCCTGCAGATTGATCTCACACTGCAGCGCCAGCAGTGAGTAAGACTCTGTGGGAGTGGGAGCCACCAAGCCAGGCATGGGAGAGAATCACCTTGTCTGCCAGTTGCTAAGACTTTGGGAACAGCACAGTATTTGAGCGAGAGTGTCCCATTTTTCCATGTAGTCTGTCACAGCTTCCCTTGGCTAGGAAAGGGAAATCCCCCAAACCCTTGTGCTTCCCGGGTGAGGCTACGCCCCACCCTGCTTCAGCTTGCCCTCTGTGGGCTGCACCTACTGTTCAACCAGTCCCAATGAGATGAACCAGGTACCTCAGCTGGAAATGCAGAAATAACTTGTCTTCTGCATCAATCCTGCTGGGAGCTGCAGACCAAAGCTGTTCCTTTTTGAACCATCTTGGAACACCCTCCTTATGAATAATTTTATATCTGGCAAACCTATCTGACAAAAATTAAAGAGAAATTAAGACAGTGCTAGGTAAACAAAAACTGAGAGAATTCATCCCCACCAAACCTACCCTACAAGAGAAACTAAAGGGAGTCCTTTAGGAGAAATGAAAACAAACTAGAGAGTAACTCTAATACGAAGAAATAGAAAGATTAATAAGGGTAATTACATAGGCAAATATGAGAGATAGTATAAATATATTTTAGTTTGTAACAGTTTTCTTCTTGCATATGGTTAAAAGACATAAAACTGTGTCGATGTGCTTGAAATGTACTAATAAGTAATATGTATAATAATAGCACACAAGTAGGGAGGCAATGGAGCTATAGGAGAGCAAAGCCGATGTATACTATCAAAATTAAGTTGTAAGTTTGAATCTGTAATAGATTGTTTTAAGTTAAGATGTTAATTGTTTTTCACAAAGCTTCTGCATGAAGCCCTAACACAACCCCTTTTGCTCAGGTCATCAGAACACTTATTCTATTTTATGGAATGAAGTGTTGCCCAATTCTGAAATCACATAAAGCCAATTGAGATCTTAATTAAATTTGTTGTAATTTTGTCTTTTGACACCATTTACTTGGTGAATGGATAAACAAAATATGACATATCCATACACTGTACTGTTCAGTTATAAAAGAGAATGAAATATCAATACATTTTATAACATGGCTGAACTGCAAAAACATTATGTGAAGTGAAACCAGCCAGAAGCAAAGGACTAACATATTATACGATTCCATTTATATGAAATCTGAAGAAATGTCAAATCTATAAGAAATCAAATTAGTGGTTGACTGGGGCTGGAGAAGGGAACAGAGATTAATTGTAAATATGCTAAAGGGAAATTTTCATGATTAAATCTTCTCAATTGGATTGAGAGAATTGTTGCACAACACTGTAAATTTACTAAAAATTATTGAATAAGATGTTTAAAATTTGTGATTTTTTTGGTATATAAATTATACCTCAATACATGTAAATATACCTTAATATGTAAAATTCATAAAAGTTATAAGCATCATCCCATCTACCATTTACTTGCTTTAAATTTATTCAACAGGTTCCTAATGTTCTTAAGAAAATTTCAAAATCCTGCATACTCGAGTCCCTGCTTGTGCTTCCAGATTTATCTGACCCATCTTTCCCTTCTCATTGTACACCAGGCCCCCTGGCTTTATTGACTTTCTCTTGTTCTTTCAAAAGCTCTACTTGGGGCCAGGCATGGTGGCTCATGCCTGTAATCCCAGCACTTAGGGAGGCCAAGACGAGCAGACCACGAGGTCAGGAGATCAAGACCATCCTGGCCAACATGGTGAAACCTCGTCTCTACTAAAATACAAAAAATCAGCCAGGCATGGTGGTGCGCACCTGTAGTCCCAGCTACTTGGGAGGCTGAGGCAAGGGAATCGCTTGAATCTGGGAGGCAGAGATTGCAGTGAGCCAAGATTGTGCCACTGCACTCCAGCCTGGCGACAGAGTGAGACACTGTGTCAAACAACAACAATAACAACAACAACAACAAAAACGCTCTACTTGGTTCCTTTCTTATTCAGATCTTTGTTCTTCCTTCCTTCTTAAACATTTTTAGAGGTATAATTCATACCCCCAAAACTGCACATATTTAATGTCCACATCTTGATGAGTTTGGACATACGGGACATATGCACACACCAACGATACCATCACTGTAACCCAGGTACTAAACATATCCATTACCTCCAAATTTTCCTTGTGTTCTTTTGTGTGTGAGGTTTTTTTTTTTTTTTTTTTTCCTGTCATTTGGAGTTTTTTTCTTTTTGGCAAGAACACTTAGCATGAGACCTATGCTCTTACATTTTAAAGGATACAATACCATATTGTTAACTACAGGTATATTTTTTCCCTCAGATCTTACAAATGAGCTATCTTCTCTGCCTGCAAAGTGCATCCCACCCTCCCTTTTCTCTCTATTGAAGAGACATCTCACCAAAACACCACCAGTTGTGATCATATTATCCTCATTGTTTATGTGTATTATCTTCTTTGTTTATGTGTCTGTTTCTCTTGCCATCAGGGTAGTGACATTTTATCTCCCAGTGTCTAGAACAGTGTCTGGTACATGGTGTATGTTCAACCTATGTTTACCTAATTAATGAACATAAAAGAGTCCTGTCCTCAGCTCCTATTCTACTATCTCTGCTATCATCTTTCAGTCTCCCAACTATCTACTTGACAGAACTAGCATAGTGTAGTACCAGTTCACCTGTTCAATCTCAATTTCAAAGATGGATCTTCTCTTTAACGTTTAGATTCTCATAAGAGACATTGATCCAGTAAATTATTGTTCTTATTCTATATCCCAATTCTTCTTCCATTATTTATCCTTAAAATTGGTTGTTGGCCCCTGATACAGAACACTTTTTCTTGTCAATGGACATATGTTGTTATGCATAAAACAAGCAATTGTTTGAGTCAGTCAGTTTAAAGATGAAATTCAATATTTGGTCTCACACGCTACAACCCCTGGTTGCCAGGGAAAACATGGGAGACCTCATTTCTGGGAATTGTTTTGATTTCATTTCACTTGCTGCTTTGGAAGCCATGGGCATAAAAAAGAGTAAGCAAATAACAAAGGAGCTTAATGCTTCGAAAACTCAGAGGCACCATTTTCTAAGTCATTGTCAACCCCCATCCAACTACTGGTATCTGTGCAGATTTTAAAATGAACCCATGTTGTTTGCCATAAGTCTTATTTTAAACATGAAAAGTGCAAATCAATACATGGAAGTGGGCTGCAGGCAACTGTGAAAATGGGAAGTCCATTCCAGGCCTTGCAAAACTTTAAGCAGGGCTTCCAAACCCAAGCTGGCCCTAGTAACTGTTTTCCCAGCCCTCTCTCAAAGTAAGGAGAGAAGATAGAAATGAAAGTTAGAGGACTTTTGCCTTAAGAATCTACAGTGCATTAATTTCAAAATTCCTTTCTCTGTACCCTTTGGTTCTCCCCACACGGAGGTGAACACTCCTCCTCTTATTTCTTGTCTTCCGTGATGGAGCCTATTACACCAAATTTAGCTGTGCGGATAAAAATTTGCCTCTTGTGCTTAGAAGGCAAAAGTTTAGTCTTACCTATTGATACTTAAACACTTCCAATCTAAACTCATTTTATTTTGGGTAGCCAAATTTAGAGTTCTTCTCTCCCCCTTTCTCTTGGGAGATTATCTAAATTTCTAGCAGAATTACTTATCATCCTCATGTGAGGAAACCAATGGCTCTGTTGGTGTCCATGGCTGGTATGCCTATTACCCATTTTAAGGAATAGAGATAATAATTTTACTCAGAAACCTTTTCCATCTCCCCTCCCAATCCTTGTTTACTTGGGTCATGGCTCTGTCTTCACTGACATGACTGAGATCTAAGACTCTGCTCTACTTACACTCAGGCTGTGTCTTGGACTTCTCTTGGTCTCTGCTATGGGGTTTTCTTGACCCATTAGAGACACAAAGCAGGAACCTTGGTTCTAAACTCTTCCAGGTTTCATTTCACTCAGGCATGTGGAGACTTTTAACCCTTATTCCCTGATAGGCTGGGTGCATTCTGCATTCAGAATGCTACAATTCTCCCCCAGCTCCCCTCTGCATTTCCCCCAATATGTATCCTAATAAGCATATATTCCCTGTCCATTCTTTGGAGTTCACCTGAGTCTGGCATAGCAGATCAGGAATCCTGTTAAATAAGGCTCACAGCTCAGTCGCGTTCAACTAGCAAAAATCCTAAGCATCCTTTTCTGCTTGATTTTAAATTTGACATGTTGGGAGGAGGAGGTTGCTTTCATAGAAACTTTTGCTTCTTTAATTAAATGAGAGTTTTGCTAATGACAGGATTCTATTAGTCACAATCTTTTACTAACAGATAGCTATTTATTTTATAAACTCAAATAGATTTTTCCTTTGAGCCAGTCTCAGTCAATGTTATGAGGTGACGGTTTGGCAATAGGAGGGCTCAGATAGTCCCCAGTGGTGATAGGGGAAAAACCCTCATCCGAAAGTACTGTTCTAAATAATTCATATACAAAGCTTGTAAGCTTTGCTGCTTCCTACCAGGGAACAAAACTAGAAATGGGCTTGGTGAGAAGCTGTTCTGGGAGGTTCCTGGCATACCTTTAAACTACCTATAAAGGAGAGGGCCGTTGTAGACATAGCATGCAAAGAAAAATATGTGGTTTCACTTTTTTAAGGGGAGAGGCAGTTTAAAACAGATTCTTTGTGTACTCTATTGAAAATACTGTGTGTTTCTTATAAAAGGCTCTCTTTTCCACATGGAAACTGACACTCTCCTGCTCTCCTATTGCAGTTACAAAAATTCCGATATGGGAAAAACATTCTAATTCAGTCCAGAATTGAGCTTTCTACGTCATTTGAATCATGCCACAGTAGCTTCCACCTCTGTGTGTGCTAAGAAAACAAAAACAAAAACAAAACAAAACAAAACTGTGTTGACTAATGCTCCTCCTGAAAAAAAAAAGACCACATAGTAATTACCTTTTCCTTTTTAAAAATGGAACAACAGTTACCCTTTGTAGATCCATAGCACCTACAGAGCTTAAAACATTCTCTAGGCAACTTGAGAATGTACTATAATCCTAACCAGAAATAAAATGTAACAGTGTTCCCACTTTATGAATATTAAAACAAGATATGGAAAGAGAAGAAATTTCAAATCATACAAATATAATAATAACTCATATTTAGTGAATGTTTAATAAGTGGTAAGCACTGTTCTAAATAATTCATGAACAAAACTCATTTAACCCACATCACAATCCTGTGAGGTTACTACTATTATTACCCTCCATTTTTACAGACGTACAAGCAGGTATAAAGCAGTTAAGCTACTTGCTTAAGGTCACAAAGACTATATGTGATAGAGTTCGGATTTGAACCTTGGCAGCCTGAGCCCATTGTCAACACTCAACACTACACATGCTGCCTTTTTAATACATGTGTAGTGAAGCTTCATCATATAGCAAACTGAAATCCTGTTTCCATATTAAGTGGCATTTAGCTATTCAGTGTGTTTTAAAATAAAAAAAATAGGATTAGAAATTGTTCTTGGCCAGGTGTAGTGGCTCACAGCAGTAAGCCCAGCACTTTGGGAGGCCAAGGCAGGAGGATCACTTCAGCCCAGGAATTCGAGGCTGCAGTGAGCTATGATCTCACCATTACACTCCAGCCTGTGTGAAAGAGTGAAACCCTATCTTAAAAGAAAAAAAAAAAGTGTTCTCTGTGATGGTAAATGAGGAAAAATTTAAGAAGGAAACCAAACAGATTTTCAAAGATTTAAACTGCCCTCCATATAGAGAGATTTAAATATAAGAGATAATAGCAATGTAGCTGGGCTTACCACTTTCTAGAAATTATTCTTTATAAAATAAACTCAAGGTTTTGTTTTGTTGAAATGTTATTTATCCATTCTAAAGACCTTTGTCAATTGAATCAGATGAAATATAAATATATATGAGAAGAACCTATGTTCATTTAATAGTTTATCAGTTTACTAAGTACCTCCCTATAGGCATCACATTTTTTATTTGTTCTTTTGCACAGTTGAAGAAGCAGAGGCCCAATGAAATAAGTGTCTTGTTCAGGGTCACACAGCTGTGAAGTTATATGATTGTGATGTAAATCAACTCCATTTCTCTTTCAACTATACATATGGGATATTTTAGCACTTTGCCACTTATAGAGTGTTTTCATGTATGCGTATTTACCCTATTCTTGTAGTAGCCCCCAGGGGGGTGATAGCGTGTAGCACTGAAGAATATGGACTTCCAAGTCACATTGCCTTTGTTCAAATTCTGACCCTCCCATTTAGCAGGTGACCTTAGACGAGGTATTTAATCTTTTGGTGTTTCAGTTTACTCATCTCTTAAACAGGGTTAAAATACTGTCTATCTTGCAGAGAAGAGGGGAGGATGTGTAAGTATTAATTGAGATGCTATAAGGAAGACACCTGGAGTAGTGCTTGGAACAAGGTAATATACGTGGGCTTTTACACTCAGTGTATGTTAATGCTTACACGGAGAAAAGCTTATTGTGTCAATTTCTTTCAAAATATATTTTTTCTTTTGAAAAAATAAATTTTATTGTGTATTGAGGTTTACAGCATGACGTGATGGAATACCTATGGATAGTAAAATGATTATTATAGTGAAGTATATTGACGTATCTATCATCTCACATAATTCCTTTTTTGTGACAAAAGTCACTAAAATCTATTTATTTAATGAAAACCCTTAATACAATCTTATCAACTTTAGTCTCATATTATACATTAGATGTCTAAACCTGTTTCTCCTAAATATCTACTCTTTTGCATCACATGACCTATATCCCCCATCTCCTCTCCCCCAACCTCCTTCCCCGTCCATTGTAACCTGTTTCATTTTCTATCTCTGTATATATGAGCTTTTTTTAAGAAAAAATTGTATTTCACATGTAAGTGAGATTATGCAATATTTTTCTTTCTGAGTCTGGCTTACTTTATTTAGCATAATGTCTATGTCCAAGCAGATTCATCCATGTTGTGGCAAATGGCAGAATCTCCCTTTTTAAGGCTGAATAATATTTCATTATATGTATGTCACATTTTCTTTATCCACTCATCCATCAACAGACATTTAGGTTGTTTTCATATCTTAGCTATTGTGAATAATGTTATAATAAGCTTGAGAGTGTGGATTTCTTTACAAGGTGGTGATTTCACCTCCTTTGGGTATACAACCAGAAAAGAAATGACTGAGTTGTATGGTAGTTCTATTTTTAACTTCTTCAGGAACCTCCATATTTTCCATAATGGCTGTATCAATCTACATTCCCACCAACATTGTACTTATTTGTGGCCATTTTATACATAAAAGAACTGTGGTTTCAAGTTGAATGACTTGCCCATTGAAGTGGAATCCAAACCCAATTCTACTGACTCTCAACCTACTTCTTTCTCACTGTACCAGCTTGTTTTATGTAAAAATCTAGCCTTTACTGAATTTTATCCAAGTTGGACAGTTATACACAGGGGTTCTAAATCAGGCATCCATCTGTGGAATTCAGGGTTTCTGAGAACCCCCTACAATCATATGAAAAATGTACCTCTGTATATTTTTCTAGAAAAGGGCTTTTAGTTGCCATCAGATTCATAATAAAGGTCCAACACCCTTAAAGGTTAAGGGCCATTGATTTTGAGGTAGTATAGCATAATGTTTAAGATTCTAGGCTTTGGAAATGCCTAAGTTCATATGACAGGTGTAACACCTAATAGCTCTGTGACTATGGGCAAATTACGTAATTTCTCTGTAACTATTTTCTTGTCTGTAAAAGAAGCATGATAATTTGCAAGGATTAAATTAGTTCAAAATTTATAAAAACACTGAAAACACTGCTTTGCACATAAAAAGCTCAATTTAAAGATTGCTAATATCATAATTGTTGTGGCCAGGGTATACATAAAAAAAAACAACAGGAATTTGTCCACTTAGGAAGTGAGTTATTAATGTAGATCATATCTGTGAGAACTCAGCACTGTGCCTGGTCCAATGCAGTGGTACATGAACCCTCACCTCTTGGTTGTCACATCCTGCTCTTGAGTGGGATTTATTGATCAACTTCTAATGAATCAAATTAGGCACAAGTGGTGGGATATCACTTCTCAGATTAGATTAGATGCTCTCTCTCTTTCCTTGGGGAGGTCACCTTCCATGTCATCAGGCAGTGCTGTGAAAAGATCCACATGAAGAGAAACTGAGGGAAACCCCCAGTAAGCAGTTAGCAAGGAAATGAGGCCCATAATCAAACGTCTCTAAGGAATAGAGGCCCACATGAACACGCCTGAAGGAAAATCTTCCTCCAGTAACATTTTCAGGTGAGACTTCAGACTCAGTCAACAGTTGGCTGCAACCTCCTGAGAGAACTTAATCCAGAGGCCCTCAGCTAAACCAGGCCCAGATTTCTGACCCATAAACAGCAAGATAACACATCTTCACTGTTTTAATCCACTAAATTTAAGAGTAATTTTTTAATGTAGCAATAGATGACATACATGTGCCAAGTACTTTATAGACATTATTTCATTTAGATTTCATAACCACACTGTGATGTAGAGATTGTTGCCCAGATTTACAGAGGAAGCCTGGAGAAATCAAAAGACAAACCAGTCTGGTAGTGAATTTTGCCTGACTTCAAAGCCCATGCTCTTTCTTTGCCAGGATATTAATTTCGTTCACCCATTTTTGAGATTATTTTAATTTGTGTAAATTTTGTTTTTAGTAATTAAAATAAGAATTACTAAAGTTATTCAGGAATAAACTTCAATATGGTTTTGAAACATATTATTGGTCTGTATTTTAACCAGAAGTTGGAATGGTGAGTAGCTCTCATTTAGCAAGACACTAGGTTTTGCCAACATTTATGCTGTAGGGAATAGGATCTAAGATTTTATTATCATCAAATTATTAACTCTAAATCTGGCCTCTTTACTTCAACCTCTACATTATTACTGTAACTTATTTTTGCAACACAGCTCTTTAAAAAAATCACTCATTGTGCTTGAATTAATAATCATGTCTTTAAGTAAAATGAATAATTATTCATTACCTACTCACTACTATCTTCAAACAGAATTTCCCTCAACAAGTTAGTAAGTCTCTTGTCTCCAGGCCCTTTGGCTCTTGGGCAGCAGTCTATCAGTTATAACCTCAATTTCCTAGTAGAAGAAATATTTAAAGTCCTAGGACAGTTAATGATCCATGCCAAATCATTAGAGAAAGCAATAGAACCCATTTACACTTGTAGTCAAATTTGAAAGAAGACACTAACAAAGAGATATTTATGACTTCTCCAGAATATAGCTCAAGTCTCACAAACCAATTCTTTAATAGAATTCTCTCCCTCTGCCCTTTTTAAATAATTAGTGACTTTAACTCAATGGAATATTAAAATTTGATCACTGGTTACTGTAGCAATTTGAGAACAAATTGAAAATCATTAATCCCACAGATAAAAATGTCAGTTGTCTTGGGTGTAGAGACATTCCAATGAAATATGTTATTAAAATTATTAGATATGTTTTAATATTTGAGATACCTATATTTCTATCTATCTATTTTTCTGTCATCTATGTTAGAATAAGCCTGGCACTATTGAAACTATCACTAATTTTAAAGTAGATATACTTTATGCTCTTCATCACTTTGTTTTATCAAACACCTCTAAGATCACTAGTACTTTATAGAAGTAATATAACCATAGTTTTTTTCTTCAGAAGTTGAGTTATTTGAGTTTTCTAAGGCACTTTGGACTGGATCCTAATGAACACACAGTACAAAATATAAGTTAGAAAATGAAAGTCTAGTTTTTGATACCACATATTACTATAAAATATTTTAAATTTAGTTTTATCATTTTAACAATCCATTTAAAAATCATCTTGGTTGACTTTACTCATACTACTTGCTGAAGACTAAAAATTGTTTGTGTAAATGTAGACAGCATATACCTCTATGGGTATGGTGAATCTGTGATATGATTAGCCATAAAAATTAAACTCAGAGATTTGCCACTGAAAATAGTGAAATTGTCAGGATTGACTATCAATACTCATTGCTTTTGCTTTGCTGAACTTCCCACTTTTTAAAGATGAATTCAGACAAGAAATTGGCATAATCATTGATACAATGTCAATCTCTGCACTCTGTAATGCAGAGTGCTTTTTTAAAAGTGCACATACATTATTACATGGGGTGGTGTAGTAGAAAGAGAAACAGGCTTAGAATCAAGAGATGTTGGTCCTGTTTTGCCACTGTATGACTTATAATGCAATTTTGAAAAAGCTGCTTTACCTCTCTAGAGTTTATCTTTCTTATATATAACGTGATAAGATTGATCTTTCCTATGCATAAAATGGTAAGATTGATCTCAATATTAGTGTTCTAACTAAATAATTATGACCCGATCTAAAATACCTTGAAATATTCAAATAACTCAACCTCTAAGAAATTGTGGTTATGTTGCTTCGTTTAGGGCACTGGTGACCCAATAAATATTTATTTCCAAGTACAGTGGATCCTTATTGTTCATGGATTCTATGTTTAAGTTGCCTGCTCACTAATATTTACTTGTATGCCCAATATTAATACATGCATTGCCTTCATGGTTATTCATGGACATGCACAGTGTGGCAAAAAATTTGTCACCCAATGTGTATGTTCCAAGCTGAGGTCAAGTAAAGCAATGAGCTGCCTTACTGTTTAAGTTCTCATGCTATAAATAAGTGTCCCTTTTGCAGTCTATTTAGTACAATGGTTTTTGCATTTTTGTACTTTTTGCTAGTGATTTTACTGTTTAAAATGGCCCCAGAGAATAATGCTGAAGTTCTATCTAATGCTTCTAAGTCTAAGTAGGCTGTGATGTGCCTTATGAAGAAAACACATGTGTTAGATTAGCTTTGCTGAGGCATGAGGTATGATGCTGTTGCTATTTAAATGTAAATGAATGGAAAATATGTATTAAATAAGGTGTCTTTAGATGGAAACCCACACACAAAACAGTTATGTATTAACAGGTTACTAAGTATGTTATGACCAGAGACTAATAAGAACAGTATTTCCCCTAGTAGCATCCAATAAGTTCTTTCTAAAAATAATCCCTCTGTAGAAAATCTTTAGGAAACTTATAAGAGAATTTTATTTTAATACAATGTTTCAAGTGCTCACCAAGGTATTTGGTGTGACAATCACATCGTAAGGTACAGCTAAATATTTAGGATTCCATCATGTCTTTTCTGTTAAGAATACTCCTCTCTGCTATATCTAAACATTGTCATCATTTTCCAACTTATTTCCACTTGAGCAGTATCTGGGCAGTTCAAGATTTCATTAGATGTTATAACTGTCTTCAAAAACATGATTTTGCAGGGTCCCTCACTTCCTATCACCCAATAAAACACTTACTTCCTTTGAGTGCACATTCAGCCTGCTCAGTATTCTATCTCTGGGAATGAAACAGCATCATTTTGACAGAAGCATATCTGAACATCTTAATAGACTGCAGAAAATGCTTAGGAAATGGGATATAGGTGTGGGAGCAATATAATTTCAAAGAATGCACTTGCTTTTCCAATAAAAACTGAACACCTGTGATCTGTGGAAAATTTGATAAACAGATATAAGAGAAAGGGTGGGGAAAAAAAGGTTGCTCTTGATATTTCACTCCTTGCTAACAGCAGATTGCTAAAGTTACCACTTTCAAATTTTGCAGCTCTTGAAACTCTATTTCAAACTCACACAGGCAATGGGTTTTATATTATATTGCAACTATAAGTTAAATAGAAAGATATGCATCATATTTCACATAGTGTAATCTGTGTGTGGTAGAAAAATGCATTGGGATATTAATTTGCCTTTTCTTGTCACTGCTGTAAATAATTTACAGTTCTGTGTCTTAGAAGATAGCAATGTTTTTGTCTTCCCTTTTCCCAGAAATGGGAAAAAATGCAAGTGTACTCAAAAGATCAGTTGCAATCTGGACTTCTTTTTTCAAAAATCGAGGCTCATAAGAGAATATGGAATTAGATGATCTGAGAGAAGAGATTTCAGGGTTGGGAAAGGTAGTGAATTAGCTTTTGGAGAAGGGTATTGAGAGAGTTTTTCCAGCGAATGGTAGAGTTGGAGTCTAGGAAGTTCACAAGCAATGGTGAAACGGTGTGTTGCTCCATCTTCTACAGCCAGGGAGATGGCAGCTGCTATGGTTTTGGATTTGTGTCCCTACTGAAATCTCAGGTTTAATTGTTATCCCCACTGTTGAGGATGAGGGGGGCCTGGTGGGAGGTGATTGGATCATGGGGACAGACTTCCCCCTTGCAGTTCTTATAACAGTGAGTGATTTCTCATGAAATCTGGTTGTTTAAAAGTGTAGCACCTCCTCCTTCTCTCTCTCCTTCCTGCTCTGGCCATATAGGATGTGTCTGTTTCCCCTTCACTTTCTACAATAATTGTAAGTTTCCTGAGGCCTCCCAAGCCATGCTTTCTGTATAGCCTGCAGAACCTTCAGCCAATTAAACCTCTTTTCTTTATAAATTACCCAGTCTCAGGTAGTTCTTTATAGCAATGTGAGAATGGACTAATAAAGTGGGTCTCAGATAAAAATGATAGCAAGATATACCTGTAGTGGTCAGGGACTAGAGACTGCAGCCCTTGGAATCAGCCAAAATCTAAATGCCCCTTTGATGGAGGCAGACAAAGGATAGGTAACAGTGGTGACTAGTATATACTGCAGACCCAAAGGCTATTCTTCAAATACTCTTTAAGTACTGTGATTCTTTCAGGACCCTAGGTTTCCCATAAAAACATGAATTTCAATTTTATTTTTATCAGGTAGGGAGGGGTCCTACCTGATAGGTCATTGATATGATTTTTACAAGAAAAATAAAATTATGTTTCTTGTACTGTATCATAGACTAGATCTTGCACTGGATCACAGACATAGATCATAGCCATATGTTAGCTCATGTAACCCTCATAACAACTCTAGGGTATAGGTATTATTAAACCCATTTTACAGATAATAAAAGTGAGGCACAGAAAGGTCAAATACCTTGCCTAATGTCACAGAGCATGGAGGTGGCAGAGCTGGTATTTGAACCCAAGCAGCCTGACCTGACACTGTGCTCTGGACTATACCACTATTCTGCCTATCCTGTCATGTTCATGTCAGGCCACATAACTCTTTAAAGTGGACTGCTACAAATAATTATTGTGCACATATTTTATCTTCCTTTAGCTTTTTAAAGTCTGGCATGCTTCTTATTCTTTATATTTCCCAAAGTGCCTGATACTGACCCTGGAAAAACATCGCTCACATGAATGTGTAAAAATCAAACTTGCTCACAAAACAGGTCTGAATATATATATATGTGCAGATAATGACACACACACACATGTATTTATATATGTATACAGGTATATATGTATATATAGTCTTTAAAACATAGATGGTCAGGACTGATCAGTTTAAATGCAATAGATGTGCATTTTAAATGCCTATATGCAATAACATATCAAAATACATTCTCAACAGAGAATGCATTAATATTTTTCAATATCTTTTCTTCATTACTTCAGAATATATAACAAAAATGGTAATTAGATGGATTTTTTTAAAACTGCAGGTAGTAAACTGGTTCTAGAATTTATTCTGAATGGTATTACAGAACTATTTTGAGCCAGGAATATATGACTTTTAAGGAACATGCCATAACTAATGCAGTGGACTCTGTTGTGCACACCCAGATCCCTCTTCAGATCTGAAGAACTTATGCCCCCAGCTGCTAGAAACGCTGCCCACTGCCGAATGGTTTTCAGCCCTTGACAGAAATTAGTCTCAGCTAGGGAGAAAAAAAAAAGAGAAATACATCAAGCTAAGATGTGTCTGTTTCTTCAGAGGCAGCCTGCAACTGATGACTGGTCAATATGGGAATATAAAGGTCCACCTCTTTCTTTTTCACAACTTGGGACTACTCTGGTGGGCCATCGTAACTTTCAAGCTCCCTGTGCAGAACAGTTGTGGCTTTCTTGGTATCAAAGCCCAACTCCTACATCGGCCCAGTCCCGCTTTTTTCCCTTTTCCTTCACAAGTGTTGATCCTGAGAGCCTTCCAAATAAAGTTCTTCCTGCCATTCTTCGTGTCAGCATCTGCTTCTTGTGGAAATCAAGCTGTGACATCTAATGCATCCAAATGCATGCTACATGCTAAACTGACATCACACTTGTTTCTCTGTAGGAATGCTTAATACATTTTCTTCCAGTTTGTAGCATTTATGTGGCTTAACCTAATAGAAGCAGATAAGTCATGTCCACAGATTCAAGCTGATCTTGCCCTGCTGTAATTTACAACATTAAAATGAGAAGATCCCTTTCTAGCTAATCATTAGATCCTCATATGATAGTATCCATGGATTGCAACTGTAGAAGCTAAAATTGGGTGCTGATAAGGTGTCAGGTGCTGTGCCAAATGCTTTGCATGTATTATTTTATTTAAGCCTCATAATGACTGTATGAGGTAAATACTATTTTTATTTCATTTTACAGTGACGCTTACTGTAGTAGTTAAATAACTTTCTCAAGGTTGCAGTATGACAGGGCATTCTGTCTACAGCCTCTTAATACTACTATATTGCCTCACCTATATACATAATGACAAAGAGCTATAAAGAATTCAGTAATGCATTTAAATTACTTTCTATTTTATTCACCATAAAATAGCACCTGAATTCATTTGAAATATAGTAATTCAATAAGTGCTATTTTTATTCAGCCAGCAGACAATTTTTGGAGGCCATATGCAGTTGCAAACTTCTTTCAAAAACTCTGTACCTCTCACAGAGTCCTCTACTCCTGACTCAATAGTTAGTGACCATTGCCCTCAACAGTTTACATACCCCTCCCATTTGGTGCTCCTGGTGCTTAATGTTACACATTCTCCCTTTGTACACCTAAAAAAGATATATACAAAATAGAAAAAAGCCAAAAAAAAGGCAAGAAAGAAAAAAGTTCAAAAGCAGCAAATATTATTACACTGAAAAACAGTAGCCCACAGAAGCAATTAGAAAATTTTGGTACAGTGTGTGCAGATTCTAAAACTTACTACCATTATTGCTCATTGACAGACATTTTGTGGAAAGAAGGTGAGTATTCCAAATCTTGAGGCTTTCACTGATATATCTAATTTGACAAAAAGTAGACTAAAGGATACGTAGGAATGTAGAAAAAAACAGGCTAGGCAAATTCTTAAGAGTAAATGCCATGCTGGATGAGTGAGCAGGAGCAAGAACAGAATTTTCCAAAGTTACATTTTGATGTGAATGAATTGACTGAAGGCTTAGGGTATTCTACCAGAAAAATAGGATATACCTTCAACCAAGTGAAATGAAACGATAGTACAGGATATTTGAGAACATATCAGAAGAAAAAGCAAATAATGAATGTTTTAGTTTCTTGTCAAAGCAAACTGCAATATAAGGAACTAATAAGTTGTTACCCTTCTCTTTCCATGCTTGTACTCTAAGGTTAAAAAAAAAAGAAAAGAAAAAAGAAAGAGAGAATGGAAGAAAGAAAGAAAAGGAGGGAGGGAGGGAAAAAGGAAGGAAAAGAAATCACTTTGGTGCAATAGCTCGGCTAGTTAGGAGTTCAGGGAACATGCGGGTGGTGGGAAGAATAGTCTTTGAGTTGACTGGAAGAGGATCAAAGCTAATTTATCTATATTACATTAGAGCAAACAGAAGATCTTGGCAAAGCTACCCATGGCAAGCACAAATAAATGAAAATGAACACAACTGAATTAATAAAAATTTTATATTGTAACAAAATGAAGAACCAAGTCTGGAAGAAAGAATAATTCAAGTGAAATAAGAATATTCTCTTTGAATGTACTAAGCTATCAAAGAACACAATAAAATACACACATAATAAAAAAGAGCTCAAAAACAAAACTATTAACAATATTCAATTAAAAGAAAAATTACAGAGCCAATAAATGAATTATAAACACCAAATAATTTACTATTAAAGAAGAAAGATTTGAGTTAATAATATGCAGAGCAAATTGGAGAAGAGAAAAAAACAGTTAGAAGATACTATACAGGTAAGATAGAAAAAGAAAAATCATTGGGAAATTTGTGTTCCTCAGAGAACCTAACAAGTAGAATAAAAAGCATATTCAAAGTTAAAAGGTCCAGTGTGGTCAGGGATATCCAAAAAAAATGATCAACATAAGATATATTCTGATTAAATTTTTCAACATCTAAAAGTAAAAAAGATTACCTCAAATACACAGGCAGGATTTAAAAAAAAACACAAGATATAACAGTCAAAAAAATCAAGCCACATTTACTCTATAGCAATATTCAATGCCAGAGACAATAAATTCAAATGTTCAGAGCTGTGACCCAAAGCTAATTATCAAGGGAGGTGATATTCAAGTATAGAAGTTTCTGGCAGAAATTTTTAATAATGAGTAAACACAAGGTATAAAGTCCTCAAGAGTTGTTCTTGGGAAAAAAGAAACTCTAGAACTATAATTTTTGAGTTTGGAAAACTAAAATATGAGTAGTAAATTTCTAATAAAACTATTAATGAAGCAGGAACAGTTGAGAAAAGTATATGAAGTCCAAAGGGAAATAAAAATGACTCAAGTATTTCATATCTAGACTCATATTTCTTGGAGTAGAAAAACAACTCACAAATATTCTTAGACATTAAGAAGCAAATAAAGGAATGCAATGTCTCTGAACTTTTATAAAATATCTTTCAATGCAATGCAATAAAATGCAGCAAACCAAGAACTGAATCAAAATAAAGAATCCAGAAATGGAGAAACATAGTAAGGTACTGGAAGTAAGCAGTGGGTCCATGTATTAGTCTGTTCTCACATTGCTATAAAGAACTACCTGAGAATGAGTAATTTATAAAGAAAAGTGATTTAATTGACTCACAGTTCCACAGGCTGTACAGGAAGCATGGCTGGGGAGGCCTCAGGAAATTTACAATCATGGCTGAAGGTGAAGGGGAAGCAGGAAACGTCTTACATGGACAGAACAAGAGAATGAGAGATCAGAGGTAGGTGCTACACACTTTTAAACAACCGGATCTCATGAGAACTCACTATCACAAGAACAGCAAGAGGGAAATCCACCCCCATGATCCAGTCACCTCCTACCAGGTCCCTCCTCCTACATTGGGGATTAAAATTTGATATGAGATTTGGGCGGAAACACAAATCCAAACCATATAAATCCACTTAAAGATAAAAATAAACCTAAACAACTGTGGAACTATGGCTATTCTACAGAAATTAAGAGTTCAAACTCTGGTAACAGATTGAAATGGGTTTAAAATGTGGCTCCATTGCTTATTAAATGTATGTTGGACAATTACTCAACCACTTAGTATCTCAGTTCTCTTATCTGTAAGATGGGAAAATAATACTTGCCTGAAAGGATCCTGGTGAATATTAAATTACATGATAAATATAAAAAGCCTGAAAAAGCCAAGAAATATAATATGTTGTAAGCCAAAAATGAGTATGGGCCAGCTCTCAGATTAAAGAAAAAGAAGGGGCCAGGCGCGGTGGCTCACGCCTATAATCCCAGCACTTTGGGAGGCCGAGACAGGTGGATAACCTGAGGTCAGGAGTTCGAGACCAGCCTGGCCAACATGGTGAAACCCTGTTTCTACTTAAAAAATACAAAATTAGCTGGGCATGGTGGCATGTGCCTATAGTCCCAGCTACCCGGGAGGCTGAGGCAGGAGAATTGCTGGTACCTAGGAGGCGGAGGTTGCAGTGAGCTGAGATGGCACCACTGCACTCCAGCCTGGGCTACAAAGTGAGACTCCATCTCGAAAAAAAAAAATACAAAAAGAAAAAAAACAAGAAAAAGAAGGAAGGAAAGAACAAAGAAATTTAAAAAAAAGAAGGGAGGGAGAAAGGAAGGCAGGCAGGCAGCCTTAGAGTAATGATTGGAATCTGCAGATTTCAATAAATGTCAGCCATTATGTTTTTATATAAAATAATGTAAATATTACCAATTTTGACAGAACAAACATGCTAATATAAATAACCAATATAAGAAAGTAAAGGAAAATGGAGGAATGAGAAATGTAAATACAAATTTTTCCTATTCTTCATAGAATGCAGGAATTTGGTACTATTTAAACTTGAAGTCTTGAATTCAAAAAAATGATTTGCCACATCTTATTTTTCACAATATTTTACTTACCTTCAGAAAAATCTATTCAAAACAAATATATATATTTGTTTTATATATATCTGTGTATATATGTGTATACATACATATATTTATGTGTGTGTATATATACACACATATAAGTTACACTTATATAAATATATGTATATATACACGTATGTAAATATAAACATACTTACATATATGTTTTCGGAAGAAATGATTATTGGATGCTCAACTGTTTATTTTCATTTGAGTTTGTTTTTATTATAATAAAATTAATTCAATACATTTCATTTAAAATAGAATATATTTCTGGATGCCATTTTATAAAAATCATTTTCATTCATTTATCTACCCATTCATTCTTTTGTTTATCTGTAGACAAAAATATGTATCTGCTATTATGCTCACCTAATAGTTTTGGTGTTTATCTTTGGGTGGTTAGATTTTTGTTTTCTCCTGTATTGCTTGAAGTTTTCTTAAAAATAGTAACTGTGTATCATTTTTATACAAATAATAAAGCTTTTTTATGGAGAATGTTTTTTAAAAGACCCACTACATGAAAAAAAGGCTATTTATTCAGTTTGCTATAGCAAAGGAGTCAGCCACCATCACTTGTATTTTGGCAGAGATTGAAAGGCAGGCAAGAGTAACAAGAAAGCTTTATAGTGGAATAGAGGGAAGACTTCAGGTGTGTCCTGATTAGGAGCTGTTGTCATGAACAGCCCCTAATCCTAATCTCTTATCCTGATGAAGGTAGCATAACTAGAAGTGGGACTTCCTATGTAATTGCTTAGGGAGTACATATCTGGCTTTCTGTAGCTGGTCTTAAATTTGAAACAGGGAATAAATTAGGTAAACTGCCAGTTAATTATTACAGGAGTTACTATTTGGCTTTCAGGTCTGGTTGTTAGAGACAGTGGTCTGACTTCTTGTAAGTCTGACTTCTAGAGAGTAGGCAGGCTTCCTGGGCTGGTTACTATAGATAATGGGTTGGTTTCCTGGGCTGGGTGCTCATATTGTGGGTCAGAGCTCCAATTTTTTGTTTGGCCATTGTCTGTTTGTATATTTTTTTTCTCTCACTTAAAACAAAAGATAAAAATTACAACAAATCAAATTATAAATTATGTGAAATATTCTTAAACTATTCTTGAGGTATTCTTGAGGAGCTTCAGAGATTGGCACAGTGATGGGAGGACCAATTAGTTCAAACTCACTATTTTCTTTTCCATTATATATGGGTGTGTGTGTATATATATATATATATATATAGCCATATATATACACATAGATAGATATACCCATATATATACACATATACATATTTGTGTGTTTGTGTGTGTATATATATATATACACACACACAAACATATACACACATACACATACATATATACATACACACACACACACACACACACGGCTCTTTCTAAGCTTTTGGGCCCTTCCTACAACTGTGATTAAGAAAACACTTTGATTACAAAAGTTGGAGAACACTTAATAATGTCTTATTCATCTGACTTATTCCTAGAAAACACTGCAATTTGACATAGCTATCAACACCATATGAAGTATAGTGAGATGGCTCCATACTTGTTGTGTGACTTGGGACAGTTGACTAAACCTCATTTATTTTCTTCATCTTAAAATGGGAAACATAATAAATAATAAACAATGTTAACACCTGCTTTTTAAGAATAAAGAGCTAATCTCAGAAACAAATTTAAGCCTTTTAACCTGAAAATACTGTCCAAGGAAATTATTAGTAAATATATTTTTAATTTAATATATATGATTTGATTTCTAATTTGAATAGCTTTGTTGTTATACAAAAAGTAAGTGATCTGCCCTCAATACTCTGGCTATGCTTATGCTTATTTTAATCTATATTATATTTGATTTGATCATGATGAGATTATTTCTATTTTCATTGAAAAGCACAAATTAAAATAGCTTTGATTCTTATCAAAACTGGATGCTGATTTTATGTAAAAACAGTTTTTCTTCTAAGTGACTTATTTCTCCTATTTTCTTTAACTTCAGATGGCATTTCATGCCCATACTACAACTCATCAAATTTATTTATTTATTTCAGCAATGGAGCTACATTCTAGAGTTAATTTATCTTCAGCATCTTTAAGTAACCCCAGAAATATATAAAAGTTGGAACCAGTTATAAATATTTTATTTCTTTCTACATAAACTTAACCTAATCAGTCAGAAAGTTTGTGGGTTGTAGAGGTTAACACATAGAGTTTAGGGTTAAAGAGACCTAAAGTCTGATTTTGCTCTTAATTCTTTTGTATGACCTTGGAGCTGTTACCTATTTAACTGATATTTGTCTCAGATTTTTAAATCTTAAAATGGGGGATAATAATACCCTTTGCTTGGCTAATGTCATTAGAGGTGTCTAGTCTAACTAACAAATGCTATACAGTTTCCTCTGTAATTACATGATGTAGTTGCTTTGAGAAAAAGGTTACTGTGTCTCCCCCATCAATTAAGATCATCAGTCACACTTGATTAATTCAGGGCATTTTAATACACTCAGCAGCTGATATATTTACAAAGGCAGCACCTACATACCAAGGGTTTGTGCTGCATTGGGCAATAGTAAAACACATCAGTCAGTAGGCTGTCAATACTTGAAGGCGTTTTTATCCAATCAAACGTGTCTTATTACCACACAGTGGATTGGATTCTAAAAATCTAAGAACATTCATTTGTCTGTTTAATGCTTCTAAACCTAGAATTAGATTAAAATCATTTTTGTTTTAAAAATCACTATACCTGATTATGAATGATTTTATTTCCTTTGTTATATGATTCTCTATTCCAAACATTATGCAATAAACATATTTACTTTTATTATTAAAATAGTATCATAGGAAAAAAGGGAAAACGTCACTACATTGAGTATTATGACACCAAATTCTTGTATTTAGATTGCTACTCTCCACAAAACAGAGCCTCATTTTACAATGACAGACCCCTTTATCCTGAGATAGGAAAGGGGGAAAAAGCTAGACAAGTAATTGCCACAAAATGGTATTAAGATTCAGAGTCGCAGACAGGCGTGGTGGCTTACACCTGTAATCCCAGCACTTTGGGAGTCCGAGATGGGCGGATCACCTGAGGTTAGGAGTTCAAGATCAGCCTCACCAATATGGAGAAACTCTATCTCTACTAAAAATACAAAATTAGCTGGGCATGGTGGCGCATGCCTGTAATCCCAGCTACTCGGGAGTCTGAGGCAGGAGAATTGCTTGAACCCAGGAGACAGAGGTTGCGGTGAGCTGAGATCACACCATTGCACTCCAGCCTGGGCAACAAGAGTGAAGTTGTCTCAAAAGAAAAAAAAAAAAAAGAATCAGAGTTGTAAACAATGACTTAAGCCAGGTAAAGTTGTCCATGAGGCAAAATATTATGTATAAAGTCACTTTATTTTTCTTTATTATAAATGAATTCATTTATTCTGTTCTTTTTATACCTTCCTATTTGGCCATTTTTTGTAATGAGTATATTACAAAATTAGTTGATTTCCATTCATTAATCAAGATAAAATTCATTCTCAATCTATGTTGCTTACCAAGAGCCCCATTAGCCACTGCTGTGATCCAGTTTCAATTTCAAAAAATTGGCTGATATTGACATTGTAGGGTGTCTGCTCAGTTTAAAAAACTCCCTTTCTTTTATAATGTCTACTCTCACTTGTCCAACCTCCTTCTTGATAGGTGATTGGAACAAGGGTCAAATATCCTGTCTTGGAATTTGATATTGATTCACAGAAAGCCACATAGTTCATTCTTGTGACTAGAGCTGAGATGGTATAAACTCTGGGTCAGTGGGATGGCATACTCCACTTTGAAATTCTGTGGGAAGCATGGAGGAAGATTGAGAGAAAGAGAGAGATAGCAGGCTGAGCATACTGTTCTCTGGGTTCTTGATTCTTTGGCAGTCCCTGAGGCCTGCTCCTTCTGGGGTTCTTGTACATCTTTCCCTCAGTCTCTTGGTCTCCGTTGAATTGTCCTTCTCCTTTTGTGACTCAAACTAACCTTAATCATCAGTGTTAAAATTATTTCATTTGTTCTGTATTCATTTTCCCTTGGTCTTTACTTTTCACTTTCCTGGGATTGTAGTATTTGACTTGTCCTTTCAGTTTTTCAGGAAAACCTCCTTACGGGATGAGTCATAAAAGAACATCTCACACAATCATCTTAAACATCACTCCCTCTTCCTTTACCAGTTTCCCAAGACTGAACTGGAAACTGTACTTTGATTCTCTACCAACCTGTGACAGGTGCCCTCTCAATCTAGGAAAGCCTTCAGAAAATTATAGGATATCACTTTTCCTTGTGAGTGTTGATAATATTTTCCTAACTATCCTTAATATAAGCCTATTGGGACTGGCACATGCTGGAATCCTCAATGGCCCGACCTTCTCCAAAAGTCCTTATATCTTAGAATTCCCAAGGGAATAGACAGAAGAAGCCCACATCAGGGTCCCTTGCTATATGTCAAAGAAAATTTCCATCTGTTTCATTTGGCAAGTGGTAAGTTCCAGATGGCTTCATTTAAACCTGCCATTCCTCTCTCCTCCATTTAAGTCTCAATGGATACCATATGCCTGTCTGCAAATGAAGATTCTGAGAGGTAGCAATTTTCTTGCCCAAATCATTTTCTGCCTCTAGACCTAAGATTTTTCATCTGTGAAATTAGGAGGTTGGACTAGATATTCTCTATGGACTCACTGTATTTCATAATTCTATGAATTTCTCTCTATGAAAGAGAACAGCCGAGAGAAATAATTCACATATTCTACTTTTAAGGAACAGAAAAAATTAAATTATGTTTATTAAAAATATCATAGTTTATATATCAGTAATCACTTATAATTTTCAGATCTTAAAGTAAAAAAAAGTTTTATCTAGTGACAATAGTAGCATAGTATGGAGAAAGCAGTAGGGAGTTTTAGTCTTACAGATTTGGATTTAATATACAGTTCCATTATTTACTTTCTGTAAAACTGAGCATAGTACTCCATCTCCCTTGCTTTACACATCTGTAAGATAGGACAAATGATACTGAGCTTATAGGATATTTTGACAATTCATGAGATAACATGTATAAAGCACCTAATAGAGTACATAATGAATATTAATACAGATTATAATGATTGCAATAATATTAATATTGCTTAGAGTTTATGCAAATTTCAGATACCATTAATTTTTTTTAAGACCACACAGCATAGCTCAGCTGTGCAAATGCTTGCACTGTATTATTCATAAAGGTCATTTGATGTTGCACAATGGCTAGAGAGAGAGCCGACCTCCCTAAAAACATTTTCTATATCTCTCCTTCCATGTTTATCCTCATATTCAGAAAAAGGAAATGAAGGCATTGGAAAGTTAAAGATAAAATAATATATATTTTTTCTTTTATCAGTTTCCATATGCAGCATTCTTTCAAAATTAAAGTAAGAGTCAGCATTTCAACATATGTGTTTGATTTCTAATGACCTCCTGGCAGAAATAATGTTCCCTTTTCATGAAGAAAATGTCCATCCTGACAAGATTATGCTTATTCCTCTAGATTAGTTTTATATTAACTCCTTGTGGCTTCAAATAAAATAAGATTTTAATGATGAGGTCTGCATTAAAAATTTACTACTCTGATGATTTTCATGAACTGGTGGGAAGCAAAATATTCACCCTTTTCAATATTACATTGGCAGATTATTATTTATTTCATGATCAGTGAAACTATTAGGAGTCATTGGTTGATTTTTTTTGGAAGAACTGTTTTTGTTGAGGTCCACTTAGTAAAACAGAAACCACTCTAGCTTTCATAAGCAGAAGGAATTGGTTTCACTAATTGGTTACTAGGTGATGAAAGAATTTTAAAAAATTAGGGGACAGTGAGGAAATCCATAGATTAACAACAGCAGGAAGCCACTACTACTCCTAGGGCTGGAGCACCATTAGGAATAAGAGGATCCCAGGAGGCAGACCCAACCATGGAGCCAGTGCCACAGGTTGCCATGAGGGAGGTACAACCCCAGAGGAAATTCCACTGCTGCTAGAGATGTCACCACTTTAACTCCCATTCTAAAACGCCCTCCAGTGTCTTCACTGGCCAAACCTACAAGAGTACAGTTTTCTGAAAAAAAAAAAAGGGTACAGTAAAGAAAGGTCTGGGAATGCACCTGAGAATAAAAAAGAGATATGGTTGATGAGCCCAAGTTAAGCTAAAGTTGTAAGTTCCTGGAGAACAAAGACTGTATCTAGTTTCTGAGTATACGCTCACCATTAACTCATCACCATGTGCAAGGATATGTTTAACATTTATTAACCAAGAGAATGAATGTGTAAGTTATTTGTATCAGACAACTTGCAGGCACTAGTCAGATCTGCTCAACCACTTGTTTCTTTATTCCCTAGCTACCTGTTTTATCTCAACTCCCATAGCAACTGACATTAGTAGGTAGAAGCCAACAATATATCTTGTCTTATATCTCCCATTCCAGAGGAATTCATTCAAAGCCTACATATGCACAACCTATGGATTAATGCTTCATGGGAGATTGCAACTGGCAGATAAATGTCTCTCTTTCTCCTACTAATGGAGTATCTTTAATTGCTGTTGTTCAAAAACCCTCCCAGAAAAAATGATCCCATGACATCAAGCAATCAGTAGCCCTAGATACCAAAAGGTGATGTTCTTGGTAACATGGCCTCTTAATTTTGCTCCCTCCTTTCTTGCCTCCTTCCCTCTTTCCCTCTCTCCTGCCTTCGAGGGATGGCACTCCCTCATAAGTAGCAGCCCCTACACTGTTGGGGAAATTCAGGATGAGGCACTGGTAAAATTGAGAAGTCTGGAATCAAGAGTATGGGTTCAAGTGTGAACATTACCTTGAACTAGCCATTTGACCTTTAGCAAATCTGTTAGCCACTCAATACCTAAATGTTATTTATAATTTCTTTGTTTCCTTCTTTTTCTTTGTTTCCCTCTCTCTCCCTCCCTCCCTCCTTCCCTTCCCTTCCTTTCGCTTTCTTGCCTTCCTTCCCTTTCCTTCCTTTCCCTTCCTTTCTTTCCTTCATTCCCTTCTTTTCTTTCCTTCATTCCCTTCCTTTCCCTTCCTTTCTTTCCTTCCTTCCCTTCCCTTCCTTCTTTTCCTTCCTTTCCCTTCCTTCCTTTTCTTCCTTCCCTCCCCCCCTCCTCCTCCCCCCTCCTCCCCCCCCCTCCTCCTCCCTCCTCCTCCCTCCTCCTTCTCCTTCCTTCTCCTTCCTTCCTTCCTTTTCTCTATCTTTCTCCCCCTCTCTCTTTATTTCATTCTTTCAATAGAGTGTCTCATTCTGTTGCCCAGGCTGGAGTGCAGTGGCACAATAGTGGCTCACTGCAACTTCAAACTCCTGGGCTTAAGCAATCCTCCCACCTCAGCCTCCCAAGTAGCTAGGATTAAAGGCATGCACCACCACTCTCAGCTAATTATTTTAAATTACTTTTGTAGACACGGGGTCTTGCTATGTTTCCTGGGCTGGTCTCAAACTCCTGGCCTCATGCCTAGGCCTCCCAAAACACTGGGATTGCAGGCATGAGCCACTGTGCCTGGCCAAAGGTTATTTATGAATATTTTTTGAACAGGGGCTCTGAGCCAATACGGTGCTTGGTTCTAAGACACAAATTTAAAAAGAATGTGATCTTGGCTCTCAAGGACTTTACATATTAAGGAATGACAGATATGTAAATGAATAATAATGTCCTCATCTGTAAGGTAAGAATGTCCTCTATAATTCAACAAGTCAGAAATTCAAAGTTCAAACTTGGGATAAGTGTCTCAAATTGTTACCCTTAAAGATCTGATATTTCCATTCTGAGCTGAACAGTGTCATTATACAGACTAGCTTGAATTCTGAATAATGGTTTTCCCCAAGTATATTACCTTTATAATATTCAAAAATAAGAATATTCAAGGCTATATCTAAAACAACTACACTTGGCAATTTATCCTACAAAATAATCAGAGATGTGCAAAGATGTATGGACATGGATGCTTATAACAGTACATTATGTAAATAAAATATTAGAAACAACATAAACTTCCAATATAGGCTAAATAAACTATGAAGCATTCTTATGATATTAGTCTCTAAAATTAATATGGATGTTTATTTTTGACATAAAATATTGGAGAGATTTTTAAATGGGAAAAATTTATATTTTAAACTAGTAGGTAAAATATACTATCTCTGTAAAAAATTACATATATACATACAAATCTAGAAGAAAACGTTAACTTTAGCTGCCCCTGGATGGTGGTTTATTGATATATTCTAATTTTTCTCCTACATAGATATATTTTATAGCTTAATGGCATAACGAAACTTAAATAAAGAAATCAAAGTAATCTAACAATAAGTTTTCCCAGTCAGGCACCACTACAAGGAAAGTGACAATTTATTTCTGTACCACACGCTTTCCTCTGTTAATCTACTTTAAAATTCTACATATATGTGTGTGTATATATATGTATGTATGTGTGTATGTATGTGTGTGTATGTATATATATACACACACATATATAAATATATACATATACACATATATACACACACATATATACATATATATACACATATATATACACATATATATATACACATATATATACACATATATATATACACATATATATACACATATATATATACACACTTACATTTAATGGTAAACGTATGCCACAGTGGTTTGCTGAGCCTATCAACCTATCACCTATGTATTAAGCTCCAGGTGGATTTGCTATTTATCCTGATGCTCTTCCTACCCCTGCTGCCCACCCTGCCCCAACAGGCTCCAGTGTGTGTTGTTCCCCTCCCTTTGTCCATGTGTTCTCATTGTTCAGCTCCCACTTATAAGTGAGAACATGTGTTTTTGGTTTTCTCTTCCTGCATTAGTTTGCTGAGGATAATGGTGTCAAGCTCTATCCATGTCCCTGCAAAGGATATGATCTTATTCCTTTTTATGGCTGCATAGTATTCCATTGTATATATGTACTACATTTTCTTTATCCAGTCTATCATTGATGGCATTTGAGTTGATTCCATGTCTTTGCTATTGTGAATAGTGCTGCAGTGAACATACGTGTGCATGTACCTTTATAACAGAATGATTTATATTCCTTTGGGTATATACCCAATAATGAGATTGCTGGGTCAAATAGTATTTCTCATTCTAAGTCTCTGAGGAATCGCCACACTGTCTTCCACAATGGTTGAACTAATTTACATTCCCACCAACAGTGTAAAAGCATTCCTATTTCTCAACAGCCTCACCAGCATCTGTTGTTTCTTGACTTTTTAATGATCGCCATTCTGATTGGTATGACATTGTATCTCAATGTAGTTTTGATTTGCCTTTCTCCAATGATCAGTGATGTTGATCTTTTTTTTATGCTTGTTAGCCACATAAATGTCCTCTTTTGAGAAGTGTCTGTTCATGTCTTTTTTTCACTGTTTCATGGAGTTTTTTTTTCTTGTAAATTTGTTTAAGTTCCTTGTAGATTCTGGATATTACACCATTGTCACATGGAAAGACTGCAAAAATTTTCTCCCATTTTGTAGGTTGTCTGTTCACTTCTGCTGTTCAGAAGCTCTTTAGTTTAAATCTCATTTAACTCATTTAAATCTCATTTTAACTTTAGTTTAAATCTCTTTAGTTTAGATCTCATTTGTCAATTTTTGCTTTTATTGCAATTGCTTTTGACGTTTTTGTCATGAAATCTTGCCTGAGCCTTTGTCCTGAATGGTATTGTCTAGGTTTTCTTTTAGGGTTTTTATAGTTTTGGGTTTTACACTTAAGTCTTTAATCCATCTTGAGTTAATTTTCGTATAAGGTGTAAGGAAGGGGTTCAGTTTCAATTTTCTGCATATGGCCAGCCAGTTCTCCCAGCACCATTTATTAAATAGGGAATCCTTTCCCCATTGCTTGTTTTTCTCAGGCTTGTAAAAGATCAGATGATTGCAGATTTGTGGTCTTATTTCTGAGATCTCTATTCTGTTCCATTGGTCTGCATGTCTGTTTTGTACCAGTATCATGCTGTTTTGGTTACTGTAGACTTGCAGTATACTTTGAAGTCAGGTAGCATGATGCCTCCAGGTTTGTTCTTTCGCTTAGGATTGTCTTGGCTATTTGGGCTATTTTTGGTTCCCCATGAATTTTAAAGTAGTTTTTTCTAATTCTATGAAGAACATTAATGGTAGATTAATGGGAATGGCATTGAATCTATAAATTACATTGGGCAGGATGGCCATTTTCACGATGTTGGTTCTTCCTATCCATGAGCATGGAATATTTTCCCGTTTATTTGTGTCCTCTCTAATTTTCTTTAGCAGTGACATATAGTTCTCCTTGAAGAGGTCCTTCACTTCTCTTGTTAGCTGTATTCCTAGGAAAATACTAGTAATATTAAGAATTTTCTCCACATTAAAAAAATTAATAAAGAAAAGAAAAATTTCCCTCAGTATTACTTCACATTAAATGCAATTTTTATGAAGGATGTTTAGAGTTTAACAATTTTGATGTCCCTTGGAGCTCATTAAATTGGGATTCACTCTGAAGAGTAAATTAACTTTCAGTAAATCATAACATGGGGTAGAAGGGAACAAAATGGTACAGTATTGAGGACACATTTTGAAGTCTGAGAGTCATAGATTTAAATCCTAGCTTTTCACCTACCAGTTGTGTGGATTGCACTTTCTTCAGATGAAAAGTAGAAATATTAAGACCCAATAAACAATTGTGAAGCTGAATGGGGATAACCTGAGAAAGGCCTGGCACACGGCCTAGTGCAGAATTTCTATTGACAAAAGTTAGTTCTTTTCCCATTTTCACCACCCCAAAGTCTATAAAGAAATAACTAGGAGTGAAAGGGAATTATAGATTATACATCTGAATCTATCCTACTTTCCTAGTTTCCTGGATTTTTTTTTAACATTTTGACATATAAGAGAAATAAAAGGAGGTATTAAAAAAGAAGAAACTAAAATACAAGTGGAAAGCTGAAATGTCTCTATAACCACAAATATTGCAATTATCCAAATTTATTTCTGAGTAGTTCAAATTTAAAACAAATCTTTGTTTTAGTTTTTACAAATTGGAACAGATTATTCATCTATTTTTCATTTAGGGAAGGAAAAATGTTATCTTTCATAAGAGCAGTTTTACTGTGATGTACTTTTCTATGTCAGAAAATTCATTTTTAGAATTTTCATATTGCTGCTAAAGTGTGCAGTTAAATGATTCTCAATCCACTATAATGCATTAAATTCTAGGAAAATGAATCTCTTAAGTGTAAAAAGTAAATATCTTTCCTGTCATGTTCATACCATTAAGCTATGCGGTACATTAAAAAAACAAAAAAAGGAAAAAAAAAGAAATCTACCTTTTTCAATAAAAGTTCAAAATGCCCCAGAGAAATAAATTGTTCTTATCATAATTTCTTATGTAAATGGACCATTTATACAGAGAAACATAAGCAATTGGGTGAGCATTGGAATAGATATTGATAAGAATATAGATACAGATACACCCTAAATGTGCTATTTCAGGAAGTCTTAAAGAATATTTTCCTCTCCATACAGCCAATGTGACTCTATTCTGGATTTTCACGTTTCATCTGCACTAGGCCGTGTGCCAGGGCTTTCTCAGGTTATCCCCATTCAGCTTCACAATTGTTTATTGGGTCTTAATATTTCTACTTTTCATCTGAAGAAAGTGCAAGTCCACTTTCATTTTCACTTTGGTACCTTCCTGAAAGCGACAAAACAGCTTTTTCTTCTGGCCTAGAACCATATCCATAGGGAAATTTTAACCTCTCATTGAAGTGGCAATGAATATATAGAGAGCTAAGGAGACAGGTAGTGACAAGAGGTAGCAATAAGGACAAAAGAAAAACAAAAGTTAGAACAGTCTTGCATTGGTCCACCCTACTCCTTTCCAAAAGCATGAAACATCTAATGAAAGGGCAATGTGGCCCATTGTCTTACTCTGGGAGCCACAGGGAACTGAAACGGGGCCAGTAAATAGCAACAGGACACTGACTGGTATGCAGTTCCAGTCTTGTAACTTATTTACATCCCAAGATCCTTATGGAGAGGGCTCTGAGGAGAACAGTATTGCTAGGCTGAGAGAAACAGGATTGGGTATGGTATTAGGTCATGACCCCTTGGGGTGCCAGGTATATATTTTTTTCTTGGCATTTAGGAGAATCACACTTTTTTTTTTTTTTTTTTTTTGAGACGGAGTCTTGCTTTGTTGCCCAGGCTGCAGTGCAGTAGTGCCATCTTGGCTCACTGCAAGCTCCGCCTCCCAGGTTCACACCATTCTCCTGCCTCAGCCTCCCGAGTAGCTGGGACTACAGGGGCCCACGATCACTCCCGGCTAATTTTTTGTATTCTTAGTAGAGACGGGGTTTCACCATATTAGCCAGGATGGTTTCGATCTCCTGACCTCGTGATCCGCCCGTCTCGGCCTCCCAAAACGCTGGGATTACAGGCGTGAGCCACTGCGCCTGGCCGAGAATCGCACATTTTTAAAGTGGATTTCATATTTCCTGATTTTTCCTGTGTAAGGATTGTTTTGGAATGACGAAGCTTCTAAGCATCAATCCTATCTCCATTCTCAATTAGAAGTTTCAAAGCACCTTGGAAAATAAGTTCAACTGTTTAAACTTCTGTGAGAGCACAAGGTCATGAAAATCATGAAAATAACACTGTAAAAGAGTTAAACCACTCTCCCTTCTCCAGCAGACCAGCATTTTGTGTTTTCTGACCCGGACAAAACCAAAAGCAAGCAAGAGAGGGCAGAAAAGAGACTGAAAGCCTTGGCTCCCAGACATAATTACACATCACACAAAGGAAGCTGTTGAGCAAAGGAGGGTTGAAGGATCGAAGAGTAGTGTGCAGGAATATGAATCAGAATATTGATGAAACAACATCTTATGATTATGTCTGCAGAGAGGCATGGCAAAGCCAGTTCAGCTCCAGAAAAACACACAAAAGGAATGCGTTTTCACAGGTAAGTGAGGGTTTAGCTCTGAGGAGGTGCACACCAGCTTTATAAACAGCAAGTATAGTGACCCTACTGGGTCCCTCAGAGAAATCATCTGAAAACAAGGCAAGGCAGGGTGGGCTTGGAGGTCTGGATTTGACACTGACAGGATGAAAACAACAAAATCATTATCCCTCATCTCTCCGAAGTAAAGGGCAGGGCACCCTCCATTAGCTGAAGTAATAGGCAGCATACCCCTTTGTCAGCTGAGTAGAGGGAGGGCACCCGTTGGCTGGCTGAAGTAAAGGTCACGGTTTCACCCCAGGTTCCAGTGTCCTGAGGGAAATGGAAAAAGCTCAAGGGACACAAGTTGAAGGGAGTAGGATAGCCAAGTCCCTGCCTCTTCATAAAAGGCCAGCTACAGTCTTGGTTAGGGGTATATTAGTCTGTTCTCATGCTGCTAATAAAGGCATACTCGAGACTGGGTAATTTATAAAGGAAAGAGGTTTAATGGACTTACAGTTCCACATGGCTGGGGAGGCCTCACAATCATGATGGGGAGCAAAGAGAAGCAAAGGCACATCTTACATGGCGGCAAGCAAGAGAGTGTGTGCAGGGGAACTCCCCTTTATAAAACTATCAGAACCTGTGAGACTTATTCACTATCACAAGAACAGCACAGGAAAGACCTGCCCTATGATTCAATTACCTCCCACCAGCTTCCTCTCACGACACGTGGAAATTATGGGAGCTACAATTCAAGATGAGGTTTGGGTTGGGACACAGCCAAACCGTATCACTTAGGGGTCTCTGACAGTCATTCCATTGCATGCTTTCCCTTTTCTTTAGATTCCTCCTTTTCTTTAGAAAAGCTACTCTATGCTCTCTTCTGTTGCTCAGTATTTTAAATTTCTTACTTCACCCCTTTGGCTCCTGATTTCTATTCCTGGAGCTCCATGCTTTTTAGAAACTCTGCCTTCACCTGGCACTGTGTCACATACAGATTCCACCCTCCAGCACAATGGGCAAGAGGCTCTCTAGCATCCTTCTGGGCTCTGGTCCTCAGGATTGACTCAGTTCTCCATCAGTTATACCTAACCATCCCCCCTTAATTTCCTTCTAGAAGTAACATGGGCCAGTGGGCATCTTTTGACAATAACTTTCAAGTGTTTGTGCTTTAAGCCTTTGAATAGGAATGACCAAGATTAATTTCAAGGCTCTATTGATTTGTGGGGTTAAAGAAGCCTCCTAGAGATCTCTCAAATCTGTTCTATAGTCTCCTTCCCCATTATGTAGTTCAAGCTCTATCATATCTGACCTTTATTGATCCAACAGCTTCCATCTCTTCTTCCTTCCTCCAGTTTCCCACAACACTTCCACAAATCTATTTTACACAGTATGATGAGATAATTTTCCTGAGATAAAACCTGACTACATCATCATTCAGCCAAAATTTCATCATTAACTTCCCTTGCTCTTAGGATGCAATGGAGTACCTTAATAACACCTTCCAATCCCTGCATGACTCCCTATTTCTTCAGCAACTTCTCTCTCTGTTCCTTATGGTGATAAGCTCCAACCACAGCAAGCCACTGTCAGTGATCTGGACAAATCTAGAACTCTCTCACTTCTATGCCTTTATATATGCCAGAAATTTCCTCTTCAACCTTATTCTTCTAACTTTAGCTGGTTAACTTCTACCCATCCTTTTGGCTTTAGCTACCTCCAGGAAGCCATGTCTGCTCCCACAAAATTAGGTCACATGGCTCTTCCTAGCTGCCACAGCATTTTGCTTTAAGCTCTCTGATGATAATTAATGGCATTATATGTTGATCAGCCACTTATTTTCCTAAATTCCCATTAAACTCTAAGCTCCACAAGGGCAGGGATCACTTCTGTCTAGCATAGAGTCTGGCATGAAACCTACAATTAATACATTTTTGTGGAAGAAACAAAGAATGGAGGAAAAGGAGATAGACTGCCTGGCTGTGTTAATTATACTCCTGGAAGTGACTGGGTTACTTATAAATAATTTCCTTCTCATGAAGAACAGGTTGGTGCATTGCAGGTCAACACTGACACACAGTGGATACACACCCAAGTCAAACTGTGCCTCCTTCACAATGCTGCCCAGGGCAAGCCCTTTACAACATCAAAGTGGGCAAGCCCCGTTACGTGTCTGCCTTCACCCAGATGGAGGGTACACAGTAAACACAACACCACCTAAATGTTATTGCTCTGGTTGTTTAGATATCTGAGGGGAAAAAAGGAGTGAGGCCACAGTAGGAAGGTGTCATCTAACATATGTGCTCATCTGCTTTCTAGGATTTATCTGACACATGATGAATTCTGACACCTGTAACACAATGTTAGGAATATGCTTTTGAATGTGAAATATATGTGCCTTGGAGATTTCAGTTTCTACCACAGAAGCTAATTTAGGGAAATGCACAGATAAGAATAGATAAGAATTCAGGTGCTCAGGTGAATTCCTCACTTTACATTCAAACTACAGAGAGAGAATTCAGAAAACAGTTCCCAGTTCATTGATTACAGTGTGATGGGCTCTGAAAAGCCACTTGAGAAACCAAAGAGAGAATAAAAAAGTTACCCATACTCTCTTGCTCATAGAGTGAATGTCATTTGAGCATAAGCACCATACACTCAGTGATGATGCTTGGAAATTTTGCATTCAAAGTTAGGAATACAAGTGAGATTCATGTATTCAACATTCAACAAATATTTATTAAGTACCTACCATATGGTGAGTATTGTTCTAGGCACTAAGGATACAGCAATAAAAATGTTTGTTAAAATACTCATTCCTGTGGAGCTTAAATCCCAGTACAGTATCTAGTATATCAGATGGATATAAGTGATATAGAGAAAAATAAGGCATAAGGGAGGATATACAATACTGGGAAGAAAGGAGGTTGCAATCTAACAAAAAGTAGTCTGAGAAGGTGTCTGTGTCTATTTGGGTGGCTATAAAAAACAACATAGACTTATGCAACAAACAGTTGCTAGAGCCTGGGAAGTCCAAGATGAAGGCACTGACATATTCACTGTCTGATGCGAATTTGCTTCCTGGTTTGTAGACTGCACCTTCTCAGTGTGTCCTCACATGGTAGGAAAGGGATAAGAGAGCTCTCTTGGGTCTCTTTATAAGGACACTAATCACATTCATGAGGGCTCCACCCTTATGACCTAATCCCTTCTGAAAGGCCTTACCTCTAGATATCATCATATTGTAGGTGAGAATTTTGAAATATGAATTTTGGGGGAATAAAATGCAAACATTCAGTTCATACCAGAAGACCTCACTGAGAAGGTGATGTTTGTCTTTTACCATTTCAGTTGCTATTTGTTCAAACATTTTTTTGCACCATTCATCGTCTTCTCTATTTCTGAGACTGCAATTACACATATGTTGTGTATTTTAAAAATCATTTCCTCTCTGTTCTTCAGATTAAATCACTTCAATTATATTTTTCTTAAGTTCTTTGACACATCTGCCATTTTTTACTATTCTGTGAAGTACATCCAGTTAATGTTTAAAATTTCAGAGAGTGTATTTTTGCATTCTAGAATTCTAGTTTTAGTGCATGTGTTTTAAAAAGTAATTTCTGGGTATAGAACAAAGCTGGAGGCATCATGCTACCTGACTTCAAACTATACTACAAGGCTACAGTAACCAAAACAGCATGGTACTGGTACCAAAACAGAGATATAGACCAAGGGAACAAAACAGAGCCCTCAGAAATAATGCCACATATCTACAAGTATCTGATCTTTGACAAACCTGACAAAAACAAGCCATAGGGAAAGGATTCCCTTTTTAATAAATGGTGCTGGAAAAACTGGCTAGCCATATGTGGAAAGCTGAAACTGGATCCCTTCCTTACACCTTATTCAAAAATTAATTCAAGATGGATTAAAGACTTACATGTTAGACCTAAAACCATAAAAACCCTAGAAGAAAACCTAGGTAATACCATTCAGGACATAGGCATGGGCAAGGACTTCATGTCTAAAATACCAAAAGCAATGGCAACAAAAGCCAAAATTGACAAATGGGATCTAATTAAACTAAAGAGCTGCTGCACAGCAAAAGAAACTACCATCAGAGTGAACAGGCAACCTACAGAATGGGAGAAAATTTTTGCAACCTACTTATCTGACAAAGGGCTAATATCCAGAATCTACAATGAACTCAAACAAATTTACAAGAAAAAAACAAAAAATCCCATCAAAAAGTGCGCAAAGGATATGAACAGACATTTCTCAAAAGAAGACATTTACGCAGCCAAACAACACATGAAAAAATGCTCATCATCACTGGCCATCAAAGAAATGCAAATCAAAACCACAATGAGATACCATCTCACACCAGTTAGAATGGCAGTCATTAAAAAGTCAGGAAACAACAGGTGCTGGAGAGGATGTGGAGAAATAGGAACACTTTTACACTGTTGGTGGGACTGTAAACTAGTTCAACCATTGTGGAAGTCAGTGTGGCGATTCCTCAGGGATCTAGAACTAGAAATACCATTTGACCCAGCCATCCCATTACTGGGTATATACCCAAAGGATTATAAATCACGCTGCTATAAAGACACATGCACACGTATGTTTATTGCGGCACTATTCACAATAGCAAAGACTTGGAACCAACCCAAATGTCCAACAATGATAGACTGGATTAAGAAAATGTGGCACATATACACCATGGAATACTATGCGGCCATAAAATATTATGAGTTCATGTCCTTTGTAGGGACATGGATGAAGCTGGAAACCATCATTCTCAGCAAACTATCACAAGGACAAAAAACCAAACACCGCATGTTCTCACTTATAGGTGGGAATTGAACAATGAGAGCACATGGACACAGGAAGGGGAACATCACACACTGGGGCCTGTTGTGGGGTGGGGGGAGGGGGGAGGGATAGCATTAGGCGATATACCTAATGCTAAATGACGAGTTAATGGGTGCAGCACACCAACATAGCACATGTATACATATGTAACGAACCTGCACGTTGTGCACATGTACCCTAAACTTAAAGTATAATAATAATAAAATTTTTTTAAAAAGTAATTTCTGGGTATACACCCAAAGGATTATAAATCATTCTGCTGTAAAGACACATGCACATGTATGTTTATTGTGGCACTATTCACAATAGCAAAGACTTGGAACCAATCCAAATGTCCATCAAGAAGACTGAATAAAGAAAATGTGGCACATATACACATGGAATACTATGCAGCCCTAAAAAAGGATGAGTTCATGTCCTTTGCAGGGACATGGATGAAGCTGGAAACCATCATTTTCAGCAAACTATCACAAGAACAGAAAACCAAACACCACATGTTCTCACTCATAAGTGGGAGTTGAACAAGGAGAACACATGGATACAGGGAGGGGAACATCACACACTGGGGCTTGTCAGGGGGTAGTGGGGGTTAGGGGAGGAAAAGCATTGGGAGAAATACCTAATGTAGGTGATGAGTTGATGGGTGCAGCAAACCACCATGGCACGTGTATACCTATGTAACAAACCTGCACGTTCTGCATATGTAACCCGGAACTTAAAGTATAATAAAAAATATTATATTGTAGAATAAAGCAAACAATTGTGCCAAAAAAGTAATTTCTATTTATCTGATATTTTCTGTTTTTTTATTCATCATGTTCATATTTTTTCCAACTTTGAGAATACTTAAAATTGCTGATTTAAAACCCTTGTCCACAAATTTCAACATCTGGGTTATCTTGGTGTCAGCCCCATTAATTGTGTTTCCATTTCAGAATAAGTCACATTTTCCTGTTTCTTCATATATCCAATAATTTTGGATTACAACCTGGACATTAGGAATGATATATTGTAGAGACTCTGAAATGTTGCTGCCAAGAATATTGATTTGTTTTTAAGCAGGAAGTTCACTGGGGCTGTAAGCAAATTTAAGTTCTGTCTCCACTGCAACTCAAATCTCAATGTATTTCTTTTAGGCTTAGCTGGGCTGCTTGGAAGCTGCCCCCTGCTTCCATGTTTCAGGGCCTATTAAGAGATTTTGACAAAGTTTATTCACAGGATTTTGACATTTTCTTTGCTGGTTCTATTGCTGCTGCTACTGTTGCTGTTGCCATTGTTACTGTTGTTTTCCTGGGATTCCTCAGATGACTGTAATTGCTCCAAAATGGCAAGACCATGGGATTTATATCAGAGTATTAGTTGCCGTATTCAGAGCAGACTGGAGCCTGCTCTCAGATTAAAACTTCTGAAAACTAGAAATTCACTCTGTGCTTTTTTCTACCAAATGTTGACTCCATCCAGTATCTACCTGCTTTTGATCACTTTCCAGTGCCTTCAGGGAGCATGTGTATCTACACATTCATAGTTGTATTTATTACCTACAGTAGAATTGGTCTGAAAGGAAAGACTTGATTATGGTTAGAAGCTGAACCATTGAGAAAGTATTAAACAAAGACCTAATAGAAGAATGGGAGCTAGCCATACCTGTGTGGAATGCATTCCAGGACTCCATGTGCAAAGCCCTGAAGTGGAGCATGGCTTGTGTATTTCAGGAATGGCAAGGAGGTCAGTGTGGCTACAGTAGAGGAAAAGAGAGGTAAGAGATGAGATGAGGGCAGAGAGGTAACAGAGAATCAGGTTGTGTCAGACCACTGAGCCACTTTAAGGACTTGGAGTTTACTTTGATGGAGGAAGCCACTGGAGGTTTTTGAACAGAGGAGTGACATGATTTAGCTTGTGTTTTAAAATGCGCAATCTGGCTCTATATTGAGACTATGGGGGGCAAAGTACGGAAACAAGGATACTACTTAGGAGACTCTTCAGAAATCCAGGTGAAGTAGCTTTGGCTTGAACTAGGCTGGCAATACTGGAGATGGTGAGAAAGTGATCTGCATGTATTTGAAGTCAGAGTATAAATAATTTGCTAAGAGTTTGGATTTGGAGTGTGAAGCAAAAGGAGGCATCATGGGTGATTCCAAGGTTTTCAGCTTGAGAAACTAGAAGGAAGGAGTAGAGAAAATCAGTAAGGTTTCAGACATTTAGGTTTGATGTGCCTGATGGGCATCATGGTGGGAATATCAAGGAGGAAATTGGATTTGAGACTGGAGTTCAGGGGAGAGGTCAAGGCTGCCAGTGTACAATAGTAAATTGTGTACAGAATTGTATTTACAGCCAGGAGAAGACACAAAATCACTAAGCAACTGGTCTAATCAGAGAAGAGAAGACTTCCAAGGATATAGCTCTGAGGATGGTGTGATTAGAGGTCACAGAAAAGAAACCAGTAAAGAAACCCAGAAGATGTCAGTGTGGTAGAATGTGAACCAGGAAAGAATGGAGTTCTAAAACCCAAAGGAAGAAAGCATTCTAGTGTTTCAAGAAAGTAACAGTCAGCTATGGCAATTAACACTGGGAGATCAAGTACAATGAAGATTGAGAATTGGCTCTGGGTTTGTTGATGAAGAGGTTGTAGTTGGTCCTGAAAAGAGCAGTTTTGGTGGACCAATGAAGATAAAACCCTGAACGGAACTGGAGGGAGCACATCTATCCATAATATGATTATGGCATGATTATAGAAGTCTAGCATTATCAGATGCTATAAAATAAGGGAAAAAATCATTTGTAAGGAAGGGAAAAAACTAAGAAAGAAAAATAAATCCGTGAACTTGAGGAAAATTTCCAAAGGGCAAAGAACAGAGGCACATTTGCCGTCGTCTAGGGCTGGAGCATGCTATACAGAGAACTGACCTCACAGTGTTTTGTAGTATCACAGCTGGCCTCTGAGAAAATTCCAAGAATCCATTGTGGGATGACCCTCAGGTTCAGAACCCAACCTACTCACACTGGTTTCTGGGACCAGCCTCTCATAGCTGGACTCATTTGATATTCCTGTCTAACTCCTTTCCCAAGATTCCCCCCATGCCTTACTGAAACTCTTTTGTCCTGACCCTTTTCTGACTTCCAAACTTTCTTAGTTGCAAATTTTCTTAGAGGAAAATATGCCCTTTTGCTCATTGGCTTGTTTTGCTCTTGACTGACCTCTTGGGCTTGATTCTAGAGCATATGGCCCAGTCCCCACCATGTCTGGCCCTTAGATTATATTCATCCTGCTCTCAGGTCAAGTCATAGCCTGGATTCAAATATTTAAGGTATGATGTAATTTTTAAAGCCCTGGATTTGAAGTCAGAGAGATAGAGATTCAAGCCACCACTTGGCTGCTTAACTAGCTGTGTTATCAGAAGCAAGCTCTTAACCTCACTGTCAGTTCCCTTATCTACAGAATGGAGATATTAATTATTATCCTTAGGGAACAGTAAGAATTGAATGCAGTAACACATATGTTAGGATACGGGAAAAAAATCTTGTCTTTTTAGCAGCTAGTAAGAGATAGAATTACAATGTAGGAAGAAGACTGACTGTTATGTTGAGAAGATGCCTCTCAATAAGGTTATAGTCTACAGAATTTAAGCAGAAGAAAGACCCAGTACTGTTAAATAAGAGAGGGTGGTCGGTGGGGTGACAGGGTGGGCATGACAGGTCTTAAATGCTGCAGGATTTTCAAGTGCAGTGTAATTCATTTTTCCAGACAAATAAATTCACAGGCTGATTTGATTTTTCATGGAAGCTTAAGAAGGGCTAAATAGTGTTGAAACAGAGTTAGACTATGAGACCATGGAGCACACCTGGGCAGCTGTTTACATTTATGAAATTCCTAGAACCTAGTAGGCTCTTTATAAATGTTAGGTCTCCAGTTCTCCCATCTTTTCACTTTACTTATTGTCCACCATCCACCAGTGGCAGAAGGAGCCCTGAGTGAAGAGTGTACTAACAGTGCAGGCTCTAAAATCACACCATCTGGTCACATCCCGGCTTTATTCTAATTCGTGAACTGGGGCAAGTTATTTTACAGTAATGGGTCTCAGTTTCTTCATCTGTATAATGAAAATGATAATAATAATACCTTTCTCATGCAGTATTTTTTGAGAGAGACCCTTTACCATAACCAATAAAAGATTAAATGAGGTAATACATGAGAAGCAATTAGGCAAGATTCTGGTACAGATAAAACATTCATTATTTCCAACTAATATCATTATTTCCAGCATCACACTTGCCAAAGTAGTGTGAAAAATTCACTCCGAGAAAGTCAGGTGAATCAGTCTGAGGAACAACCTGCACACAATTCATTGAATCTCAACTAACTACGGATAGACTTACTGAATAGGATATATAAATTAATAGAAATTATATTTAACTTGGTGTTACTGTTGACATTTAAGTTGTTTTCTCAGCTTCTCTAGAAAATGAAGCTCAGTTTTCATTTCTCATGTGTTACTTTGAGAAGTACCGAGCTCTGGCTTCAAAGATGTCACTCGGTTTCATGATGTGATGCAATTTACTGAACTAAGGCAATCCAGGGTGAGTCACTGCAAAAACAATGCATCATCCAGGCAATTCTACCTTCTTAAAAAGGAGGCAGCAAGGCATAGCATTTCTTTCTGAGCTCCTCAGTTGTAGCTGATAATAAAGGCAACTTAAAAAAAAAACACCTGCTTCTGTCTGTATCAAATATTCTCACTCTAGTGCATACAGAATACTAACAATGTAGATTCTGATGTCAGACAGACATGGCTTTAGATTCTGTCCCTGTCACTTGCCAATTGTGTGACCTTTCACAATCTACTTAACCATTGTGCCACAGGAATGGCTGCTGTCCATCAAAGATGTATCCTTTTCTTTCATAGGGTAGAGCCTTTGAGGGGAAGCAGCTGGACAGCCAGTGACTGCATTTTCAAGCCTTTATTAAATCTAGAAAGGGCCATGTGAATGAGTTCTGGCCAAGAGAATGCGGGCAGAATTGATAAATTCCACTCCATGTCCTGGGCCCATAAAATCCCACATAATCCTCTGTGCTCTCTTCCCCAATCTTCCAGCTGGATATCAACGTCCAGGGCCACCACAACACCCTTGTGTTGAAGATGGTAGAACTTCTCTCAGCCTAGATTCCTGAATGACTATGTGGGTCACCTCCCCACCACCACCAAAACCTTCTTTCCCTAGCATTGGGCTTTATGAGAATGATACATAAACTTCTATTAGAAGAATCCACTGAGATTTCAGAGTTAACTCTTACAGTATTTAGTATCACTTTAAATAATACACACTTCAAGCCTCTGTTTCTTCATCTGTAAAACAGGAATAATAGTAGCTACCCAGAGTTGTGATAATTAAATAAGATGAGCCAGGTAAAGTACTTAGCACACTGTCTGCAACCTAAATAGTGCTAAAAAATTATTAGCTACTAAATTTACTTAAATGAACTTTTTTTTTCATTGCTTCTGAAATTGTTGTAAACAACTCCTTCATTATCAGCTACTTCTAGAATAAGCTGCTCTTAAACTGACAGTGAATCTCACAATCATGGGTTTCTTAGCATTGAAAAAAATATGGTACTAATATTTTATTAAATATTTGAATTTTTACTAAATCCTCTGTGTTCCCTTTTGCTACAATATCTTTCTGATAACAGTCTATGCCTTTTTACAGCAATGTTAACCACTGTCATCCATCCTTAAGAATAATTTTTTGTTTGTGAACCAAAGAAGTAGTAAGATATACAAGTCTGCTGCAAGCAATTGACTCAGATCAACATACAGCCCTCAGCAAGTCCTCTGAGTTATTTTAAAGCGCCACACAAGAGATGCTACCTGAGATATTGCTCATCATTACCTATTAAGTGCCAACATATTCTTTAGTGCAGGATCTACCATACAGCAGGAGAGGCTGGTGAGCAACTCTTTTAGTTCCTGCCTGCTTCTGGCCCTGCACTAGCTAAATGTGGGTGTTGAAGCCCAGCCACCTGCGGCCAATGCCTCTTCATTTCAGAACTGATGAGAACCAGCCCTAGTATTATATTATCATGGAATGTCCTCTACTCTTCACAATGTGGGTAAATGTAAGGCTAGGATTTATCTGCTGCCCTGAGCTGCATGTGCAGGAACCAGAATTTGAACATCAGGCTGTCTTCCAGGCTGACCTTCCTCAAACTCCTGCATGGGTTCTCAGACAGAACAGCTGGGTTTATGCACACTCTCTCCACTACCATCCCACTCCTATTCCTGGTTTACACCACACTTTTTTTTTTTTAAAGTACTCTGCCCTAGAGCATAATGATCAACATCCTCATCATGATTGTTATCCCCATAGAAAGAATAATAACTACCTTAATGGGCATCATCTGTGTATCAGGAACTAATTGCTTCACGCCCATTATCTTTTTAAAAATTCATGACGAATCTTCAACATCAGCATTTTTATGCCCATTTTAGAAGTGTGGGAGCTGAGGCTTCAGGTTGTTAAGTAGTTCACTAATAAAGACTAGAGCCAGAATCCATATCCAGCTCCGATTTTTAAATGTGGGTGTGCACTTTTAGCTGGCCATTTCTTACCAGGCTGAATCCCTGAATCTCTACCTATTTCTTACCAACAAGAATAGACTCTGTGCCTTTACACAGCTGATTGGCTTAGGCTCTGCATTTGTTCAAATGGGCTGCTTTACTTCCTTGTACCAAAACTGTGCAAGTACTCCAATCTCTTTATAGGAATTCATAAATGCTGACCAATCCCTAGGGACTCCGTGAACACCCTAGCATCCTTTGGACATGGAGTTTTGACCAGCTGACCATTTCTGGAGGAAGAAGGTAGACAATCTGACTCCATGTTGGTTCCCTAAGCCCTGGCCTCACCACTCCCAACTTATACCTCTTCTGTAGGTCCTATAGTATGACAGCTCTGCTTCACATTCTCACAAGTTTTGATAAAATGTAATGAACAAAATAGATATCTGGGATAGTATTGCTTATTATAAAGCAATTAAAGAAGTCATAAAACAATTGCTTAAGTGTTTATTTAAGTGCCTCTCTTCAGGCTGTTGACTCCTCAAAGCAGAAATGGTATATGGAATTTTGAACTCTGTAGATAAGGACCAAAGTCTATTAATGATCATTCAAAGTGGAGCTAAATGAAAAATGTGACAAATTAATGATAAAATAATCAAATGTCCCCCACAATCCTCCTACAGTTCTGAACAGTGGACTGACAAATCCAACACTAGCTTGAACAGTTTCTTTAAAGCATGTAAACAGATTATAAAATACCAGGTGTCACATTGCATCTGCCCAATGTGATGGGGTTGTTTTAAGGACATGTCCTGGGCTCACCTGAGTCATGGGGCCATGCAGAGATGAATATCATGGCAATCATAAGCAGCTGTGAGAGAAGCAGCACAGCAGAATGGGGAAGTCCACAGCCCCTGGAGCCAGGTGTGCTATGCTCTGCCACCTTCTAGCCACGTGACCTTGGGCAGGCAACTTACCCTCACTATATATTAGTTTCCTGGCCTGTGAGTGGTGGTTTATAATTGTATCTGCCTCAAGGCAGATTCATAAGGAATAACTAGGTGTAAATGGCTTTTGACAGAACCTAACATGCACTAAGTACTCAATAACTGTTTGCTGTTGTGAATAGTGCTGCAATGAACATACTCATGCAGGTATCTTTACAACAGAATGATGTATATTCCTTTGCATATATACCCAGTAATGAGATTGCTGGATCAAATGGCATCTCTGCATCTAGGTCTTTGAGGAACCGCCACACTGTCTTCCACAATGGTTGAACTAATTTATACCTGCACCAACAACGTAAAGGTGTTCCTTTTTCTCCACAACCTTGCCAGCATCTGTTGTTTATATGACTTAAAAAACAATATCCATTCTGACTGGTGTGAGATTGTATTTCATTGTGGTTTTGATTGCATTTCTCTAATGATCAGTGAGGTTGAGCTTTTTTAAGAATTTCTTCTTCTGTTTGTCATTGATTTTAAAAAGAAAATGCAAAGAATAAAAGCTAGATATAGATGGGAGGACTATTGGAAGGAAGAGTGAAGTCAAGTTTAGAATAATTTTTTTGTGTGTGTTTATATTTACTTTCTTGTGACTTGTTGAGCAACTACAGGATCTGCAGGAATAGAACACAGGTTGCTGAATGGAATGTCTCTACAAGCACTGGTTTTGATTTAAAAAATATAAAGGAAATTGTTTTCAAAAATCTATTAGCTATTACAATGAGCCTTGTTCCCACACTGGCCTTTGACAGTCCCCAACACTCTCTCTACCTGCCCTGATCAGAAACTCTCCTCATTTTTCCTGTTTGTTTTTTAACCTACTCTGCTGCCCATTTAAAACCTACTAAAATACTCCCTCTGGGTTCTTGGCCTCACTTCTCAGTTTACTGTTTGTGTTTTGTTTTCTTTTCTTTCTTCTTCTTCTTATTTATTCATTTTTGATAACATGTTAAAGGTGACTTGCATCACGTCAGGATCCCTCCTCCCTTCCCCTTCCAGGTAGCTGGGGTCCTAATTGTGGACAGACATACTCCAGTGTCTGGGCCAGATAGTAACTTTAATTTGCTTTAGTACTTTTCATATTCCATGTCCCTTCCCAAAGATCTATTTATTTGTGTTTCCCTCTGGTTTTCTGTGTCAGGTTGTTTCATTTATTTATTCGTATATGTCTTTCTTACTTGCTGTAGGTGCTCTAATCCAAATTCTCTTAACATTTGATTTACATTCCCCTCTCTTTGCCCTAGGACTCCCAGAAACTTGGTCTTCTGTTAAGAGCATCCACTACCAGAGCAGCAACGAATGGTTACAGGAACTGGACAGCCACTGATCTTCAACTCCATCAGCTGATTAATGGCCTATTGAAAGAGTTCCTTTGAGAGTACTTTCTTATACTTGTCAACCCTTATGAAGTCTCTCCTATTTTCTGGCTCATGTTTATCCCCTTTGCCAACATCTGACACTCTCTCTCTAACTCATGAGGTCTCTACAAATGAACATAGCTCCCTATTAAGTTTTTGAAGTTGATATGAGACCTAGAACTTCTCAGTAATGGAGTAAAGAAACACATTGTTATACAAAGTCATTTTGTCTCTACCTAACAACATAAGGACTGTGCTATTGACTTGCAAAAGAAAGTCTGCCCTCATTCTCAAGCAGAAAATTGTCTCTGCATTTCCTATATAAAAGATGCTTTGTGTAATTAGAAGAAGGGATGAGAATGAATAGAAATTCAAAGTGCATTCTCTTCTTCTACATATCTTATTTTGTTCAGAGTATAAGAGAAGGACTTGGCACTTATCTTTGAAAGATGGTATGAAATTCGTCAATGAATTTTGAATATTCATCCATCAAGGATTCCATGTCTGAATGAACAACTTAGTTAAGATTTTATTCATGCATATTGAATGCAGCCTAAAGAAGCCCAATTCACAGCTATCACAGTTTATACCTCACTTACATCTTTCCTCTTCACCCTATGATACAATGCAGGACCTCCCCACACCATCACAAAAGAATAAATCCAAGATGTCTAAAGATAAAAAGTTATATTTTTAATAGTTTTAAAATGTGAAATGTTGGGTGCAGTTAATTTTTAAAATGTGTGTGTTTTTTTTTTATTTTCTTGTATTGCAGGCTAAGAGTGACAATCTAAGTCTCTGGAATTTCCACTTGATATTGGCCAGAAATTCCTTACAATTAAATAAGAAAATTTGTGGAATCATCTGGCATAGTTTTTGGCACAGAATAAGTGTTCAGTAAATGTTGTGTCTAAATCTGACATTCTCCTCGGCTGACCCAATAATAGAGGGATAGATTAGCCATTGTCCCCTCATTTCCCCTCATTCTCTAAGACTTTATTAGCAGAGCTCCCAGGCCCATCCCATTCCACTGAGATGAGAGCTTTCAAAATGGTCTGGAAGCAGTGGCAGTAGACACAATTTCAAAGCCAAGGAAAGACAGGTGAGTCAAGAACTAGAACTGGGCATGCTGCCCACATAGACGAAACAGGTACTTAAGTGGGAGATTCAGAAATCAAATAAGGCAACAGGGCATATCTGTATGACCTTTCAACATTCTTTTCAATTCTGAGATCTGTGATTCCTCGATCCTTAACATACAAAGGAGGAAAAGGCCATTAACTGTTCATGGCGAATTTTAGTTTCCCACATCCTTATACTGGCAGATCCTTTAATCATTCACAAAGCAAAACCATAGCTGCAACTTCCTGAAATCATAATAGATTTCTCTTATCTACAGTATCCTGAAAATTTCACAGTCTGCTACCCCAACTATTTAATCTTCCAGCAACTTTCAGTTGCCCAGATGCCAAGACCTATCTTGAAACAGAGGAGAGAGAACTGGAATTGATGAATTTATAAAGCAGATACATGGAATCCTGCCCAGACAATGTCATGGAAAATGCTCTGTCATTGACTCTCAAATTCTGTAGTTAAAACAAGCTCCTTCCTCTAAACAGAATGTTCTACAATTACCACCTTGTACACAGTAGGTGCTCAATAAACAATGATTCCTATCTGTTTTTTTAATTAATGATATATTAGTCTTTATTTAATTTTTACTTTGTGGAGTTGATTAATATTTTCATGTCTATACTAACGTCCCTTTGCAATGTGACATTGCCATTCTTCTCATAAAGAAGTGGAATCTAGTTCTCTACCCCCTAAATCTAACCTCAGCTATGTCATTTGCTTTGGTCAAGGGGATGTTAGAAAACATGACATGGGTGGAGGCAAGAAAAATGGATGCTCAATGTCACTTATCCTCTTTTGCTGCTCTGAAACCACCTTTGAAGAAGCTCAAGCTAGTCTCCCAGAGAATGAGAGAATTAATGAAGCAGAAACAAGTTGCCCCAGTTGAGACCCAATAGCCCACCAGCCTGATGACTACCAGACACATGAAGGAGATCATCCTAGACCAATTAGCATTAGGTGATCCACCAACTGCCTGCAGAACTGTGTGGCTAATGCACAGACTCATGAGCAATAATACAACATTTGTTACTTTAAGCTACTACCTATTCAAGTGGTTTGTTACCTGGCAATAGATAACTGATAAACCTTGTTTGACAGTTCCATCATCCACCACCTCCTATAAGCATTATAAGATTTATTTTTTCAAAATGGGCATACACCAGATGAAATATCCCTTTACTATATTTGTTAGTGTATTTATATATTGCTTCCTCTCATTGTATAAAGAATTTAAAGCAGTTTACAACTAGAATTCACAAAATACAATAATTATAAATAGAAACAAGTAATTGAAAGGAGGTAATAAATAAAAATAAGATGAGAAATATTAAGATCAAATGAAGAAGAGCACAGAAATGTTGGTCATAAAGAGCTATATAATTTATGGAATTTATCTTTAACTGTGTCTCTAAGATCCCTGGCAGCCAAATGAAAAGCAAGTTACATTTTTTTCACCATCAGGAAAAAATAAGCATACCAGTTCTTTAGTATAAACAAAATGTTTCTTGTATTGAATTTTGATAGGCATTTTTTTTTTTTTTTTGAGACAGAGTCTCACTTTATCACCCAGGCTGGAGTGCAGTGGCACAATCTCAGCTCACTGCAAACTCTGCCTCCTGGGTTCATGCCATTCTCCTGCCTCAGCCTCCTGAGTAGCTGGGACTACAGGCGCCCGCCACCATGCCTGGCTAATTTTTTGTATTTTTAGTAGAGACAGGGTTTCACTGTGTTAGCCAGCATGGTCTCGATCTCCTGACCTCGTGATCCACCCGCCTCGGCCTCCTAAAGTACTGGGATTACAGGCGTGAAGCCGCCGTGCCTGGCCAGTTTTTTTTTTTTTTTTTTTAAGTGGATTCCTCTTATACAAGACAGGAAATGACATGGAAGACAGAATTTTCCTACACCAATCTAACAGCTAGCTTTAGTATGTAGTAACCTTCTAGAAAAACCAAGCCAATCACATGAATACAGAATTTCATGGATGTAATTCTTCCAGAGGCTGCTGAAGTTAATCCTGTTTTAAATTTTTCAGGACTATCAAAATGTAAGTTCTCTGCTGTGAAGCATGAATAGCTTTTGGAATCAATTATCAAAAGAATCTTTGATCACTCAGTAAAGACTTTGGTTTCCTCTTTCAGGAAAAGCTCAATTTCAGTAGTTTTGTCACCGCAAAATATGAATCTCTGGATAATATGCCCAGTTCAAAAGTAGCAAAATTAGAACCTGAACTCAAGATCTTTCTGATCCCAAAGTTTATGACTTAAAAATAGATTCAATGGTGTTATCAGTGATTAAGTAATTAATTGCTGGTTTAAATAAACCCAGTTCCTCATGGAAGATAATACACTTGTATTTTAATACGAGATTTCAACATCTTAAAGTCAGGATGTGCACAAAAGTGGGAATTTCTAGTGCTTAAGCCAATGTGAGGAGAATAGATGAGGGAGAAAAAAGAGAGAGGTTGTGATTTTCACTGAGCTCTTCTGTCAGCCCTCAAATGACAGCATTTGGATCTATGCAACCAGCATTCTGCATCTTCTCTGTCCAACACCACTCAACCAGTGGGGCAGGCCGACTTCTAAAACATGTACGTATCAGCAAATGCTATATCATAAACTGCTGGAATGATGGAATTTGCCATTTTGGCCCCACTTGGATTACTGACCCACAAACATTTAACTTACAAAATGAATAAAATGCTAGTATTTTGATTTCTCTGAAAATGGTTGTGCTACTTTGTCAAATATAACACTTAACTTTTCTGTGTGTGTGCCCTCAGTAAGAGTATAGTGGATTCACAAAGTCTCTGAGCTCTACCTCTGGCCTGATTATTTAATAGCTAATAAATAATTACGAAGCTAGAGCCAAGATTTTCCAAGTACTTGAGGTCTCAGAATCCACCAGCTATTAATCACAAGCAGCCCATTTTCTAATTATCATTTTGGAATGGGCTGTTTGCTCTAAATTTTTTTAATGACCATGGAAACCAGAGCCACACATACATTAGAAAAGAAATTTCTATGTCTGCCTTCATGCACTTTTCATAATGAAGACAACCAAGATGTGGTGCTAATTCTACTCTGAATACATTGATGTGTTCAGTCATCCACGGAAATGTATCCTGTTGAAAGAAATGTCATTTGAACCAATAATTGACCCTTTCAAATACCATCATGAAAATTGCTTATGACACAGTTAGAGCCTATGACCCCATGAATATCCATCAAGAAGTGGACCATTAATAAATTGTACTACATTAAGTACACCGTTTCTAATTGGATTGTTTGTTTTTATAACAGATAGCTCGTGTCATCAATGGGGAATTAGCTGATTGTAACAATATTGTCCTTCCTGAGATGGAATAAAATTCAAAATAACAATGGGTTACTATTAATATAGGCTTATCATATACAAAACAATATTATTTAATACGTTATCACTCATTCATCAAATATTTACAGAATTAATATATAGCATTTTTCTATGCTTTAAAATAAGGTCATAAACCAAATGCAGTCCTTACTCTTAAGAAGTGGAACTTACAGCTGCAAAGAGAGGCATTAAATAAGTAATTGTTACCTTACTTAATGCTCACAACAATACTGTGTTTATTTTCCCAATATTTACAGAAGTAAGTAATACTTAGAGAAGTTAAATACCTCTTCTAAGGTCACTGTTGGTAAATACAGTTAGGATTTGAACCTAGAAGCTTCTGACTTTAATGATTTTGCTCTTAACTACATCATTAAATTGCTACCCTCTATGTATTTGTATCATTTACTAGATACTTCACTAACTTGGTTCTTTTACAAATTTTCTAAACACTTTTTCCCCTTTTCCTTAGCACATTCATTCAACCCAGCCAGTATCAAATATGTGTTGGGTACATTCCAGGCACTGGGGATACCATATACTTCAATGATTGCACTCAGTGGTAAACACTGTGCTAGGATTTATCCATTAGCACAGTGTTTATCAGTTCATCTGACTCCATCCCCAGGACATTTTTTGTTCCTCCTCTTACATTAAATGAAGGAATATCTTTCTATGTCGAAGTAATACTCAGTTTAGCTTGTATCGACATAACATAATTTAACAGATGTTTATGAATGAATGCTAATGCCATTTAACATATGCTTCTGGGACTTTCAATAATTAGGCAACATTTCTTTTCATGGTAATTTCTTTTAAACCATACTTGTTTTGAGTTCTGGATGACTTCGGGTGCTAAGGGAGAATACAAGTACTCTAGGATTCTTGGAGATTATCTATTTTATTATTCTCTGCCTTTCTAGTGTTGATTCATAGAGGTGGTTACTTGTTGAAAGAGCTCTCATAGAATTAAAGAGTTAGCTCTTTTTTTTTTTTTTTTTTTTCAGAGTCTCACTCTCTCGCCAGACTGGAGTACAGTGGTGTGATCTCAGCTCACTGCAACCACCACCTCCCAGGTTCAAGCTATTCTCCTGCCTCAGCCTCCTGAGTAGCTGGGACTACAGGCTTGTGCCACCATGTCCAGCTAACTTTTGTATTTTTAGTACAGATGGGGTTTCACCATGTTGGCCAGGATGGTCTTGATCTCTTCACCTTGTGACAACCCAGCGGTTTCAAAACTTGGCTATGGATTATAATAACCTATGGAGATCATTAAAAACAGACACCTGGGTATAGATCAATGGGACCAGACCAGAGAGCCAAGAAACAGATCTGTGCATGTATGGTAAAGAAAAAAAGGGATATATTAAGTTTCATCAAATTAAAAATATTTACTTTTTGAAAGACATTATATTAGTTTGCTAGGGCTGTCATAACAAGATATTATAGACTGGGTGACTTAAGCAACAAAAATTCATTTTCTCACAGTTCTGGAGGTTAGAAGTCCAAGAACAAGGTATTAGCAGGCTGGTTTCTCCTGAGATCTCTCTCTGGCTTGCAGATGGATCCTTCTCAATATGTCCTCACATGGTCTTTCCTCTGTGAACATGAATCCCTGTGTGTTCACATTCTTCTTTTCATGAGTACGTCAATCCAATGGAATTAGCGCCTATCTTATGGCCTCATTTTAACTTAAGCACTTTTTTAAAGGTCCTATCTCCAAATATGGTCACATTCTAAAGTCCTGGGAGTCAGGGCTTCAACACAGGAATTTTGGAGGGATGACACGATTCATCCCATAACAGAAAGTATTAAGAAAATTTAAAAGGCAAGATACTGACTGGGATAAAACATTAATAGTACATGTATCTCACAAAGGATTTGCATCCAGAATATATAAAGAACTTTAAAAACTCAATAACTGGCCGGGTGTGGTGGCTCACGCCTGTAATCCCAGCACTTTGGGAGGCCGAGGCGGGCAGATCCCAAGGTCAGGAGTTCGAGACTAGCCTGGCCAACATGGTGAAACCCCATCTCTACTAAAAATACAAAAATTAGCTGGGCGTGGTGGTGCGTGCCTGTAATCCCAGCTACTCGGGAGGCTGAGGCAGGAGAATTGCTTGAACCCAGGAGGCAGAGGTTACAGTGAGCCGAGATTGCACCACTGCATTCTGCCTGGGCAACAGAGCAAGACTCTGTCTCAGGAAAAAAAAATTCTCAATAACAAGAAGACAGCTTAATAAAATGGGCAAAAAATTGAACAGACATATCACAAAAGAAGATATACAAATGGCCAATAATGGCACAAAAATATATTCAGCATCATTAGCCATAAAGAAAACAAAAATTCAAACGACAATGAGATTCCACTACACACTTCATCAAATGGCTAAAATTCAAAAAGACCAACAATGTTGAGTATCAGCAAAAATGTGGAGCAACTGGAATTTTCACACACTGCTTGTGGGAACTTTAAACTGGCACAATGACTTTGGAAAACAATTTGGCAATTTCCTATGAAGTTAAATAGATACCATACAATGGGACAATTTCAGCCCTAGGTATTTATCCAAGTAAAATGAAAATGTCCACACAAATACTTGTATATAAATGTTCATAGCAGCCTTATTCATAATAGCCAAAAATTTAAAACCACCCATCCACCCATATACCCACCAACAAGTAAATGGGTAAACAAATTGTAAAATATACAGACAACAGAATATTACACATAAATAAAAAGAATAAACAATTTGTATACCTGGGAACACAGATGAATCTCAAAAACATTATGCTTAAGGAAAGAAGCCAGACACAAAGAGTTCACACTGTAGATTCCATAGATCATATTCTAGAGCCAGAAAAACTAATTTACAATGACAAAAAGCATACCAGTGGTGGTCTGGACCTGAGAGGGGAACAATTGACTACAGTGACATTTTTGTAACTTCCAAGGAAGTTTTTGGAGTTATATAAATATTGTACATCTTGATTTCAGTGAATATATGGGTATATACATTTGTCAAAATTCATCAAACTTTGCACTTGAATGGGTGCTCTTAAAGTATGTTAATTATAACTCACAGATTTCTGGGTCCAAATTCAGATCTACTAAATCAGAATTTTTGGAAAAAGGGCCTAGGAATGAGTTTGTTTGTTTGTTTGTTTGTTTGTTTATAAGAATCCCATCCACAGGAGATTCTGATATAGTTGTGTGTAGGGGTGATAATATGGTCCAACCAGTGCAGGCATCCCTGTACCACGCTGCCCTCAGATGGCCATGCAACTTCTGCTCGGTGCCCACCACACCTCTACTCCCTCTCCTCTAGCTGGAGCTCACTCTCTTGTATGGTAGCCAATTCTGTTTTAGAACAGTTCTTTTTCTCACTATGGCATGCACCTAATCTTGGTCACGTGACTGCTAAAGCAGTAGATTTCTATGGCCCTTTGCTTTTCTCTGTTGCGTCTCCTCTGACAATTCAGGGCTGCTTTAGGAGTAGATTACAAACAAGGGGTCCAACCAAAGTGAACACAACACCTCTTATATGTTTACATTAATGTATTCAATTAGCATGCACTGATGACTCACCATTTCCATGTCAATGGGCTAGATGCTGGAGACAGAATAAAGAATAATATTTATAAAGATGTCCCCAGTTCAGGACATGCGCTGGATGTACGACATCTACATGTGAGGGGGTGATTTTAGAGAAAAACAAGTAGATAAAGGCATGTAATCGCTTTCAGCTCGGCTTAATGCCCACGAGAGTTTCCTTTCTGTCCATGGCCAAAATTAGGGCTCTAAGCTCTTTATATTGAAGGCATCAAAAGATATCTTTATGGGCTAGAATGCAATCACTTATACAGTCTCATTGGTTCTAGTGTCTATTTTTACCATTCTCTCCTCTTTTCCCCCAGATGTTCTCAATGATCTTGGTGGTCTCTGTCCCATAGGAGCACCCTACTTAGACCTGCTCTTTCCCCTTGAACCACAGTCTGAATCGAAGTCCCAGGCCCCACTGGCTGGTAAAGCAAGGTCAACTTGACAACTGTACTGTGAGAAAGCAAACAATGCTTTTATAGAGGTAGAAGCAAAGTATTCCAGGATCACTGAGCCAGATTACTTCAGTTTACAAATTATGTTTCACATATATTATCTCATTTGAGCTGACCTGGGACTGATAACAATAGTTGTCACCATTTATTGAATTCCTACGATGTCTAGAAGATGTTGTGCTGAGTGTGTTGAACTTTTTAAACCTTATTTGATTCTTACCACAAACTGTATGATGCATATAGTATGTTATTCTCATTTTACAGATGTGGAAACTGAGGCTGAGAGAGATTAAGTAACTTTTCCAAGGTTAAATAACCAAGAAGTGACAAAACTGGAATTTGGATGCAGTTATACATGACTTCAAGGCCTATAATCTTAATTACTACTGTCATTAATGACCTTAGTTTAATAATACCCTGTTTTCAAAAATAATAGGTTTTTATTTTCCTTTCCATGTTGATCCTAAAGTGGTTTACAGAACCCCAGGAGGAATTATTTAGGGAGGACTCAACTAAATTAAGATCATGATATAATCTCAGATCCCCCTAAAAATTCATTAATGTAAAGGTATTTGGTATCTCCAGATAATTCTCTTCACTGTACTTTTCACTAAGCATGACCTTCTCCCATCCTTCGGGCCTCTTCTCCTTCTTCTATGTTCCAAACATCCAACCCTGCATTGCAACCCATTACCGGATATCTTCCCTGTGTGAAGGATAATAAAGAGTTAATCAAAAATTCCTTAAAATGAGAAGTCAAACTTCCACCAGCTCCATGGCCAAGCACAATCTCCACAATCACAGTGATACCCAGCAGGGTGGCAGCCTTGCAAGATCTTTGGTTCATGGGAAGAGGGCCTCCTTTCTATGTTTCATGTTCCAAAAAGATGGACCTCCATCAGAGTTAGACTCCTGGTCCCGGCCTCTCTCTGCCTACCTGCACTTTCTCTAGGAGGGAAGTAAATTTTTGATTTGGAACTGCACTGTATGTGGCTTAGCCCCTTTTAGGATCTTCTTGGCATCTGACTGCCTGGAAGGAACATGCATTTTGATCTGCTGTCTGGTCATGAATAGGTATATTGGAGTAGGCCCTGCCCCTATATAGGCACAAGATTAGGCCTGTGATTTTCCAGTTTTGTCCTTGACTGGGTAGGTAAGATGACTCCTTGGGAATATATTAATAAGGCCATTTTTGCCACACGCATAAGCTACTTATTTCAATCTAAGATACTTGTGTGGCATGTAATTTATAAAAGATCAGTATCCTCTATTAAGAGATTGCTATAACTTTAACTGATAAATCTTAAAATCTCTGTAGCATAACATGATAGCAACTAATTTCTTGCTCATGCAAATTCCAGTCTCTGCTTGAGAAGGCTTCCCTTAACTCAGTAATACTCCAGGTTGCAGAAGGCTCTGCTATCTTTTATACTTGGCTTCCAAGATCTCCCTAATCTATAGTAGCTAACTAGCAGATGGGAGAAGAGAAAGGGTAGCAGATCACAGAGGAGGCTTTTCTTGGACAGGCCTGAAAGTTGGCATGCCTCACTTCTTCTCACATTCCATTATCAGAAGCTAGTCACAAAACCTCACCTAGCTGCCAAGGAGGATGGAAACAGTCTAGTTTCATGCCCAGAAGGGAAGAGGAATAGGTTTGATGAACAGTTAGCCAGTCTCTACTACATATCCAGAATATATAAAGAAATCCTTACAGATAAATAAGAAAAAGCCAACAACAACCTAACAAAAAGTAGGTAAAGGACAAGAATAGGCATTTCACATGAAACGCAAATAGCCAACAAATATATCCAGAGATGTTAACTCCATTAGTATACAGAGAAATGGAAATTAAAGCCACATTGAGATATCATTTTATAACCAATAGATTGGCAAGATGTAAAGACTCTTATAATGTCAATCATTGGCCAGGATGCTCAGTGTAGCCGACACTACCAGTGCCTGGCCATCTTCTTTGGCTTACCCTAGATGTCTCCTGCCATCGGCATTTATGTGCAGGCTTACAGGAACAATCCTCATCCAACAAGGGATAGGATACGGTGATTAAACATGCCAGCTTCCTTAAAGGATTCCCAGAGAGAACGAGCCTCAATTGGCTATACATAGTATTAATCATCCATATAACTTTTCCTATAACCTGTATGGACTTTCCTCTCTTCTTTAGCTCTACTGTCCACAGTGCTTTCTGAGTTCACCCTCCAGAAAAACCTGTTTGGACCCAAATTCTTGTCTCTGGATCTGCACTTGGGGGAAGACAAACTAAGACTGCATAACAGGAATCGTTGCCCTTCTCACTGCTGATGGGAGTGTAAATCTGTAGAAAACCTTTTTAAAAAAAAAAAAAGAAAAACAATTTGTTATTACTTAGTGAATTTGAAAAAACTAGCTCAGAAATTTTATTCTACGTATATTCCCAAGAGAATTTTTGCACTAATATACCAGAAAACATGTATAAGTTTTCACAACAGCATTATTTGTACTAGCAAAAATCATACAGTGAACTACATAGCAGGTATCATGCTAGGATTCTAGATATAACAATGAGTTTGGGGGATTTCTAAATGTTTAGAAATCCAACCTGAAATTCAACCCTTTGCCTCCATACAGAAGACTTCATTTTTTTTTTTTTGTTCACCCATTTCTTCATTCCCTCAACAAATGCTGGGTGTTTTCTGGGAGCCAGGGAGCTCTGTAGGTGAATAAATCAAAGGCTCCTCAAGGAACCCAGAATCTAGTAATGGTCAGATGGAGAGCAGTGGATAAACTAACCAGGCTGAGTGCTGGCATAAGGTCAGACATGGGAGTTGTGCAATTTGGAGTTTAGGAGTGAAAATTCTGCATCAAATAGATTTAGGTTTGAACTCATCTCAGCATCTCCTTGGTAATTTTGTCTCCTTGAGTGCAATCTTAGCCTCTCTGAGCAGCACTTTCCTATGAAACGTGTTAACAATCGTACAACATAAGGACTAGGCAGCTAATGAATATAAGTCCTTAGCATGGGCTTAAACATTGTACACATTTAATAAATGCTGACTACTGCTGGGGAACAGGCCAAGACAGTGATGAGCGGGAATTGTCAGGGGAATGAAGAAAGGCCTTAACAACATACACCTCCCAAAATGATGGCTATTCAAGGACATAAGTGAGTAAAATTGGGAATGAGAGCTCAACTTCCTAATAATTAGACTTTGGGATTGTTAAGATTATTAGTTGGTTTGGGGAAAATAACTCTCAAGATGTGAAGTTTTAATAAACCTATGGTATTTTTTCTATCATAAGTAGCTTTTGATGACTGTTAAAAATATTAATGTCTGAAATGTTTTGCCCTTTGTATGTTAATACAATCTTCTGGGTGGAATTTTATTTTTCAATTTTTACAGTTTTTCATTGTCTATTTATTTTTCCATTTTCGTTTTGGGTGATGTTTTTTGGTTAAAAGTCTTCATGATAATGCAGTCCTTCTTAGCACCTATATTAAACATTTACTATCTGTCTGGGTCATAGTTAGCCCGGGATTGAGCCAAATTGTGTTCTTTCCCTAGTTACCCAGACAAACTATTCATTTCAACTACTCCAGAGAAAATCAAATTCCATCTATCACATCTTTCCATTCCCTTCTTTGGCTTTGTCAGTAATGTACACACATTATAAATTTAGCTGGGAAACTACTTTATTTAAACCTTCTTAAGGGTGAATATTGAGAATTGCGTATAGAGTAAGATCAAGCCATGTACACAACATGGATTCAAATTGCAGCCTCACAGAATCTATCTCTATATATCTTGAAGTCACTACTGAATTGCTACCCAGTGCTGTTTTCTTAATGCTAAGAAACCTTAAGGTTTTCATCTCTTCTCTATAGTCTGTCACCCAAACCCCTCCCCCAAAGCTTTTTCAAGTTTCTAGCATCCCACAGTCATGCTCCCATATCCAAACCTGCATGTAGCAATCTTGCAGGTTATTTGGTACATTTAATCATCTGGTTTCATCACTGCCATGAATACTGCTCAAACTGGGGTAGTTAATAACCACTCGGGGTCTTTAACTTGTTCATACTGGCCACAGTCTTTTTATTCTGAAATTTTATACTCAACATGCCGAGTGTCAGGACCTGAATTGGAGAACAAAATGAATGAGATTCTGATTCCCTCTGACATACCTGCCCAGAGGGTCTGTCTTCTGTCTTTGAAAGTCTGTTTTTGAAAGTTCTGGCTATCTCCTTTGGATACCCTGTTCTAGCCTGGTTGAGGATGCTTCAAACTCATTTAGCATATTTGCACCTTTCCTTTCTTCTTGTCTAAAATTATGTCTTGCAAGCTAACACAAAGGTGACTATGTCAGAACTCCTTCCCTCTAGGAGTTAACCCTCTGGTAACAGACAAGGAAACACATGGTGATGATACCGTGCCATCAACACCATATCACAGAGTGCTGTAGAATGACAAAAGGAAAGTGTGGAGAACTTCTTAGTGGGCATGATGCCCAAAATGTCTTTTGTATGACAAATGAGCTTACAAAGAGAAGCCAGGTCATTGGGAAAAGCCATGGCAGCCCTCCCCTCCTCCATGAGAAATATCCTGGCATTCATTCTCTGGGTGTTACCTAATTCAGTGCACGCTCACCCTCAGAGTTTTGTCAGCTAGAACCTCAGTTTCCAAGGTGTTGACAAGCTACTAAAAACAGGGAAACACGCACTAGAAATGTTTCTTTAAGTTTTACAAAACATTCCAGATGAATTTCTGGTAATCCTGATAGTGATTGCCAATTAGTCCATGAATCACAACTATTACTCCTGGCACCCTGGCAGTGAGGCTATTTCTGGGCCAGAGCTGGATAATCTCTTCAGCCCATTTGTAATAATGGAGGAGTCAAGGAACCACTGAAGTTCACTAAAGCCACAGGAGCATTACATGAACTGTTGAGGTAAATGACCCTCTGTGAATTCAGATAGAATTGAAAGTAAGGAAGAGGTGTACATATGGTTACCAAAATATTGGTGTTGTTACTATTTGAAGTTAGATTGGAACATGTATGTGTGTGGCACAAAATGGTATTAATACTGCACCCAAAAAGCCACCTATTACATCAGTCTTACTGAGAAATCACAGCCTACTCTACAAGGGCAGAGCCTACCCCAGTAAATCTATTCATGGCCCAGACAGCAGATCAGAATGTATCCTTTCCTGGTGGACAGACACCAAGAAGATCCTAGAAGGGGCTAAGCCACATTCAATGCAGATTCAAATTGAAAAGTCACTCTTCCTCCCAGGATCAGAGTGGGCCAGGACTAGGAGTCTAACTCATAAGATTTGTTTGTCTACATATTTATTTATCTGTCATAAATGTAAAACGCTTAGACAAAGCGGCTCTTCTTTAATCTCCTTTTTATTTCCAGTGCTCAGCTCTGTGCCTGATACATAGTAGACACAAAATACTTGATTGCTGAATTAATTAATTTCAGAACCTAAAATTTCCAATTCTAGAAATGTTACTATTCTACTACTTCCCCCAATTATGTTGCCTTGATGCTAGTATTTCATCCTACTCTTCATTTCTTCTTCTCACCCTACTCAGGATTCTGAATCCATCCTTCTTAGAACACTTCCTCTTCACTTTCATATAATTTATAAACCTATTAATATGTGCTTTAGTCTTAGAACAACATTAGCCTTAGAAAGTAGTGATAATGGAATTCTAATAGGAAAAAAAATGAAAACAATTACTGAAAGGGCTTATAGTTTGTATCTTTGTGCTTCTTTCTGAAAAGAAAAGAGAGGGAGTTATGGGAGGCAAAAGAGGCTGGCCTTTGAGGTGTGTGAGGGGACAGAGCTCTTGGAGAGATTGGAATACCCATCATACTAATTACAGAGGCAGAATACCCCAGCTATTGCATGCAGGGACCCTACATCCAGACTGCCTAGGTTGAAATTCTCAGTCTTCCACTTACTAGTTGTGACCCCGGGCAATTTTTTAAACTTTCTGTGACTCAGTTTCCTTACTTTTAAAATAAAGGTAATAAAAAGAATTTCACATGGTTGTGGTGAGAGTAAGAATATATAAATGCTTAGATTAGCATCCAATACACAATAAGCACTATGTAGGTGACAGCTATTAATATCACTTAAGGGTAGTTCCCAGGAAATTTAGGGAATAAATAGAATGAATAATATGGAAATGGAACTAGGTGTAGTGTGTACAAGGAGTCACTTCAAAGACACACAAGATGTCCTAGCATGGCAAATGCTTGGCATCTATGTTCTCACTACCCTCACCTATGTCTATGATAGTCATTTCATATAAACTATGGAATTAACTCTCTCTGAGCCTAGACACAGCTTCATAATTTTACTTTCAATACTATCCCAGGCAGCTACTTCCAATCAAAGCCAAAAAATATGATGAAAACCATTTGCTGTCCCTATTGGAGGCCAACTACAGGGTCAGTCATTAGGGAGGTAACTATAATCTGACTTTGGGTTGGGACTCTTGGAGGCCAGGTGCAGACCAAATGGGCTACCTGGTCAAGGGGACTTTCTGTTTATAACCCAACCCCAGTGAAGTTCCATCACTAATAAGAAATCAAATCATATTCTCAAGCAAGTAACAAGGGAAACTTCCATAAGGATTACATGACAGTGACACCAAGACCCAAGTGCCTACTCTTGTGAATAGGCATGCATGAGTAGTTCTTGAAAACAAGAAACAGTGAAAGTGCCTAATAGGCTACATCACTTCGTTACTTAGCTCACTTTCCAGTCCTGGGGCCAGATCTTCAAGGTTTTCTTTTCAAAAATTCTTCCCCCCTTAATGTTCTCACTTAACTGGTCTTCTCAAAAATGTCTATTTAGAGGAGAACAGACCCAGAGCAATGATGGAAATTAGGGAGGTCATTAAGATTGCTTGGGCAGATTAAATTGGGTGTGTTGGAGATTTGAACCTCTCTTTTTAGGAATAAAAGGAATACAGCTGCCTTTGTCAAGCTGGACAGCCTTATGTATTAACGTGTTCATCTGTTCGGTGTCTGCTTTTCCACATCTAGACCATATGGTAGAATAAACATATATTGTAATCAAGCTCTAAACCCAAGGACAAAAGCCCATCATCCTGAAGATTCAAGGAAACTAAATGTTCCCCAAAAGTTTCCACTTAATTCCTATCCCTGGGGTAAACTATGCATCTGGAGGCATTGACACAGGAGGGGAAATCTGACCCTAGAATCTAATGGGAAATGAGTGGTATTCTTTTTATCCTTAAGCATTGCAATGGGCTGACTGTGCACATCATCTTACATTTCTCTTAGCTTATATATCCTTCTCACTGCTGACTCATTTTCTGAATTTATGTCCACCAGACATCACCATGGGATCCCCCAAAGGAGCAAGGGATGAGAACTCTGCCTTCAGATGCTCCAATTTGGGAAGCTTCCAATTACCAGCTCATCCTGTCGTTCAACAACATTTGCAAGTGATCACCTCTAGAGGGAGCTAACCCCACTGTCTTATTTCTTAATGTAGTAGGCAAGGAATTGTTCAATATGGAAATTTTTCAGTATCCAAGATTTGATAAATTATTGGGCATTATTATTTGTCTCTACACTAGCCCTATAATGATGCCCGAGGGCAGTGATGTGGGAAGGCAATTCATCCATGAAGGCAAAGGAAGAAGCTACTTGCAAAGAAGAAAGACTTGTAATTTTCCTCGGCTCATAAACACCAACTGCAGGAAAAAATAATGGCTGCATTTTGCTTTCCTAAATTGTTCTTCAAAGGGATACTGTTTTCCTTTCAAAGTTCCCTTTTCTTAACCTTAGTATATGTAATTGCACCTTAAAAAAAATTCGCAGTTATGGTGGTAGAAAAGGAAGGCCATAAAGAGCAAAGGGGATTGCAGAGTCTGATTTGACCTTCAGAATTTATCAATCTTGTCACACTGAAGTTTCCTCTGAGATGCAGACACTTGGGCTGGTGGGCTCTAACCAATGCAAGGCTAAGAAACAGCTATATGGAATCTGCAACTCCTAGATATTTTGTTAAGACTTGGCTGGTTCTCTGCAATATTTTCGTGTTTTCACATAATACTTGGCTAAAAAGAATAGTAAATAATGAGCACCAATAGAATCAGATAGAAAAAGTATAGCTTCAGGCTGACAGCTGACATGCAAACCACTGTTCTCTGCAGGTAAATGGGGCGCCTAAATTACAGCCTGGGAAGGAGAGAAACAAGGAGGTGATACTGCCAGCCTGCTGCAGCTCTGAAATCCCAGAGGCATCTGGGTTGATACTGTAGAGCAATGCCAGAAGGAGTGCTTGGGGATGGCAGAGAGGTTCCTGGAGGCCCAAACCCTCAGTGAAAGGAACTGAGCTGTCTTACAGTTCCCAAGGCAGGATAAATACTTAGCCAGAATAGAAATAACCTCCTTTACCTCTTCCCAAACACCTCCACCCTCAACTGTACAGGGCTTATCAGGCTGAAGACTTGGGGCCTCAGCCTATGCTAAAAAGGAATCCCTTGTGTCCTAATTAGTGAACTGAACAAGCTTAAAGGATGACTGGGATCAGGGGATTAAAAGAAAAGAGTGGCTAAGGGACTGTATTTCACCTGCCGTCACCCTGAGGCCAAAAAAAAACATATTAGGAAGAAAAGACATTGGAACCAAAGCAAATCCAAAGTGGTATGTCTCAGCCCAAAAATATCTTGTGAAAACTGCAGTGACCTCTAAACAAAAACTGAAAACCATATAAGGTGATAAGATTCTTAGCTGGGATCCTGGGAGAGTCACACTTGGATCACAACAATGACCTCCCAGCCAGGGTCCCTGCCACTAGTCACCCTTCTCTGAGTCCATCCTGCATAATGGTGGCAAAATCATCTTACAGAACTTTACCTTGATCATGTTATTATCCCTGCTCAGGAAAAGTAAGATGTGTACTTGCTGTAACTCCTAGAAAGTAAGCTCCATCTATGTAGCTGTCCTTAGTCCTCAACACAGAACTAAGCTCAGGTCAGGATATGTTCCCTTAATCTTGGACCAACAAGCCATAAGGAGGCCCAACCAGAGCAGTAAGAACATGTGCTTCAGGTTCCAAGAGACTTGCTTCCAGTGCCAGCTCTGCATTTGACCACTGGCAGATTGTATTCACATTTTCCCTGCCCCATCAAATTTAATTTTCCCAGCCCCATCTGTAAAACAGCTATAATACCAAACCTCACAGTAGCTGTCATGAGAAAATGACAAAATGTGCCTAAAAAGCCCAGAATTATTTAATCTGGCACTTGCTGAAAACTCATTGACAAGATTTTTTGCTTATTAATCATAATGTTTTCCAAATAGTCTGTGATTTGCTCCTTGTGCTTTGATATTTAAAAATTAATTTTTAAAAAGGAGTCAATTGTATTACCTTATTAAAACTAGGGAACAGCAAAAATGTGTCTTGCAAAAACAGGCCAGATTCTGATGAGGGAGGATAAGGCTTGGAGAAGTTCCAAGGGCAGGTTACAGCTATATTTGTTAGCTGATTTCTTTTTGTTTGCAAATTCAGTACACAAAATCTTCCTAGCTGTCCTCTGCCTTTTCCATGGCATCCTAAACTATTCTGGGACCTCAAATGACTATAGTAGTAGCATCACTACAAGAGGGCTAAAATAGAAGGCAGGAGCCTCAACACACACAAGAGCCTACTCCACAGAAAGTTCTGATATTGAAATACCACTGTGTTGGGTCCATAGTTCTTACTTATACAGTTCATATTTTCTTCAAACTGTCATACAACGTGACTAGGTTGACAGCATACAGCTGGTTTTACACCTTTGAAGTTCTTCATTAGAAGCCATATTTCACATGAACATAGCTTAGAGCCATATTGTGAAGATACCATGTGAGCTGTGCATGAGGCTGTGTGGAGAGCTGCCAAGCATGATATTTTGTGTTCTGTGTTTCTGCATGCTTTGTATCCTAGAAGCTAAACTCCCATTTGGCTGTTCCAGTTTCTTCAAGGGATGAAGTTAAGTTTCCATCTTTAAAAAAAAGCAATTCATAAAGGAAATGAATTTGAAAAGAAGATTACATGGTGGTCATCATCTTGATACCCAAATTCAAATGTCTATTAATCTCCAGGGCATAAAAGACACAGAAAATATCTTCAGGGTATAATAAACACAGAAATGATAACATCTAAAGAACAGAAGAGAGCGAGTAAACATAGGATCAGAACAAGCGACTATTTTAAGAAAACAGAAGATGACTGATAAGTGGAAATGGTAGATTTATTCTATTGAAAAATACCAGTATATTCTGGAAATAACAGGAGAAGAAAAAATAAAGAAGTTTCATTACTATATGTTTTCAGAAGCAAAGCAGCACAATCCAAAAGGAACTCTCCTCTTAACTTTGTATATAACATAGAACAATAAATGACTGCTGCAAAGGAACCAAGAACACAATAATTTGATAAAACGAATATTTTAGGGAGAAAGAGAGGAAACTTTCACCATTAGGAAACCAAACATCTCCTTCTGCAGCTGAAGAGACATAGTTTTCAAGTGGCGAGGGAAAATGAAAAATAACCTCATTTAACTAAGTACTCATCTGTTTTTTTTTTTTTTTTTTTTTTTTTTGCACCTCACAAACTGATCCAGTCAGCAGAAAGGACTATGGGTGTTTTTGAGCCCAGAGTCCACTACATCATAAACATAGGGTTGTTTTAAACCAACACTGTGTGGAGCTATTGCCTTAACAGAGTCTGATGGTCAAGGCCTGAAACCTGGCTCTGACTCAGACTAGGAAACAAAAACAGTAGGCTTCAGAGCATGCCATAGACAGAGAATTAAACAAAACCTGGGAGAGGGCTCAAATTTTCAGAAGGAAACCGCTTCAGCAATTTGAATCATTAGTTTACCAAAGCCTAGTAAGAGAAGAGGCTTTTAGGAAACTTCTAAATAAACTTTATAGACCCAAATTAAATAGGTTGATATTAGAACCTTGGGAAAGATTCAGAATAACCTAACCACTTACAATATTTCTGCCAACACCTTTTATTCCTCTCTTGCTCCTTCTTCTTAAATGCCTCTGATTTCTTACAACCCCAGTACTCAGTACTAAGCACTCTGGACCTTCTCTACATTATCTTATAAAAAAAGTGCATCCATTCTTTTAAATACTTGTTTTATTTTAGTTAGTGTCTTTTGTGTCCTCTCCTGCAGGTCTTTGCTTTGTCTGAGGTCACAAAGATATGCTCCCATGTTTTCTTCCAGAAGTTTTATAGTTTTAGCTTGTACATTTAGGCTCCATCTTGAATGAGGCTCCATGTTGATCCATCTTGAATTAATTTACATATATAATGAGACATAGGGGTAAATGTTTATTTTAGCCCAGTTGCTCAAGTACCATTTGTGGAGAAGATTTTACTCACTGAATTAACTTGGCACATTTATTGAAAATCAGTTGACTCTATATATGTGGTTTTATTTCCAGACTCTATTTTGTTCTGATGATGTATGTGTTTGTTTTTATGCCAGCACCACACTGCCTTGATTACTGTGAAAGTTATAGTTATCCACTCTTAGGTTTAACAGATTACTTGATGCAGAGGCCTAAGACCTAAATTCTAATGCAAGTTTTGGCATTAACTAGCTGTGAAATTTTGAACAAGTCATCCAATTTCTCTATTACTTAATTTATTAACCTGAAAAATAAGAGGGAGTAGATCAGGGTTGAAAATTAAAATACTTGGCAGGTAATGTAACAGAATTAATCTGGAAGGTATGATACAATTCTACAACAGGGAGTGATGGGTATTGTATCAATGTTCATATCCAGTCTAAAGATGAAAGTTACCATCCAGACTAGCTTGCAAGAATGCAAACTTGCTACTGCCACACCATGTGATTTTTCCAGAGAAACCAGAAACCTGCATTTGTTATGGGAAATCTGATTTTTAAGGCATCACGTAGGCCAAATAAAACATAGAAACTCAGTCTCTGAACTGCCAGTTTGAGACCCTGGTCTAGCAAATCTCTCAGAATGCTAATTGTTTGTTTGTTTGTTTGTTTGTTTACATAGTTACTGGGAAGAACAAATGAGGGAACATAAGAAAATGCTTGCACTGTACCTGATATAAATTCTTTTTTTCACATTAAATATTCTCTAACTTGTATCGCAAATCTCTACCACTAGCCCTGCATTTCTTGCAAGCAAAGAGTCATTTCCTCCCTTAAATCCAACTATTAGCTCACTCTCCATTGAGTTCACAATCTGTCCTGTGTTGGAATCTTTTGGTTACTCCCCTTCCCAGATGCTTTCTCCACCTTTTTGCAGCTCAGTCTGTGCTCAGATAGATTGAATTATGTGAACTTTATGGACATGCTTTTTTATCCTGTGGCTTCCTGTTGTGTTTAGCGAATGTAGACATCAGCAAAAGACTAGAGGGTGAATGAAGGGTGAGATTGGTGTATTTACATTCCCAGTGCCCCACCTGCTAAGTCACAAGGCTTGACTTTGGCCTAATGCCATAGCTGTCTTCAGGCTGTTCTCTCCATAGAGCCATAGTCAGTTCAGGCTCCTATAACAAAGAGAACTACACACTTGGTGACTTAAACAACAGAAATTTATTCCTTGCAGTTGAAGACTGAAAAGCCCATGGTTAAGGTGCTTGCCAATTTGGTTCCTGCTAAGGGCCCTCTTCTTGGTTTGCAGATGGATGCCCGTCCCTGTTGTATCCTCACATGATAGAGAGACAGATCATCTTTCTCTTTTCTCTTATTATGATCACATTAATCCCATATATGAAGTCCCCACCCTCATAAACTAATTACCTTCCAAAGACCCGACCTCCAATTGCCATCACACTGGGGATCAGAGCTTCAGTATATGAATTTGGGGAGACACAAACCATTCAGTCCGTAGTAGCCAACCTTTTCTTTGGGTTACATTAACCGTTTTTTCCTGTTGACCCTTCAGGCCAAGAGGCAGTTAATAGCTCTCATGTCCTTTTAAATTCTGTTCACTCACTTATAAATCATTCAATTTGAGTGTGCTATATCATCTTGAGACCCCTAAACTAGCAAATCTTCCAGGATGCTAACGGTTTTTTTACATAGTTATTGTGAAGAACAAATGAGGGAACATAAGAAAATGTGTGATCATTGTCTAATACACCAGCTTCTCACCCCAGGTAGAGCCCCTCTCCTCTGTTCCCTTTCTAAACCAATGGCGCCACTATCCTGCCTATTAACGAGGCATAAAGTGATGGTCCTCTATGAGAAAGGGAGGTTCCCATAGGATCCCTCTCCCTCACTCATCCCTAAAAATGAGCAGCCAGGAAAAGGAGAAACTTGGCCTGCCAAAGAGTAGAAGGATTGGTTAAGTTCAAGGTACTGAGTTGGCTACATTTTCTAGGAGTGGAGTTTCGAATTGAACTGATTTTGTGGCTGGAATTTCTCTTCCCTCTTTTCTACTAGACCAGAAAGATTAGTGTTCTGGGCTGCTCCGTGCAACCCTTCATTCTATCCTCTGTGAATATTCTCTCTTCATTCATGCATGGAGCCACCAGCACTTTCCCCTTGCACTGGGTACACCTTAAATTGGTTTTTCAACACCATCCGTGGAAGATCTGCTATCCAGGCTGAACCTGATAAACATAGATAGCTGTTTGACTTGCTTCAGATCTAAGCTATATATAGGCTGCTTCTGATGTCTTAAAATTTTTTCCACATGGTTCACCTTAGCCTCCTAGTTTTGCACTGGAGCTTCAAGCAGAAGCCTCTGCTAATAATAGTGTTACTGTGCTTTCTCTTGCCTCCTTTGTCATGTACCCTTGTTTCTAACCTGCTTTAGAAGCAGGAGATTAGTATGGAGAAGAGCAGAATTTGTAGACTCCTGATTATACTAATGTAAAGTCCCAATTCAACATAAATAATCAATACCAAATTCTTGGCATAAATTTTGACTCATGCCAATTCTTCATCTCCAGTATTCACTCTACCAGATGCCCTTAGTTTGTTGCTTCAAAATGCCACTTATATCACTCTCCTGCTCTACATTCTTATCCCCACTCTATTCATCTCAGTTCCTGAACAAATGATGACAACTTCTTCCCCTTCCAATTCATCCTGCCCCACTCTGCCAGATCCAACTTTCATATACTGCTTCCATCATATGACTCTTTATAACCTATTACTTCAAATACAAATTCAGTGGCACAGATTTTAATGATCTCCATAATATACACACCCAATCTCAATTGTCGTAGAGATCATGCATGGGAGAGAACAGTCTTTTCGGTGCTTCATCCACATGCCATTTTTGTTTCTATCTCCAAGCTGTTCCTTTGCTGGATATGTCATATGCTCTTCCCTCCATCTATAACTGAGCCCTGTTCAGCTCATATTCTGCCTTCTCAATTAACACTTTGCTTCTTAAATTAACCCCTACTTAACTTTTCCTATAAACTCAAATGGTACTTTTAGTATCTTCTATACAATTTAACCATTGAATACACATTATTTTATTTATTTATTTTTTGAGACGGGGTTTCACTCTTGTTGCCCAGGCTGGAGTGCAATGGCACAATCTCGGCTCACCACAACCTCCACCTGCCGAGTTCAAGCAATTCTTCTGCCTCAGCCTCCCAAGTACACACTATTTTATGTTGTTTTCTAATCACTTTAAGTATATTCACATTAAGGATATTGTTCAGTGTTAATGATGATTTTTTTAAAAAAATGGTCTCACTCTGTCACTCAGGTGAGAGTGCAGTGGCACAATCATGGCTCACTGCACCTTCGACCTCCTGGGCTCAAGGACCCACCTCAGCCTCCCAAGTAGCTGGGACTACAGGTGCATGCCACCATACCTGACTAATGTTTTATTTTTATTGTTTTGTAGAGACAGGGTCTTGCTTTGTTGCCTTGGCTGGTCTCAAACTCCAGGGCTCAAGAGGTCCTCCTGCCTCAGCCTCCCAAAATGCTGGGATTATAGGTGTGAGTCACCAGGACCGGCCTCAGTGATGAGATTTTTGATGATATCATGAATAGGGGACCCAGGAAATCTTCCTATCTTGCTATTGGTCTAGTCATTTTTTCCTCCTCATCAAGACCCTAAGAGAAACATTGTTAACAAGGAACAAAGACAAATGGGAATTCAGGTACCACCTTGTAATTGTTAGTTTTGTGTGTTATTTTGAATAAGCCAGATTTCCCAGTTATTCAATCAAACACTAGTCTAGGTGAAAATTTCTTATGGATGTGATTAAAGTCAATAATTAGTTTTTTTTTTTTTTTTTGAGATAGATTCTCACTCTGTCACCCAGGCTAGAGTGCAGTGGCACCACCTTGGCTCACTGCAAACTCCGCCTCCTGGGCTCAAGTGATTCTCCTGTCTCAGCCTCCCAAGTAGAGCAGGTGTGTGCCACCAAACCCAGCTAATTTTTTTTTTTTTGTATTTTTATTAGAGACAGGGTTTTACCATGTTGGCTAGGCTGGTCTCGAACTCCTGGCCTCAAGTGATCTGCTCGCTTCCACCTCCCAATGTGCTGGGATTACAGGCATGAGCCACCATGCCCAGCCAGTCAGTCCGGTTTTTAAAAGGGCAACTATCCTAGATAGTCTGATTGATTTCATCAATTGAAAGGCCTTGAGAGTGGAGCTGAGGTTTCCCAGGAGTAGAAATTCCAGCTGTGGACCCCAGCTTTAGCTTTAGCCTGTGCCCAAGAGTTCCAGCCTAAAGTTCCTGACAGCCTACCCTAAGGATTTTGGAATTGCCTGCATAGTCCCCACAATCACATAAACCAATTTCTTGCAAGGAAGCTTAAAAAATATATCTCCTACTAGTTTTCTGTTTCTCTGGTTTAACCCTGACTTATATAGATTGGGATATCTGGAAGTGCAGTAACAAATAACTAAATGTGGAAGTGGCTTTGGAATTGGGCAATGGGTAGAAGCTGAAAGGATTTTGAAGAACACAGCAGAAAATGTCGGATTGTCTGGGATAGACTGTGAGTAGAAATATGGATAATTACTCTACTAGTGAGGATGCAGAAGGAAGTGAAAAGCATGGTGCAGAAAATCCATAGTGAAAATCCACACCGAATACCTAAATCTTCATAAAAGACTGTTGATAGAAATATGGATATTAGAGGCACTCCTGGTGAAGGTTTAGAAGAAAATAAGGAACAAGTAGAAAATGTAGAAGACAGCCTTGTTTGATAGTGGCAGAATGCTTACTGGATTTCTGTCTTACCATTGTGGAAAGCAGAAATGATAAGTAATGGAGTTAGATATTTAGCTGAGAAGCATTTTAAGCAAATTATTGAAGGTGCAGAATGGTTTTGTCACATTGCTTGTAATAAAATGCAAGAGGAAAGAGATAGGTTGACAAAATAATTGTTAAAGAAAAAGAAAGTGGAACTTGGTGATTGGGAAATTCTCATTCGATCCAGATTGGAAAAGATGCTAAAATTAGGAGATTCGCTGTCAGGAAAGACTGCTCTGGAGAGAAAGTCAAAATGGCTGGACCACCTTTTGCCAGTGGCTCAGAAGTATCCAGAGGTGATAATTTCAATTACACAGAGGTATCCTGGAGAGGGTAGTCATGTGACTCACAGATCTCAGCCATCTAAGTAAAAGCCAGGAGTAGAGATGGGTTTATCCAGGAAAGATATATGGAAGAGACTCTTATCTAATGGAGTGAATCCCCAAAATATTCACAGAAGACCCACAAACCTCTTGACCTCTTGAGAATTTTATACCAACAGAAAGATAGAAATAGATAGAGAGATGATGAAATGAAAGAAGATTGTTGGACTCCTAAAATTCTACAGGCAGGACACAGACTAATAAGACCACTCTGCTACAAACACATGCTATTCTTTTATTCTTTTTTTTTTTTTTTTGGAGACGGAGTCTCGCTCTGTTGCCAGGCTGGAGTGCAGTGGCGTGATATCGACTCACTGCAACCTCCGTCTCCCGGCTTCAGGAGATTCCCCTGCTGAGGCCTCCCAAGCAGCTGGGACTACAGGCATGTGCCACCGCGAACAGCTAATTTTTTTTTAATTTTTTATTTTATTTTAGTAGAGACAGGGTTTCACCATGATTTGCCCACCTCAGCCTCCCAAAGTGCTGGGATTACAGGCGTGAGCCACCACGCCCAGCTAACACATGCTATTCTTCATAAAAGAATGGCTCAGAAAACGAAGCCTCAAGTCATAGATTATTCCCAGGTCTTGAAACTTATAACAGGAGTTTGCCTCTTTGGATTTCTAATTTGCTTGGAACTGGTAACTCCTTTTTCCTTACATTTTTTTCTTTTTATTATTTTTTTAAATGTAACTGTTAACTGGTATCCTATCCCTGTTACACCATTGTATTTTGGGAAAAAAAACATGTAATTTCTCTTGCATGAAAACAAGAAGAATGAGAGAGCCATGCTTACAAATTCATAGACTATCTAGCCTATATTCTGATCTAGTCAGGATAGTATTCAACATAATAGTTAAAAGCTTTGGATGCAGAGTTAGACTGCCTGAGTTTGAATCCCAACTCACCACTGAGATCTAGAGTAAGATGCTTTTTAACCTCACTGTGTCACAGTTTTCCCATCTGCAATATCACAATAGTAACTGGACCTTTCTTACAGAATAATTTTGAGAAAAGATGTGCACAGTGATTGAAACAGTGTTTGACACTGTTACAGAAGAGATGAGAGGAAAGAAAAAAATATGTTCCCACACCCCCACCCCACCCATACACACACACACCAGGAGTGACATTACAATAATTATGAATAATGTGTAAGATGTTGCTGAGCTCAGAGTCAATTCTAACTGTATGCTTATTTATTGAGATGTTTCACAGCATCAAAAATCATGTTTTTTATTGTAGTTGGCAAAGTAACCAAGTCTAGAAAGGACATAGAGACAAATCTGAATGGCCCTGCTAATTCACTTAAAAGGCCCAAGGAATGAGAAGCAGTAGCTTTTAACTGTTTGGAGGTATTCCTCTCTAAGAGTTTCTGGAAGGCACAAGGAATACTCTGATTAATGTGTTTGAAATATCCTTTCAAAGCTTTGCTTATGCCCCTGTCATATTAATTATCTCTGTAAACTAATTTTTCTTCCAGGGTCACTCTCCAGAAAAAAAATGAATAAATGTCATATTAGATTTTTCCATAGCTGAAGCCTGCAAACTGAAAACACTGGGAATCAAGAGGTTGGCTACCCTGAGATCAAGGCCAGCCTCATAGGTAAGCCGATTCGGTGGTACCTTCCTAATATGGATTTAAGTGGTAATTAGAATATTCAACTTGCCCCAGACTTCGTCTAGCCAACTTCTAGAGAGCCTCTGATATTTCAACCTTGTCTTCCTACTATTTTTACTCACAAATTAATTTTGTTCACAAATTGAATTTGTCCATTCATTCATTCATTCTGTTTTCAAACAATTATCATCTAACACACACACATACATACGTATGTGGAAACTATGAGGCCTGTGCAAGGCTTATAGAATCTAGAGATGAATAAAACATTGTCCCTGTCTTTCAGAAGCAAAGACATTAGAACTTTTACAAGAAATGCGGATAACAAGTGTCTGTTTCACAGGGTGTTGTGATGATTAAATGAGATAATGAATATAAAGTCCTTTTGTAAGTCCTGAAATATGATCAATAACCATTTCTTGTTATTACTGTCATCACTACTCGGTAGAGCTATGACAGGTCTCAGAGAACTTCTAGCCCAGTGGTTCTCAAACTTTTGTGTACCTCAGAATCACCTGGACAGATTGTTAAAACGCTGGGCCCCACCCCAAAATTTCTGATTCAATAAGTCTGTGCTGAGGCTTGAGAATTTGCATTTCTTTTTTTTTAATACTTTAAGTTTTAGGGTACATGTGCACAACATGCAGGTTTGTTACATATGTATACACGTGCCATGTTGGTGTGCTGCACCCATTAACTCATCATTTACATTAGGTATATCTCCTAATGCTATCCCTCCCCCCTCCCCCCACCCCAAAACAGGCCCCGGTGTGTGATGTTCCCCTTCCTGTGTCCATGTGTTCTCATTGTTCAGTTCCCACCTATGAGTGAGAACATGCGGTGTTTGGTTTTTTGTCCTTGCGATAGTTTGCTGAGAATGACGGTTTCCAGCTTCATCCATGTCCCTACAAAGGACATGAACTCATCATTTTTTATGGCCGCATAGTATTTCATGGTGTATATGTGCCACATTTTCTTAATCCAGTCTATCATTGTTGGACATTTGGGTTGGTTCCAAGTCTTTGCTATTGTGAATAGTGCCGCAATAAACATACGTGTGCATGTGTCTTTATAGCAGCATGATTTATAGTCCTTTGGGTATATACCCAGTAATGGGATGGCTGGGTCAAATGGTATTTCTAGTTCTAGATCTCTGAGGAATCGCCACACCGACTTCCACAATGGTTGAACTAGTTTACAGTCCCACCAACAGTGTAAAAATGTTCCTATTTCTCCACATCCTCTCCAGCACCTGTTGTTTCCTGACTTTTTAATGATTGCCATTCTAACTGGTGTGAGATGGTATCTCACTGTGGTTTTGATTTGCATTTCTCTGATGGCCAGTGATGATGATTTGCATTTCTAAGTTCCCAGATGATGGTGATGATGCCGGTCTGAGACCACATTCTGGGAACCCTGTTATACTCCAGTCTCTTCATTTTACAAATAAGAAACTGAGGCTCAAGAGAGTTAAACTGATATGACTATAAGCTTATCAATAATTTGCTCTTTTGACCCCACCTGTCACTATTACTCTGCTGCCCCTCTGTGATAGCTGCATATCATATCAGATATGTTGATTTTCTTAACCTTCCAGAAAGCATAACAATAGGCATATAAGTGTTATATATTTTTGTACATGGATCGATTAGGCGAGAGGAGATGTCTCTGGACAGAGAGGCTCTAAAGGTGGTCATCCATGCATAAGGCTGTCAATCAGTTTGAAATCACTTGTATTATTTACCTATTGCTGTATGACCAATTCCCCCTAAACCTAGAAGCTCAGTACAGCACACATCTCAGTTTCTGTGCAGCAAGAGTCTAGGCATGGCTTAACTGAACACTCTGCTTTGGGATTTCTCACAAGGCTGCAATCAAGGTGTGGAGTAGGGCTGAGGTCCCATCTGAAGACTTGACTGAGAAAGATCTGCTTCAAAGGTCACTTACATGGTTTTTGGCAGGATTCAGTTACTCAGGGCTCTTGGACTGAGGGCCTTGGTTTCTCACTAGTTATTAGCCAGAGGCCTTCCTCAGTTCCTTGACATGTGGGCTTCCCAATTGGATAGCTTGCTTCATCAAAATCAGGGAGGTCAAGGCAGAGAGAGTGCACTTGCAAGACAGAAATCACAATCTTTTGTAGCTTGTGTGTGAAGGTGGCATCTCATCAACTTTTTCATAGTCTATTGGTTTGAAGCCAGGCACTGGATTCAACTCACATTCAAAGCAAGAAGATTACGCAAAAATATAAATACCAGGAGTGCAAATGAATGAGGCCCACATCAGACACTGCATGCCCACACTACTCGTGTAAACTCAACTCCTCATTTCACAGATGAGGAAATTGAAGCTCAGAGATAGCAGGTGGCTTAAATAAGATCACACAGCCAGTCTACTTCCCTGACTAGAATTCTAATGCCCTTTCTATTACATCATTGCAAAATTCTCTCCATTTGATCTCTACTGCAGACATCACAAACAATCTATCAATTGAAAACAGAAGAACAAAACATGTTCTGATGGAATAAGAGCAAATAAGCTTATCATATCCAAACTCTAGTTTTAAAAAAATAAACCATTTGCTTAATCATCATTGTAATTAAGAACCCAAGAGACAAAAAAGCAATATAATACTTCCAACAAACAATCATTTATTTGGTGCTCTGTTCAAATAACACAAAGATAAGCATTTCTCTTTTGGATCTCAACATACACTCCAGGAGGCAATTTTCCTACCTCTTTACCAGGAGAATGTACATTTCTTCTTGACACAGTGAGGCTCTCTGTATATTTTCAAAACTAAATGTACCCTGTAAAAATATTTTATAGACCTCCTCAAGTAATATTTATTTCCCAGACAGCTGAATAGAAAAAGCTAAATCATACACTTATTTCTGTTTCAGTATATATTTATTTAACACTGACTGTATATAAGGTATATGCCTGGCTCTAAGGAATCAGTGGTGAACAAGCCAGAAGGGGTTATTGTCGCAATGGTCTTTCAGATCTACTAGGGAAAACAGACATGTTTTAAACATTACAGATAATTAATTAGTGTGTAAAGTGGCTTTGAAGGTAGAAGATAGAGTGTTATGGGAGAATATAACTGTGGGTCTTAACCTAATCTGGGGAGATAGAAAGGCATGATAATTAAGCTGAAACTGTACAGGGCATAGAAATTTGCATATTCTGTTCCTTGTAAACAAACTTGGGAAACAAAAGCATTCCAGACAAAGTCTCCAAAGTGAGGAAGTTTATTTTGATATGATTTTATAAGATCAGATTATAGATAAGATCATAGAAAATAGAGATAAAAATTACAGATCATCTTTACATATGACTGGGAACTAGCTATATAGTCATCATTGACTATATGCTATTGCTGTAACAGTTTTAATGGATCCCTGGGTGTGTCAGACTTGGGAGTTTGGGCTAAAGTCATCACTGTAATCAAGAACCCAAGAGACAAAAATGCAAGGTATTAGTTAATAACAATATAATTTAACCCTTGACAAAGGGTATATCTCTGGAGAGCAGAGCTCATAGATCCCCCCTCTTCCTTACTTAAAGCGGGACGGATATCTTGTTATTGACTTTGAGACAATTTCCCAAATTTCCAAAATGAATCCAAGGTAGGGGTATGCCTTGTGAGTTGAGAAGGGATGGTATTCAGGACAGCTTAATACTGTTTGTGGGGAACAGAAACTCCAAGAAGTATGGGGGCATAAGCAAACTTCCCAAGAAGGAGAGGTTTTAAAGATTAATCATTGGTAATTTTCATTAATGATGAATCATTAGTGATAAATCATTCATGAGCCCCTTCCCGACAACGATGGATGAAGGGCTGCATCAGAACAGAGAGTTCTGTGCAAAAGCCAGAATGCCAGCTACTCAAGAGAACTGGGCCCCAGGACTGTAAGGTACCCCAGGAGAGTAACATATTTGCTGAATAGGAAATAAAGCTCTCCCAAAGGAAGCCACTTTTCAAAGCACTTTTTACAGTGCCATCTAGTGGAGATTAAAATTACTACACAATTGTCCCACTGCTTGGGTTCTAGTCCTTGCTCTGATACCAACAGCTCAATCCAAATGCTGACTCTACCTCCAAAATTCCAGCATGGCTTTGTTCAGTGAGCAAAACCAAACTTTTTTTTGTCATCACATTGACCTGTAAATCTCATTTAACTATAAAATGGAGAAAAACAAGAGCTACTGCCAAGGGTTGTTATGTAGATTAAAATAAATTACTTTTAAATGCTAGAGTGGGTGAACCTGGTTAATGGAGAACAGAGGCAGAAGAGGAGGAGAGAGATTCTTAAAACAGTAAAGAGTAAAGACAGTAAATGGTAAATATGAGCTGGTCATGAGCTTCCTTAGCTGCCCTAATGTAACAGAGAGACGTCCTAGTGAAGTGGAGAGGATACAGGCTTTGGAATAAAGGTGGGTCTAAAGCTGGCTCCACTACTTAATAGTGTTTGACAATATAAAAAAGGCTTACTCTCTCTGAATCTTTGTTCCTTCATTAATTAAAAAGAAGAAGGTGATGGCTACACCTACCACATGTGGATATTGCCATTAGAAGATGCTTATGGATGCTAATCCCCTTCCTAACATCTGCATTAAACCCTCAGCTGGTTTTAGAGCTCAAACAATCAATTCTTTTCTATGAGACCTCTTGAATGAGGTCTTGACTCTTCCAAATCTTCCTAATCCCTCTCCCCCAACTTCTTATTCTGACTCTCCTCATCCTAATAAATCAACTGGTTCCAATCTGACTGCTAGTGACAAGTCAGAGAGCTCTGGCTAGTCCTTTCCCAGAAGTTTCTGGAAGGCTATTCATGCTTCTGCTTGCTCCTTACAGAAAATCTATAGTGGTTGTTCTTCCCATGGGTCACCCAACACAGAAAAGAAAGCTGCAGCCAGCTGCCGACTCTCAACCAGGAAGAGTTTGCTCAGCTGGTCCTTCTTTACCTACGTTTCCCTGTTATTCTTCTCTCACCTTCAAAGTTTTTTGTTTTTCTTCACCAAGACATCAGTCTGTTGCCCTCACAGCATGACATGGCTTTTTGCCTCTCTATCCTATACATATATGTCAGTAATGCCCTGTAGCTGGGCGAACAATAAAGAAGGACAAGGTTTTACTTCAATGCTGAGAAAAATAAGTATATGTCCCCTATTTTTCTGTAAACACTCATTCTTTGTTGGAGAAAGTGTCATCATTTAAAAAAAAAAAAAAAAAGAGCCTTCCTTCCTCCCTGATACTGGTTTGGCCCTCTCAGAGGTAGAAATAATATTTTCCTTAGCAAAGGTGATTTTCTTTCCATGAGGCCTACAGACAACCAAATTGATTTTTCAGGTCAAAACCATTTTAACGTCTATTTATCTTCTCAGGATGATGTCCTTCAGCAAGTCATTTTGTCATCTCTTTGGTGTGGGTTTTTGTAACAGGGAAGATTGTAGGCCATCATACTTAAAAATAAATAAATAAATTCTATCTTTCTTCTTTGCTGAAAGCACTATTCAACCCAGCCTTTAAAACAGAAAATTCTAGGTATTAAATAAAACACTGACATCTATGTTAAGGAAAAAGTAAAATGTTGAGGGTTTTTTTTTTTTTCGTTGTTTTTTGTTTTTTGTTTTTTTTACTCTTCAGATTGTTTTTCCCCATTAGTTCTTTATAAAAAAATGACTTTATAGGTAAAATTTAGCAAAGGTGAGCGGGGGATGTTGCAAAAAAAAAAAGCTATATTAAGGATTAAATTTTCACACTTGTTTTTCTCCCCATTGGTATATTGAGGAAGAGACTTGTGACATGAATTTTAGTTTTTCAGTATAAAAATCAGTGCATACCCTGGTTAAAAAAGAAACCACAAAAAGTCTCCCTTCACCATTACCTCCAGACACTCTCTCTATATACAGCTTTATGTATATAAATATATACAGAATTCAAATCCTATTATCTTGCTTTTTCTATATAATATATTTTGGAAATATTTTTATTGCAAGACTTATAAATCTATTTTTAGCTAGTCGGATATCATGAATTTTTACACATATATCATGATTTATTTACCCAGACCCTGGCTGACATTTTTTCAGAAATTTTAGCAAATAGCAATTAGCAATTAAGCTTCAAAGAACATCCTGTAAAATGTATCTTTGTATTTTTGAATTGGTAAATCTGCATGATATATTTGAAGATTAAAATTGTTAGGTCGACATAATGAGGAGGATGGGAAAGATAGTGCAAAGTGTTTCAGTTGAGAGGTTTGCAAGTTAAATTAACAGTAGATGCTGAGCCCCTAATATATCTAGCCCAATCTTTAAAGAAGACCAATAGAAATAAAATCCATAATGCAGTGTCTTCTTTGAGCAGGCAATAACTTGGACCCAAGTTGCAAACCGTCTCCTTAGCTGCATGATATCTTTTGCTAAGGAGACAGTTTGCAACTTGAGTCCAAGTTAATTGCCTGCTCAAACAAGACAGAGAATTAGCTTAAGTCTCCATCAACAAATGAATGGATAAAGAAAAGGTGGTGATATGTACACAACGGAATACTACTCAGCCTTAAAAAAGAAGAAAATATTGTCATTTGTGACAACATGACTGAACTTGGAGGACATTATGTTAAGTGAAATAAATCAGGCACAGAAATACAAATACCACATAATCTCACTTATACTTAGAAGCTAAAATAAAGTTGAACTCATAGAAGTAAAGAGCAGTATGGTGGTGTTACCAGGGCCTGGGAGGAAGGGGTGGCAGTAGCTAAAGTTGGGGAGATGTTGCTCAAAGGATGCAAACTTTCAGTTAGCTAGGAATAAATTCAAGAGATCTACTGTACAACATGGTGACTGTAGTTAATAACAGTGTATTGTATTATTCAAAATTGCCAAAAGAGTAGATTTTAAGAGTTCTCACCACATAAGTATGTGAAGTGACATAGACATTAATTAGCTCAACGTATCCATTCCACAATGTACACATATTTTTAAGTACATAATATATGCAATTTTTATTTGTCAACTAAATAAATAAAATGTTAAAAAATTAAGTCCTGAAGACAGTAAAATAATACCTTTAAAGTGCAGAAGGAAAGAAAAGGAAAAGGAAAGGGAAAAGAAAGGAGGAAAGAAAAGGTCATCTCCAAATAATTGATAACTAATAGAATTTTTCACCGGCAGATATGCCCTACAAGAAATGATAAAGGTACTTCATCAGGCAGGAAGAAAATGATGCCAGATGGAATCTCAGAGTTTTAAAGAAGGAACGAAAAGCACCAGAAATGCCAAATATTTTGGCAAACATAAAAAGACTATTTTTCTTCTTTTTTTTACTGACACAGATGTACATTTTTGGGAGTATATATGATAATTTAATACGTTCATATAATGTATAAAGATCAAATCAGTGTAACTGGGATATCCATCACCTTAAATACTTGTCTTTCTTTTATGCTAGAAACATTCAAATCATTCTCATCTATTTTGAAATGCACAATAGATTATTGCTAATATAATCACTTTACTGATAAATTGAATACTGTCTTATTTCTTCTAACCACATCTTGTTTTTTTTTATTTTTTATTTTTATTTTTATTTTGAGATGGAGTCTCTCTCTGTCTCCCAGGCTGAAGTGCAGTGGTGCAATCTTGCCTCACTGCAACCTCTGCCTCCCAGGTTCAAGCTATTCTCCTGCCTCAGCCTCCTGAGTAGCTGGACTACAGGTGTGTGCCACCTCACCAGGCTAATTTTTGTATTTTTAGTAGAGACCGGGTTTTACCATGTTGGCCAGGCTGGTCTCGATCTCCTAATCTCAAGGAATTGTCTCACCTCCGCCTCCCAAAGTGCTGGGATTACAGGTGTGAGCCACTGCACCCAGCCTAACTGTATATTTGTACCCATTAATCCAGTGGTCCCCAACCTTTTTGGCACAAGGGACTGCTTTGATATAAGCCAATTTTCCATTTTTCCACGGATGGGGGTGGGGGAAGGGATGCGGATGGTTTCAAGATGAAACTGTTCCACCTCAGATTACCAGGCATTAGTTAGATTCTCAGAAGGAGCACACAACCTAGATCCCTCACATGCACAGTTCATAACAGGATTTGTGCTCCTGTGAGAATTTACTGTCGCAGCTGATCTGACATGAGGTTGAGCTCAGGGGGTAATGCTCGCTCATCCACTCATCTCCTGCTGTGCTGCTGGGTTCCTAACAGACCAGTACTGGTCCAGGACTTGGGGGTTAGGGACCCCTGCATTAATCACCCTCTTTTCCCCTCCTCCCCACTACCTTCCTGGCCTCTGATAACTACCAATCTACTCCTATCTTTGTGATATCCGCTTGTTTAGCTCCCACATATGAGTGAGAACACACAATATTTGTCTTTCTGTGCTTGACTTATTTCAATTAACATAATAACCTTCAACTCCATCTATGTTGCTGCAAATGACAGCATTTTATTACTTTTATGGCTGAATAATATTCTATTGTATAAAGATGCCACATTTTATTTATCCATTCATCTTCTGATGGACTCTTAGGTTGATTCCATATCTTGATTATGGTGAATAGTGGTAAAATAAACAGAAGAGTGCAGATAGCTCTTCGATATATTGATTTCCACTGTACTGGATAGATACCCAGTGGTGGAATTGCTGGATCATATGGTAGTTGTACTTGTTGTTTTTCCGGGAACTTCTGTATTGTTTTCCATAGTAGTTGTACTAATTTACATTCCTAACAACAGTGTGTGTGTTCCTAAGTAGAATGGTTGGAAGAAGTATTCATGCTAGAAGGCTCTGAATAACAATACTACTAATACAGAGGATACCAACCATAAAGTACTATAGGGCCAAGCAGGTGAAAATAATTCAGTGAAATAGCTCACATCCAAAAACAAAAAGAATTAAGGACCAGGGTAAATTGGAAGCATATGCCCCTTCTAAACAAGTACTGCTCAGCTATCACTGATGGCTTTCACACAGAAATGTAGCCCCATATTGCTGAGTCTCTGAATTTTTCAAGATCTCAATTGTGACCTAATTACTTGGTTTTCAAAACACTCTGTGCCCCAAACAGATAATATCTGAGTGCTAAAGGCAGCCAGTGAACTGTCCATTTGTGACCCTTTTTCTAATATTTTTAGTACTCTCAGCTTGTCTTGGCAGAGAGGCCTTCTCAACAAATGTATGGCAAAAGACACCCCAACCCAAGCTTTATTCTTAGCCTTTTAGAACCCAAGACTTGTGATTTCCATTGGTGCAGATACCTTGCAAATTATTTCGGAAAAGAATGAATGACAAAAAGTGTGTCCAAATAGAATTTTATAAACTTACATTTTTCTTTTAAGATCTCTCATAGGTCTAGTTGGAGAAGGTCGAGTATTAAGAAATGATTCAGTGGGTAGTTAGCAGGGATGATTTCTGTGTTTGCATTGACATTATCATTGAAAAGCCTGGTAAGTCTTTCTAACCAATCTCATCCACATCTTAGCTCAGCCATCTGGGTCTCCCTTTCAGGATGCCCATTTGCTTGAGAGTAATGAATACCATGGTAATGACTTTCTCTGATAAACCAAATCAAAGCTAGATCATGCATTTTGGTCACATCCCAAGAATATATAGTACATTTGACAGGTTACCTACTATTCCTGCAGGCCTATCTTCCAGCTAAGTAATTGGATCACAGAATAGTTTGGGCCACAAGAGTAGCATTTTCTAAAATGTTATATGGAATTCTAGACCCATGATGCTCTGTAGAAAATTGGAAGGACATTTTCTATTCATCTATTTTCAGGAAATATGGCAAGATATACTCTATATACACACACACGTACAACACACAAACACATACAACTTCAACACCCCCATTTTAGAAATTTCTCAATGAAACTGAATTAAAAGGTATAAGGAGTTATAACACAGAATTTTGTGAACTTTGATTCAGTGTTTTCCAAATTTGTATAAACAAAAATACTTATTCATATATCTGCAGAAAATGCTTTTGAAATTGTTGATTGGAACCAATAATATGATTTCCCCACAAATGTCAAGCTACATTTTATGGAAATAACATATATTGTGATTTATGTTAAAATATATTTTGAGCAAGTTGATGTTTCTCCATTTTCCCTATTAAATATTCCCCAATTTAACATATAGTTCAATGTGAAACTCTGCAATATCATCATTCAACCAATTTATATAACATTTCATGTGTTACAGAGCATTTTCACAAATATTCCTTAATTTGACCCTTGCCACAAACCTCTCAGGCAAATATCTCCTTGTGTTTTGTTTGCTTATTTCAAAAAAACTGGGGAAACAAATGACTTGCCTAAAGTTACTCGGTGAATAAAGGTGAGATTGCAATTCTGCTGGCTCCTGGCACATTGATGCTTCAAAACTCTCACTGAGCTCTATAATATCACATGGCTCAGAGATGCTACATCCAGTATTGCTCTTCCAAACTTATGCATAAGCATGTAGTAATAAGAATGGCCTATATGGATAATAACAGGAATCAAACGTACTGGCTCATGCTTAGAAAAGAGGCCCATTAGAAATTTGTGATGAGTATAAATTAGAAAGGCAAAGCAACATAACTCATTGTAGAGGTCCTTGACTCATATATAAGGAGCAAAGCTATTCATTGGTTTAAACATCTGTACTTGAAAATTACTGTGGTGGACAGGTTAGGAATATGAATAAGATATATTCCCTATCTTCAAGTAACTGGATAAGAAAAGTAGCCAACAGCTTTAAGACAAGGTGCATTATCTTAATCTCCCAAAGGAAATAGTCAAAGGAAAGAGAAAATGAGGCAGCTTGAGCAAAGGCTGAGAACTGATGGGAAAAATCATGAGTTTCAAATCTGGAGATGACTAGTGACCTTGGAGAGAGCAGGTATAGTAAAATGTTTGCCGTGGAAGTTGGCCACAAAGGGCTACTACATAACTATATACACCTAAGAACATGCACCTTGTTAGAAAGAAGGCTCAAAGTCCTAAGGAAAAATGGGCACTTAGATAAAGGATTTTTTGTAAAGCAAATTTACTTTTGTGCAGAAGGGTGACTCCCATATGGCTGGTTGCTACTAGAGTACTTAGAACAAAGGAGAGTAGAAGTTTTTATTTTTAACGTGACCTTTGCCTTTGTGTCTTTTCCCCAGTGGTGGGGTTGGACTGTATAATTTAAACTAGACTTGACTGGCTAAACATTTAAGCTTTTTTAAATAAGGTAGACGTGTAATGGAAGAGAGGGGAAAGGAGGAAGGGGTCATCTGCAGCAAACTAGAGAGTCAGTCTATTTTTAAATAAGGAAAGGAATGTGAGCTGCTGTTGGTAACGTCACTGTTGCTGTGGTATGCCTGGGCACGTAGTAAAGTCAGAAAGCAGTAAAGGAGAAGAAAGGTGGGGCAGTACTGGGAATTATGGGAATTAAAGAATAAAAGGTTGAGCAGGCTGTTTGAAGAGACATCTTGCTACATCTCACATACCTCCACTCAAACCCAAGTTTGCTTATTTATTTATTTATTTATTTATTTATTTATTTATTTATTTTGAGACAGAATCTTGCTCTGTCACCCCAGCTGGAGAGCAGCAGCATGATCACAGCTCACTGCAGCCTCAACCTCTCAGGCTTAAGTGATCCCCCCACTTCAACCTCCCTACTAACTGGGACTACAGACACATGCCACCATGCCCAGCTGATTTTTTTTTTTTTTTGTATATTTTGTAGAGACAGGGTTTCACCATGTTGCCCAAGCTAATCTTGAACTCCTAAGCTCACGTGATCTGCCCACTTCAGCCTCCCAAAGTGCTGGGAGCCACTGCGCCTGGCATGAGCCACTATGCCTGGCTCCAACCCAAGTTTAGAATTTATTGTCATTTGGTCAGGAATCACTTAGTTTAGAAAAACCTCATGAACTACAACATTACAATGTGTTAAATATGCTTGCATACCTTCCTTCTTTTCAACCTTACAGAGAGTAGTTAAATGCTCTATTCTTCCACATGCACATATCTTTGTTTCTGCTGCCTTTGAGCAGGAATTGAAGGATGCTCAGCTTGAGCAGCTTTTCCATAAGACATAGGGGTTTCCTGTAGCTGACCACAAAGGGCATTTACTCAGGCCAGTTCCATGTGTTAACCAGGCCAGGCTGAAGGGAAGTCCCATAGCTCCTTAGCTGCAGGTATTCTCTATCTGGACTGACAGCTGGAAGAACGTACAGCTCTCGTGCTCTGGGATTTAGGGAGCTTCAAGCGCAGCCCTGAGGGAACCAGGGAAGACTGTAAACCCAGTTCTCTCTGCATCTATTCTTTGTCTTTGAGCCTGGCTCCCTGCTGGCCTTACATGTCCTCTCCAAGGGAAGTGACAACAACAGCAGCAACAGACTCTGTTTTCTGTACACTGGACATGGCTTGAATGTCTTATGAATTAATGTTCACCCAACCTCCATTAACTTTTCATTGGCTTCTTGAGATGGTCTATCTATTTCTATCTAGTCCATTCCTACTCATCCTTTATAGTCCTTCTCAAATTACTTTTTCTATTTTGGAAAGATTTTCTGATTATTACAAGCCCACAAACAAACCTTCTCAGGGTACCACATTTCATTACCCAATGTTGTGATTATTTTCCAAATATTTTAGGCATGACCTTTGTCTTGTCATTAAAACCTAAGCTCCCTGAAAACAGTGGGTACAACCATGTACTGAAAGGTTTACATGCCAAGAATTGTACCAAGTTCTCATAACTGCCTTTGTGAGTGAATTATTCTGTTTTATACATGCTGAACCTGAAGTTCTGAGGCTCCCTATTTCACAAAGCAAGAAAATCACAGAGCCAGTACTTAAGGCAAGCTTGCTCTGGTTGCAAAACCCTTGCTCCACCACAGTGCTACACTGCCTTTTGTATTGGAAGTTATAGACCACGTTGTATGTGCTAATGCTTTGTGTTTCCTATGAGTTAGATATACTACCCCATTTCTGCATGGGTTAGGGTGTGAAAATACTTTGTCAAGCAAAAAAGTGGAGTATCATCTGCTGAGCCCTGAAGGAGACATAGCAGCAAAAGACCCTGTGGAAAATAAAGCCATCTAACATAACAGTCTGGTCAATAAGGACAAAGGTTCTATATGGTAATGAAATTAGAGACTATATGAATGATAGGCACTTCTTTGCTCTGTGCCATCTCCTCAGTTTCAAAGAGTATTGAATAGATGTGGCATATTTCAAACACTTCGAAGTTAGTGGTATCAATAAAAATTAGGGATGGCTAAAACATTTCTATTATTTCTAGAACTTAAGCTATCTTCACATGCAATTTCTTATTTTTATGATGTTTTATTATCTATTATATATGACAAGTACCATTCAGCAAAGGAGACGGCATGTAGTCTTTGCCCTTAGAGAGGACATTGGGTAATGGCAGAGATATTTTAGGAAACATTTGCAATGGAGTATGATGAGTATGTCAAACATGTAATAAAATACAGTCATTAAAATGAAGAAAAAAGGAATCACCTCTCTTTAAATGAGCCAAAGGAGGCTTTTGGTGGTGTTCCATAAGTTGAGCTTTAAACAATTAAAGGGCTACCAGAATTTTCCAAGAATATTCAAAACAGAAGAAACGAAACAGGAAAGTCACCAGGACATAGAAAATCAGGGCATTCCTAGAGACATCTAAGTGGTCCCTTTCCTGTTGAATAAATACAAAAGGCCTGACATACAATAGTGAGGAATGAGGCAGAGATGTAGGTTAGGTCAAGATGTCTACCATAAAGCTCCTAGGAAATATTTCTTAACCTGACTTGGAAAAATCCACTGAAGAACTTAAAAAAAATGTGTGTTTGTTACTACAGCAAGCTTTCAAGAGAGGATATAAATTGAAAAAGCTCAGGTAGAAACACAGATTGTTCAATTAGATGTACTTAGGAAAAACGCAAGTTCAGCAGTTTTTGGAACACGGGAATATGTGCATATTTAGGTGGGATAACACGAAGAACTGCAAGAGCTGAAGATGCCACAGCCTTGGGATACAAACACTGACTCTACAGGGTCAGGGGAAGGAGCTGAGCTTTGACTTTGCTGTTACTGGCTACAGCTACAACCAAGCAGCTGAACGCTGTTCATCATACGTTCTTGCATTAATTTTCGAGTATTTATTAAGCCATGTGCCAGACCTTGTTTTAGATTCTGGGAATACAATAGTGATCAGAAAAATTTCCCTGCCTCACGCATGGAACCCTCACTCTAGTAGGAAGAAAAAAAATAATACATATATAAGCAAGAATATAAGAAGATAAGTACCATGGAACAAAATCAAAAGAAATAATGGAGCGCAATGAAGAAAAATAAGCGCCATGGAGAAAAATAAAACATGGAAGGGGACTAGGAGTGGAAGTGAGTGAAATACAATTTACATAAAATGTTCAGGAAAGCCTTCTCCGATAAGATGCTGTCTGCATGGAGACCTACGGGAACTAAAAGAATGAGGTCAGGCATGGTGGCTCATGCCTGTAATTCCAACACTTCCTTCAATACATGCAGGCAAGATTGTTTGAGCCCAGGAGTTCAATACCAACCTGGGCAATATAGCAAGACCTCATCTCTATAGAAAACTTTAAAAAATAGCCAAGCGTGGTGGTGCATGCCTGCAGTCCCAGCTACTTGGGAAGCTGAAGTGAGCAGATAATTTCAGCCTGGGATGTGGAGGCTGCAGTGAGCTGTGATTGCATCATGGCACTCGAGCCTGAGTGATGGAGCAAGACTCTGTCTCAAAAAAAAAAAAAAAAAAAAAAAAAAAGAATGAGCTGTGAAGCTATCTGGAGAAAGAACATCATGTTTCATGTGTCTGAGAATCAGTTAGGAGGTCTGTGTGGCCCAGAAGGATGGGTGAAGAGGACGAGTGGTAAAGATGAGATCAAGAGGTGTTAAGACCAATGCAGATAGGACCTCAGAGGACAGGTGACCATACAGCCTGGTTTACCTGCCTCAGAACCTTCCCACTTACTGGGTTCTCCACCTACAGAGTTCATACCCCTATCTCTCCATGGTAGCTCTGTCCATTTTCACACTGGTATAAAGAAGTACCCAAGACTGGGTAATTTATAAAGGAAAGAAGTTTAATTGGCTCACAGTTCCACATGGCTGGGGAGGCCTCAGGAAACTTACAATCATGGCTGAAGGTGAAGGGAAAGCAAGCACCTTCGTGCTGCCGACCTTAGTTGGCAGGAAAGAGAAGCACAAAGGAGGAACTTCCAAACACTAATTAATATGACAGATCTCGTGCAAACTCACTTACTATTACAAGAATAGCATGGGGGAAACCATCTTCAAGATCCAATCACTTCTTTCCCTCAACACATGGGAATTACAAGTCCCTCCCTCAACACATGGGGACTACAGTTCAAGATGAGATTTAGGTGGGCACATAGAGCGAAACCATATCAAGCTCCTTCTTATCACTGAGGTATCAACTCAAGTGTCATCTGCTTAGGTGCCTCCCCTGACTGCTAAATCTAAAGTGCACCCTCCCCTTCCATAGCTCTCTGTCGTATTATTCAGTTTTATTTATAAAAATAAGAGATACCATGATAAGAGGTACCTGAAATAAACCAACATGTTTCTTGTCTATCTCCCCTAACTACAGTGTAAATGCCAGTAAGTAGTGATCTTATTTGTCTTGCTTTCAGCTGTATGCCAGCACCTAGATTAGTGCTCAGCACAGAAATGATACTCAATACATATTTGGTGAATAAAAGTATGAGTTGCATTTCTTCCAGCCTTTGTCCATCATCCTCAGAATAGGGCATCCTCACCTCACTCCTGCATTCCTTTAATATCTGCCTTAGCTGGCTTCCCTAACTCCAGTGCCTTGTTCTCCTGAGGAGCTTGATCACCACTTTTACCACATCACAATTCAGCAATTCTGTATCAGCCTATAATAACACCCTATTTCCAATCACAACAATTTTTTAGAATGTTTGGCATATCCCGACTTACTGTTCTTGTCCAACTCTACTTCTTCCTATTCCTACACAGACCCTTTCCTCTATGTAGGTCAGCATCTTTAGTCTCCTCCCAACTGCCACACTCATTACCTTCTCTACACTTAAGTGTCTATGGTGCTGTTTCCCAAGACTCTTCTCCGCTTGCTCAAATTGAACCCATCCTTCAAAGCCCAGGTCACGCCATCTCTTCTTTTGGGCTACTCCAAGCACTGCTGATGTCCCTTTACCATACAACTTAGCACAAGGATTGGAGCTCAGTTTTATAACATTTGTTAGTGTTTGCTTGGAATGTGGTGTTGAGAAAGATTCTAAGTCTCAGAGGGGAAAAGAATGTCATGATTGATTAGCAATGTCTGCCAGTAGGCCTACGGGGACAGAGAGACACTTACTTAGCTATTACTAATGGATTTCTGGGCATCAGTCCATATAATCTCTTGTGAGTGTGGCAAATATATTACATTATTCCCATCACCCAGTCTTTTCTTAGTACAGAGACATGGAATGACTTGAATCCTGAAGTTAGGAAAAGTTCTGAATAACTCCTCCAACCCCCTCCTAACTTCAAGCCAGAGCGCAACTGCAGCTGTCAATGCAGGCAGTAGGGAGAGAGATACATTTACTGTTTCTTCCAGCTTTAAAGTTCATGATCCATCATCTAAATTGATATTTTAAGTATTGAATCTGCAAAATGAAATTATTTCAATTAATATTTAATACAGAAAGTATTTTGTGATGAAGGGCCTAGCTTGGATATTAAACATTTGGAGGAAGCATTTGGCTATTTTAGAGCCTGTAGTTTAATCAGCCTACCTACCTACACTTTTGGAAAACAGTCTATAACTACAGAACTGGGGAGATTGAATTTGATCACAATTCCAACTGCCACTTATAGTCTTTGCCAGAGCAAAGTGGCTTTTTACAATTTCGCTGTCTTCTCATTCCAAATGCAGTTTCAAAACCAGCAACGTCAGAGCTGCCACTGCAGCTGGAGATTTTGTTTATCAAATGAGCCAACCTTAAGTGTCCCCTCAGTCCCTCACTTCTTCATTTGCTCATTTAATTATTCTTACTTTCTGCCTCTGCCTTCTTCAGGTGCTTGGAATCAAAAAAAGCCTGTATGGTTGCCCTGTTCTCTACCCAAATATTTCTCTATGTAATATCCTTTCCTGAGAACTCAGGGCTCATGACCTCTTCCTATTGTAACAAGATGGCTTCCTTAATTGAGAGACGTCTGGGATTCTCCAGCTTTCTCTTTTGAAAGATAAGCCAATCATATTACATTTTCATGAATGCATCATATCTTTGTCCAGAGAATCTAGAACTATGCCTGCTGCCAAGGGGTCCTCAGTAAATATAATATAAATGAATAAATGGAAGGTAGAAATGAGAGATAGAGAGGGGAAGAGATAGAGAATGGGTGGGTCTGACACCATCTTAAGGTGTTACCTTCCCCTTGAGTTCTCTGGCTTTGATCACTCCTGCGATCACCAGCCACCATGATACTCCTAGAAATGGGAGGCAGGATGGTTTTGTGTGGAAAGACCACGGTTTAAATCCAAGTTCTTCCATTTACTAACTCTAGGATTTGAGCAAGTTACCTAGCCTGGCTAAACCTGATTCTTTATTTAGAATATACTTTGCAGGGTTGCTGTGAGGATAAAATGAGATCATGTCTAAAAAAGTACATGATGGTTGCTCAATAAATATTAATTACTTTCCATCTCCACTCTCCCCCACCTCCCACCCTAAGTGTGCTGCTGTTCCTTTAACACTTTGGCTCAAGTGTGGACAAAAACATCTTCTCTTGGAACCACATCTGACACAGACTGGCACTTTACTAATTGCTAAGAGAAAAAGAAAATATAATTAAATATAGAGAGCAGTGGCAGTATAAAAGCAGTATGGCTTCCTCCTGATAGAGTTTAGCTTTCAGTATAGCTACTGTTTTTTCAGATTCAAAGGCCCTGCTGTATTCTAAATGAGATCCTAAAGGGAAAGAGATCCTATGGGGCAAACTATTTTCTTTCATTCACCTGTTCATTTATTCAGTAACTATTGTTTGCATCCTAATTATCAGGGAATTAGTGCAGACCCCTAGTTTGTATAACACGTAGCATCTTAGACAGAAGGGAAAAAAACATCAGTCCAGAGACTGAAAAAAAACCATGCAGGAAAATGAGGGTAAAATTGTGTTCCTCACGGTAGGAAGGTAACGTTACCAGATCTTAGGGAGGCAAGAAAAAGCAAGAAACTCAGCTAAACTTGAAAAATAGCTAATTGCTGTATTTTTCTATAAAAGCTGAAATAAGGACATTTAAATATCCTGACAAAATCATTGTAAGATACAAGTCAAAATCATTACATACAGGACATGTCCAGTATACACAGAATACCTGGTTAACCTACCCCAAGAGGCAGAGCCCACAATTAAAGGCTAAGTTGTACCCTTAACATGAGGTTTGAGAAGAGCCTTTGATCAAGGGAGGAGACTTCAACCATTGCCAGACATACCATATGCAGAGGGTGCCAAGGCTAGACTAGACAGAGGAGGACTGGGGAGAGCTGAGGATGGTAGGGAAGGGTGGTCCCAGGAGCTGGCAGGACCAAAACAGATTATAAGCCAGATGCAAAGAGAAGAAGAAACCCGCAAGACCAAGAAGGGGGTCAGAGAGCAGCTACCTGTGCAAAACCTGCAAGACCAAGAAGGGGGTCAGAGAGCAGCTACTTGTGCAAAAAGGTGCTATCAAACTACTTAGCAGCTGATAAGCAGACACCAAGCAACTAGAATGGATACAGTCCTGGAGGCCCTTTGCCATGACAAGGAATAATTCTTAAGTTGCTGGACCTTGAAAAGGTTGAGGAGATCCTGGAGAGGGTCTGTGGTGGCCAGGGTGCACATGCATGGGGTCATTTAAGGAGCTAAGGGCAGAAATATAATATTTTCCCCTGGAAAATACGTATTTCAGTATTTTTAAAACAAGCATAGCAATTTTATCGTGTACCAGAAAATATGAGACCTGCCCCAGTCAGTTCTCAGAAGGGACAATCTACCCTCAAGGCTCAGAAACTGGCTCTGGCACTTATTCTGAGCCCTGCTGATTGTAGCCTGGAGTTTCTAACTGTTAAACATTTGTGGAGGGTACTTGAGCTGACTTTATAAAGGGCATCTAGTATCTTTTGCGGTTAGGGGAGAGGCTGGGATAGAAGCCAGAAAAATATACATTAAGCCTCTCTCACTTATCTCACATCTACCTTTCCATTTGGCAAGGATAAAATCAACGTCTCCTCTCTTGGACTAAAAACTCCAAGAGGAAAGATACTGAGGCAAGTAAACATAACTATAATATCAGGTATAATATGGAAAACAGCATCACACAGGAAGAGTTTAAGTAATATTGGTGGTCATCTGTTTATTCAACATGCATTTGTTTTTAACATCCACCCTGTGACAGGCATTGTGCTTTGCCATGGGATAATAATTTAAAAAATATAATGCTAGCTCTCACTTAGTGAATGCTTCATTTGTACAATTCTATGCTGTGTGCTTTATACACATGTCCTCCATTAATCTTTAAAACTTCTCTGCAAGGGGGTATCATTATGCCCATTTTACAGATGAGCTAGCTGAAATTCAGATGGTTTAAGTAACTGCCACAAAATGAACTGCTGGTAAGTGACAGAGTCAGGACTTGAACCCAGGTGTGTCTGACTACAAAAAAAAAAATCTGTCTTAAAAGAACCTACCTTATAAGAAAGGAGAAAAACTCATAAAGAAACAATAATAGTGTAGAGGGGTGAGGGTTCTGATAGAGGGAAGTGCAGTGTACACAGGCGCCAAAAAGTGAGCATCTGGTCCAGTCTGGGGGTATCAAGAACAGCTTCTCAATACACCCTCAGAGAAGGTGACATTTGATCCGGTCCTTAGTCCCAGATGATTCTCAAATCATTCCAAAATAAATGGCAGCAACTATACACACTGACTAATTTCTTTAGATATACCAGAGGCAAAGCACTTAAGAAATGATTACATCATTGGAGAATTTCAACAAATTGACAACAAGACAGGGTAATAGGAAAAATTTAAATCTCGATAAACAACTTAAAAGTGTAATGGGGCACATGGTGAGTCTCCCAATTATTATCATATATCCTGTCAGGGTGATTGATGCTACGGAACATAATTCTGCTGAAATACTATCTGTCTTGTCAAAAAGACAAGTTGTAGCTGCCATTGGGTAGCTGTGTGATGCCTGGCATCCCAAAGGAAAGAGAGTAGATGCTAATTTGTAGGAATGGTAAGAATGGCATAAGCTTCTGAGAAATAAATAGTTACTAAATGAAGGACTCACCTTAGAACACTGCTTTGGGGTTCTGAGTGTTTATCCATCCAGCAGAAGAAGATAACCCTAAAAATAGATGGTGGAAGTGGTCAACTGTTTTCAGTAACTGCCTGGTGAAAGGACAGCAGAGCAGAGCAGTATGAGCACCAGGCAAAGTCTCAAAGACTGAACTTCTCATTCCAGATCTCCTACTAGATGGCACTGTGATCTTGGGCAATTGCCTTAACCTTCTGGATCTGTTCCTCCTCTCTAAAAAGAATCCAGTACCAGGGCTTCATTATCTGTAATATTCTTTCTATCTCTAAACTATAAGCTATTCAAGAGGCAGAATTCAGGATTAGTATTAGAAGAATCATTTACCTAAGAAAGAAACTAGGAAAACCCTTTGTTCTTTGCCTTGAGGTGGTCCATTTAGAGTAATAATTCCCTTTAGAAGACTATGTTTCATGACAAATAATTGATTTTTTACCCTTTTCTCACAAACCAGAAAAGATTAATCAAGGCAAATGGCATCTTCTAGACTTTCCACCCGATTCCACATCCTTCAGTACTAAATGAAATTATGTAAATAATTTCACCACAGAACCTGGCTCTTAGTGGCTGCTCAATAAATATTATTTATTCCTGCTTTCTCTAAGGGTGTTGGGTATCTTATATTTACTGCATTGTTGAACTTGTCCATTTGAAGTAGATATTCTTTAGTCTCTGGTTAAAATTATAACTAGAGATACAGGGAATTTGTTCCTTACCAGAGATCTCCACTCAGCTAAAGAGATCTACTTTGCCAGTGACTCTTAGGTTGGCCAACATTGGCCTCCTACAAGACCCTCCAAAATTTCACTCCACATCTCTTTCTGAGTTCCAAAAATTTTGAGAAATAGAACCAAGAGTAAATCAGAAGTATTAAACATACCAAAAAGCATAAAATACGATCTATAAATAGAAGAAACGAAGAGAGGATAAAGGCAGCAGTTAAAGACTTTAAAAGTTATAAATATCAAAAAATTAAGGGAAAAAATAAACATAATAAGGAAATAAATGCGCTATATAAAAAAAAACACATGGAACTTTTAGAACTGCAAAATACACTTCTACAATGACAATTTTATTGGATGGGCTTATGATCAGATTAGATGTTGCATAAAAAGGGATCAGTAAATTTGAAACATAGCAATAGCAAAAAGCCAAACTATAGAGCAAAGAAGAAAAAAACTTTTTAAAGCCATGGACTCAGTGACCTAGGGAACAATAGGAAGCTATCTACGACACATAAGTTGCATCTCTGAAGGGAGAAGGAGGAAGGAGTGTGGAAAAATAGGCAGAAAAAAAAAGTTTTGGGTAATAATACCTGAAATTTTTTCTAATTTGATAAACTATAAACCTATATATTAAAGAAACTCACTGAAACCCATGAAGGATATACCCCAAGAAAACCACACCAAGGTATGTCATAAATTAGCATAAGTTCAGCAAAGCCTACTGCAAATTAGTGATAAAGACATAATCTTAAAAGCAGTCAGAGGAAAAAAGACACATTACACTGAGAAGGAGAAAATATATAAGACTACAGTATTCTCTTCAGAACAATGGAAACAAAGAAGATAAAGTGCTGAAATAAAACAACCAATGAACAAATAATAAACTTGCTAACCTAAAATTCTATAACCAGCAAAAGAATCCTTCAAAAATTGAGTTAGGACTTTTTTTCAAAAAATTCTACTTTTGTTTTAGATTCAGAGGGTACATGTACAGGTTTATTATGTGGGTATACTGCATGATGCTGAGTTTGGGGGTATGTGGTATTATGATTATACACTGGTTTTCGTCCATGGTTCCCAGCTCATAACTCTCATAGCCCTTTTTACAATCTTTTATTATAAGTTTGGGTATGTTAAGTCTCAGGGGCAGGCCTCTGATCTGCCCTCCCTTCACCTGCCCCAAAGCAGGACTCTAATGTTCCTCTGCCTTTCTGATTGTGGATCTTAAGACCTTCTCATGAGAAGGTCCCACCCTACAGCCTGAGGAAAGAAATGCTTCCATAAAAACCCAAGAGGACAGGGTTCAGTGAGATTCTGGATAGCTTAACACATGGATGTTCCTGGAGGGTGGCACACCTAGGGAGGACATGGAAGCTCCACGCCCCTTCTTCCATACCTCACCTTATGCGTCTCTTTATTTGTATCCTTTGCAATATCCTTTATGATAAACAGGTAAATGTCAGTGTTTCCTTGAGTTTTGTGAGCTGCTCCAGCAAATTAATTGAACCCAAAGAGGGAGCACCCCAACTTGAAGCCAGTCAGGCAGAAGTTCTAGAGACTTGTGACAGGGGTGGTGGGACAGGGGGATAGTCTTGGGGACTGAGCCCTCCACCTATGGGATCTGACACCATCTCTGGGTAGATAGTGTCAGAACGGAATTACAGGACACCGAGCTGGTGCCTGCTGTTTGGTGTGTGGGGAAAAATCCCGACACATGTGGTCACAGAAGTCTTCTATGTTGATGATTCTTATGGTATGGGAGTACAGGAAGAACACAGGTGGAGAGAGTTTTTCTCTAAACAGGGTACAATTGATCCCATCACCCAGGGAGTGAGAATAGTACACAGGTAGTTTTTCAACCTTTGCCTCCCTTCCTTTCTCCTCCATCTATTTGTCCCCAGTGTCTACTGTTCCCAACTTTATGGAGTTAGGTTATTTTTAATAAAGTTAAGGTTGAGAGAAGGTATTGTTAGAAAATGTGCATGTCAAAGAATTTGAAAGGATGTTTATTAGGAACACAATATTATCATTATTTTATATCAGTAGGGAAATGACATAATGTGTTAAAAATGTAAATATATGGGTAAATAGAAATGATTTTTCTACATTTTTTATTTTAAAAATATATAATTGACTATTTAGAACAACGATAATAATGTAATGGGGGATTAGGACAATGTAGACGTAAAATAAATGACAACAACACAAAGATGGGGATGGAGAAAAATGGAAGTATACTGTGATAACAGTGGTTCCCAACCATTTTAGTACCAGGGACTGGTTTCATGGAAGACAGTTTTTCCACAGACTGGGTAGTGGGGTGGGGGTGAAGGGCAGGATGGTTTGGGGATGATTCAAGTACATTTATTGTGCATTTTATTTCTATTATTATTACACTGTAATGTATAATGAAATTACAAATCATCATAATATAGAATCAGTGGGAGCCCTGTGCTTGTTTTCCTACAACTAGGCAGTCCCATGTGGGGGTAATGGGAGACAGTGACAGATCATCAGGCATTAGATTCTCATAAGGAGCATGCAACCTACATCCCTCACATGCGCAGCTCACAATAGGGTTTGCTCTCCCATAAGAATCTAATGCCACCACCGATCTGACAGGAGGCGGAGCTCAGATGGTAATGCTTGCTTGCCCATTATTCATCTCCTGCTGTGTGGCACAAAGATGGGGATGGAGAAAAATGGAAGTATACTGTTATAAGAGTGGTCCCCAACCATTTTGGTACCAGGGACTGGTAGACAATTTTTCCACAGACCAGGTGGTGGGGTGGGGGTGAGGGGCAGTCTCTACTAAAAATACAAAAAAAAAAAATTACCCAGGCATGGTGGCGGGCACCTGTAATCCCAGCTACTGGGGAGGCTGAGGCAGGAGAATCACTTGAACCTGGGAGACGGAGGTTGCAGTGAGCAGAGATTGCGCCACTCCAGCCTGGGCAACAGAGTGAGACTCCTTCAAAAAAAAAAAAAAAAGCCAATAGACTTAAAAAAAAGACTTTTCTTTCAATTTTTAAAAAATTTTCAATTGTTATTGAAAATTTCTGCATTACTCTCTCAGTAATTAATAGAGCAAAGAGGCAGAAAATGAGAAAGTATATAGAAGAGTCAAATAACACTATCAATCAAGTTAACTTAATTGATGTGTGTAAAACATTTCACCCCCCCCAAAGAGTGAAATGCACATTCTTCACAAGTGCATCCAAACATTTAATGAGATAATATTTTATAGGCTAAGCTATGAAATATGCCTCAACATTTTTAAGTTGACAGAAATTACATGAAGTATGTTTTTAAGACACAATGAAATTAAACAATCAAATCAACAATTTAAAAAATCTTTAAAATCTTCCAAAATTTGGAAATTAAGCTACCTGCCTCCAAATCAAATGATCCATGGGTCAAAGAAGAAAGCATGAGAAAAACAGAAAATATTTTTAATGGAAAGATAATAACAACTCAACATGAATTAAGATTTTGAGATGCATTTAAAGTGGCACTGGATGAAATTAGATGTGAATGTCCTTAAATGCTTATGTAATAAAATAAAATAGGTGTAAAATAAATTATATAAGCTTTCACCTTAGGAAATTAGAAAGAGTAAATTAAACCCAATATAATTAAATAATACACATATACAATTTAAAAAGTGTATTTCATAATAAAAGTAGATATAATTTTATAACCATATTTGACACTACTTAGAAAAACTGGAAGGAGCTATATATTTTTTCAGAAATTATGTGTATAATTTGATTAATAAACACTATGTGCAATTTAATTATAAGTTCATTCTCTAGCTGTAAATAGATATTTATTTGTCCATATATGTCCATTTCTAATGGTTTGCTACATACTTGTAGCTTTAGTTTTGTTTACTAATCAACATTAATGATGTGCCTATTATGTGCAGCCTTTGCGAGATGCCAAAACCATGCATGTGTAAGTATCACTCATGCCTTCACATACAGTATATTACAATCCACCACAGAAACAGACAAGAAAACAAATTACTATAACACAGCAGGTGTATGACTAGGTGCCAAGGCAATCTGAGGAGAAGGGAATGACGAAGGCTCTCTTTCACTTGGCTCCCTTGCTTCAGGTACAGTTAGAGATAAGGCCGTGCCTGACATGGGGTCATGAAGCACAGAGTCTTTACATGCTGTTCCTTCACTTTGAAGTCTTTGGCTCCATAGTAGGTATGAGGAGGAATGAATCAACAGCACATACAGGAGATTAAAGACAGAGTAATGATCTGTGGTTAAATTGGCAAGTAGGATTGGGATCAGGCAGGCCAATGGGGAAAGGAGCCTAAGGAAGGAATATGGTAAGGCCAGTGATGCAGATGGAGGCAGATTATAAAATTCCAATCTGATCTTTGGGAAATTTATTATTCATCTTTATGACCTACCATTCTCAACATGGCCAAAAGCAATGCATAGAAGGGATCCTGAGTTCACCAGATTAAAGACACCAAAGGAAAAGTTGCAGTCATGTTTAAACTAGCAAGGAAAGGAGAGGATGTGCTATTATATTGAATAGAATTCTGAAAGATTATCTATTTTAGCATTATTTTTCTTAATATATTGTGTTTAGGCAGTTCTAACAAGGTTTGATCATTTTATCTATTTAAATACTTGTTCATTTAAGCAACGGTTAAACCCCAGAACATTTTAATACACAATAAATCCATCAGATGTTAGGTACATGTGATTTTTATATGGTAAACTTGAGACTTGCCTCTGTCTGTATCATTCCTAGCCAAGCCAGTAGACTACAGGTCTCTGATTCTACAGGTATCAAGTGGGGATGCTTATTTTTGAAATTACTTATTTGAAGGACCTAAAAAAAAATTGAGACTCTCAGTGAAGAGCTTTTCACTATTGTTTTGTAGGGAGTCCAGGCATGCCAATTTTATTTCTTAAATAAAATTTATGTATATATTACAAATAGGAATAGCAAGCAACTGATTTCATAGACCAGTTAATGTGGCCTTTAAAATATACTTTAAGTAATCAAATGTGAACAAAAGTATATGTCTATATTTTGGTTAAACTAAAAAACAAAAAAATGAATTATGCATAAAATGTATTTTAGTAAAATCAAAATAGTCATTAAAACTAAGAATGAAGGGGCCACTTATAACAACATTTGCCTTGCTCCATACTAATTACTTTCATATTAAAATAATCCTCTTTGGCATTTTAATCCTTGAAAAAATCTCCACTTAATTATATGGGAAGTTCTGACCTGTAATGTGTTTCTCTTTTGCCAAAAAGCACTTGCTGAAGCTAAATATGATTGTGGAATTTGGGGAGCGCTAATTTCAGTTCAGTTTGGCTAGGCCAGTGTCTGTAATAGTTGCAGTGCTTTGGGTTTAGAATTTTTTGCTTCCCAGCCCAGGATGTTTTGTTTCCTTTCCTGTTGCTGAAAAGCAATCTGAAGCAATAGCTTTGAGCTGACCAACATTACCATTGCAGTACAGAAGGAAGAGAGTTGCTTCTATATAAGCAGCAGCACCACTAGATGTATGGGCTACTGTTACACTCAGGTGGGAACTTTGCTTTGCTGCAAGTGAAGGTGCTAAGGGTCTGTACAAGGAAACATTCATAAGTCCCACTTTACCAATATTTTCTCCCTCCCAAATAACAGCCATGAGTCCCTTAGTCAACACTGTCTGCCTTGGGATTGAGGTTAATTACCATGATATCATTTAGATGTTTGGGTTTGGATTTGTTTTGGGTAAAACAAATTTGGGGCAGCCCAGATTGATGTGAATGAATGATTTAATGTGCCAACTCTGCATTTCAAAAGAGCATTTCCATGCTAGATTTACCTATTGAGAGATAAACATTGGCATGGGTACATATCCATATTTAATCATGGAATATGTCAATAGTCTCAAAAAGCCAGTTGCAATAATAAAAGGCATACCTCTGCAATAGGGATAGTACCAAAATGCATTTCAAAGCCAAATTAAAATGGAAGCACCCAATTATAAAATTCATTCTATTGGCCTGCCTGAATACAAATGCTAACAAGCAGTCTGAGTACAATCAGTCCTTGTAAACTGTTCAAACCAAAATGAATAAGCAAACCCACTCCCCTCTTTATGTTTCCTTCTTTATGAGAACATCGAGTGTGGAGGCATTAAATCATTTGTCCGCATCCTCAACAGCTTCTTCATAACAGATCAGTTAAATTCGGGAATGTTCTTCTTTGGCATTTTTTATATCATCTGGCTGACTGTGCAGGAGCTCCATAAAATGAAATTGGAAGTGGCTGCATTTTAATGAATATACTTTATTTGATAGTAAATGAACTTAATCAATAAAATTCAGCTTACTACATAGTTTACTGCACTTTTGGTGGGAAATAGATCCAGAGGTCAGTTAGAAAAAGGAATTAACCAGCAGCCCCTTTTCTTCCTTAAAGCCATTTATTTTTCTCATTGGACAAGTAAAGGTGTGGGGAAAAAAATGGCCTCAGTTAAATATTCTGATATTGAAACTGTGTCATACACTTTTGTATTAGGAACCGTGCAAACACAGAATTTAAGGCAGAGGCAAGGAAGAACCTAAAAGGCAACAGAATGCCCAGAATCTCATATGAGATTTCCCAGTATTTTAAGCAAAGTATCAGTACCTAAGTTTTTGACTTTTATTTCTCTTTTAAATAGACATGGAAAAGAGTTTTCAAAAATATCTTTCTGAACAATTAAACCCAAGTATTATATAATTTTACCTGTCATAATATAGCTTCAGATTAGCAAGTGCAAAAAAAACTTAAAGTTCAAAAGATCATATTTTCTTTATGCCTTTATCTTTACATCCTTTTACACCACACACATTCAAAGTTTTTATAGGGTTTCAGAAATATTAAATATGGGGGTACTATCATGGTCAAGTGGAAGAAGGCAGTTTTATTGTCTATTAACATTCACAGTACAGTTCAGAAAAGTGGCAAAGCATATAGTTCCTTTATCAGGTCAAGTTTCTTGTGCTTAAGAATCCTAAAAGCTGTTCTTCAGGAAGCAAATATTAGAGCAAGCAGTATTAAATTTCTTTCTCATTTTGACTAAGTGAAATGGAAATTTCAGGCCTGGGGCCCAGCTACTGCTCCTTCAGTAAAATGAAATAATAAAGGACAGTGGACATTTTGGGCTACCTACCCTTGTCCTGAAGGACCAAGATATTCAAAAAGTTTGTGTGTGTGTGCAATGTGCCCAGGGTGCAAACCTCTGGGCCAGGGGATCGTCAGAAACTAGGGATCCCTAGTCTACTGGCAGAGGGAACTCCAGGAATTGAGAGTGCTGGGGCCAGGACCCTATCACCGCTCAGCCCCGTATCCCTAGATCTGGGCTCTGCAAGTTTCATTCAACCCGAATTCATGGACTATAAGTTGTCTCCAACTTTTTATAGACTTTGAGGTCCTCTAGAGCAACGTCTTAATTATATAGATGAGAAAACCTAGACTTAGGTCTCCTTGGGCAAGAGAATTAAATGGAACATGACCTCCTGTTAGATTGTATGGCCTGCAAGAGCAGGGCCAGTATTTCTCTAGTGTTATGGAGCTCTATGTCTCATTGTTTAATTATTGAGGGGATATTCAGGAAAGAAGGGTAATGGAGGCAAAAGCATTCACTTTACAGCTTACCCTCAGAGGTAGTGCCATCACTTCCATCTGCCTGTATTTTTCTAGCAGAGAGGTTGTTATTGATCCATGAGGGTGGGAGCTGGGGTGAAAGGGTGGTAAGCCAGGAGGCAGTGCAAGCATTTAGGATTTACAGCCTGGAATATCACGTTTTAGCAATTTCTATTTCAGATTTGAATTAAGAGCCCAGGTAAGAGATGTTTATTTGGGTTTGTGGAAATTCAGTTGCAAAACCAATGAATATTATTTCCTGAATTGTTAGTCCCTACATATATCACTACTTTTAAATATTGGTTAAGAATTTACGGCCTCCTGAAAAACTCCCTCTCAGGCAATAAGATATATCACCTGTCACTCTGCCATCTGGACCATAATCTCCCTCCATCGGTGGGATGGAAACCTTAGTTGAAATTAACTTTTCAGAGGGATAGTTCTCCTCAAAAGTGTTGGAAGCCTAGAGAGAATAACTGTATTTTCTTGGCTTTCTCTACATCTGCTTTATCACTTGACTACATGTTCTCCCAAATCTATGATATCTTTCCAAAGAGTACACACTGAAAAATGCCTCATGACTCAAATTGCTTTTAAAGATATTAACTCCTTTTTACCTCTACTTTGAAACATACAGATCCAAGATGTTATTCACCGAAGGCCCAACTTTAGATTTTTCCACATTCTGTAACTACTTTCACATGACAATTGCATGTGTATTTTTATAGTACTGGTGGGGACATTACTAGATTGATTTTTATGATTCTGTAAATATCATCTGTGCCCATTGTTCACTTGGAACAATCAACAAGAATCCTGCTGGATTTTAGTGGCCCCCTTTTCTTCCCTGAAATAAAACTACCAAAAATTGCTTCAGTGAAAATTTCTGTCATTTATTTAAGTCATCACCTCCTTATTTTATGCCTATTGCTCCCATCCCCTAGTGTACATTAAATTTGATTTATTCTCAGAAAGCCCTTAGCATATCTTATTTGCCTGCAGCTTAGACTCAATGGGAAGTCTTCCTTATAACTTTTGAAATCCAGTTAGACGCTAGAGCTAATATATTTTCCAGTGCATGGATATGAAGGATTATTCTTTCCAAATGACTTTTTTTCCATTCAATTTGAAATTCTCAAATTGAGTACATATTATCTCTGTTGGCCTCTCCTAAGAATCATCTAATCTGTCTTGTCCTTCAAGAACAGATTTAATTATATTTTTTGGTTGTCCAAAAATATGACGACAAAATAAAAGTTGAATCGAATCATGAAGTGGAGACAGGACTGAAAGCCATCCAGTTCAATATTGTCATTTTCTGGATGTTATCACTGAAACCTGAGGTCACATAGGCTGTTTGTGATATGATCAGAAGTAGAACCCCACATTCCTTCTTAGATTTAGCTTCTCTTTGGACTCTCACACCATGTTATGAAAACACTTTCTCAACCAAGTTAGTTTATTTAAATATGGCTATCTAGAAAGTGCAGATCATTGCATACATCTGTCTTCCCTACAACATTTTTATGCCACATTAGGCTGCAGCTTTGAAGATCAAAATAATAACATAGTGTCTCTATGGAAACAGGAGTTTCATCAACTCTGGTAAACCCTTGGCACTTAATAGATACCATTAATGGGATAATTAAATTGGATTGATGTAAACTAAACTGAGAAGCTTTATCTCCTGTAATTCCCATCCAGTTTATCTCCGGGGACCATCCAAACCAAAATTAATCTCTTTTCGGCTTGAACACTATTCCACTAATGAGAAAACCCATGTTCTTCCTTGTAGCCTGAAGAATAGCAGTTCATTAAACTATTCTTTGAATAATCCAGTTTTCAGTCAAGCTCTTCCACAATCCTGATCAATATTCTTTGGTGTTAAGAGCTTATATAAAGTATGGGAATTCATAAAGGGCAGAATTGACCTAGACTCAAGACATTGAATACCTGCAGACAATTGTTTTGTATGAGAGGTCTTTAAAGTATAGAATGTCTTACCGTTATGCCCTGAGCAACTGGTCCTTTGCCTGACACATACTAGGCTCTGGTGACTATGTCTAAATGACTGGATCCCAGCACGGTCTTACTGCTCCCTCAGTTTTTCATATTGAGTCTGTGGTCAAATACCACTCCCTTTCACATAAACTTCAGTTAATTTTACATACTAAAGCTTAAAGCTTTTAAGGCTAAGCATTTCACCCATCTCAAAGATGAGCATTCTTTTCCTGCACTCAGTGTTACTACCTGCCAATGTAATTCAGTCTACTTCCTGAATTCAGATTTTATATAATTTATTCCTTCCAATTTCTTTTCTCCTAGAAAAACAGGAAAAAATATTCAAGACAAGTGAAAGAAGGAAGTGAAAGATCTAAGACCTATGGAAATGTCAATATTTTGCTAATGTAAACACAGAAACTTTGTGTACATACCAGGTGCCATCCAGAGAGGTAGCCAAGGAATACCGGCCTGAAAAAAACCTGAGTGACTAATAGGTAATACAGTAGATGATTTAGAGCAAAAATGTGAATTGAAATCCCAGCTTGGCCCCTTTCTATATGTTATTGGGCAAACTATGTAATCTCTCTGAGCTTTTGTCCTCATTTTAAAAATAGAGGCAATATTTATATAACTATCTCACAGTAAGAGCTAACATTTATATAGTAGCTACTATGAGCAAGGTACTATTGATTTATTAACTCACTTAATCCTCATGTAGCCTTTGAAGTGGGTATTGAATTCTCATATATCCCCTAAATAGTGGGTGTTATTACTGTCTTCATTTTATAGAAGAAAAAAGCAGGTTCAGAGGGGTTAACTTTCACTAGGCACACAGCTATTAAGTGGTGGAGTTGAGATTTAAACCCAGGCAATCAGCTCTAGAGTCTTTGCCTACAGGCAGTACACCATACTGCCTATACCAACATGAGCATGAACTCCAGGATATCAACTTTATTATTCCTTTTTTATTGCCATCACTCCCCTCAGCAACAGGAAAGAAAAGAGAGCACTAGGCTGGAAGGAAGATTGGAATCCATTCACAACTCCTTCCTGACTAGCTCTGGGACTGTGGGCAAGTTATTTTATCTCTCCGAGCCTCAGAATCCTCATCTGTAAGATTAAAAAAGCATGTCCAGGAATTCATGAATTCATGCTTAGAGATACCCAAAGAGTAAGGCAATGAATGGAACAGGCTAAGGTAAACTCTGGCAAAAGAGAAACACTTTACCTCCATATTTAGTACATAAATTACATGAACACATAGAAGCACTCACTAAAATAGTAGCTAACATCATCATTACTTTTACCTCTCTATTCCAGCCCTTATACCTACAGACTTTTTAACTGCAGGAAAAGTTAGAAATACTGTTATCTCTGTTACCATCGCCACCGCACGATTCCAGAGAAAGCTGTTGGTATAGAAATAGCCTTGAAGAGAAAGACCAGAGGAAGGCCAGCCACCAGCCCATTTCTGAGCCTGTTTAGTCTTCCAGCAAATTGACCTTGACTTTTTGGCCAGCTCTGAGCCAGCCACACAAAAGACTCTTTAGACCCAAGGCTATAAATGCACAGTGTTCTGGAAGCAGTCATAACCTCCTAAATCTACTTAATCCCTTAATCCCCGCCTCCCAGCAAGGCAGGAGCCCACACAGGATGCCTGCCTCAGCTTTCACCGGAGAGCATCATCAAGGGCCTGAGCCCAGTCTCAGCCTCTCTGCTCCACTCATGAGGCCTCTGCTCCAAACTTCTCAAACCCTACACTTCCTGCTTTCAGAGGAAATGTTCTTGTGCGTTGCTGGAGTTTGCTAATATGTAAGTGATGAAATCCAAAGTACATTTGGTATTTGGACAAATGTCAAATGTTTTCCCTGTGCACCAGATATGAAATATAAATGAGTTAAGTAAAAAAAAAAAAAAGTAAAAAGCTAGCAGGCTGCTCAGTGCAACACTGAACCTCCTATCTGCACTGCTTCTCTCCTCAAATAGAAGACTCTAGAAAGGTGAATAGGATTCCCACTACATTTCAAAATATTATCTGCATTATACCCTCACTATTGTCATTAGTCCCCATGACAGCAGGAACAAAAAGAGAACACTGGCTAAAAGTTAGTTAGAAAGCCTAGGTTCCATTCACAGCTCCTTCCTGAGTAGTTCTCTGACCCTGGGCAAGCTACTTTACCTCTCTGGGCCTCAGAATCTTCCCTTGTAAAATGATAATATCTGGAGGTTCCCTAAGCATGGAACTCATGCTGAGAGAAGCCCAGAGAATAATGCAATGAGTGAAACCGACTAAGGAGTCTTCTTTTGACAGAAAAACACTTTGCAAATTTAATACATAATAATATTCTCCACTTTAATAAAGAAATATGCTCAATTTCATTTCTTAATAAATGTTTTGTTTTAGAATAGCTTAAGATTTACAGAACAGTTGCAAAAATAGTAGAGCCCCCATATACCCCACTCCCAGTTTTCCCTTTTGTTAACATCCTGCATTAGTATTGTACATTTATCAAAATTTCTTTCTCTTAAAATACGCCACACTCTGAAACTATCTACAGAGGTGGATGCACAGGAATATTTATCTGCTAGACCCAGATAGAGAGACAATAGGGAGTGGAGAAGACTGCAATTAGCAGGCACAAATCCCAGCTATGGGAAGAGCTGCAACTCAGAGTCAGCTGCTGGCTGTGCTGCCACACCAAAATGGAGGTTATATATTTCTATGTCTCTGAGGAGGGGAGGAAATTATTTGTTTGTTTGTTTGTTTGTTTGTTTGCTTGCTTTAAGAGAATCTAGAAATGTAGATTTTTGTGTGTGTGAAATGTACCAGTTTTTAAAGTTTGGCTCATTTTTCTTTTCTTTCTCAAAACACTATTCTGGCCAAACAAAACAGACATGCTCGTGGAATTTTGCCTGTGACTTTCCTTTTGTGATCTCCAGTCGCATTAGTTTAGATGGGCTAAGGTCAAGGTATCAGCAGGGCTGGTTTCTTCTGGAGACTCTGAGGAAAGAATCCATTCCTTTGATTTTTTTCAGCTTCTAGTGGCCACTTGTATTCCTTGGCCTCCTTAATTCTTGCTCCATCTTCAAAGGGCACCACTCCAATCTCTGCTTCTGTTACTAATTACATCATCTTTTCTTCTGACTCTGATGCCTCCTGTATTCTTCTTCTAAGAAGTATTATGATTACACCGGGCCCATCTGGATAATTCAGAATAATCTCCCATCTTAAGATGCTTAATCACATCTGAAATTCTTTTTTGCCATATAAGGTAACATTCACAGGTTCCAGAAAATTAGGGTATGTGCACATACGTCAGGGGGTCATTATTCAGTCTACCACATTAGTTTAGAAGCAAAGTTCCCTTCCAGCTTTTATAAGAAAATATTATCTCCCAGCTCACTCCTAACCACAGAAGTCATTCTTATGATTCCATCTTCTTGGACTCCTATCAGAAAAGCCACTTTGGCAAGTATTTGTAGAGCAGATGCTGTGTGCCCAGTAGTGTGCTAAGAACACAAGGGAGGAATGATTATAAAAGAACAAATATTCTCTTCTGTTCCAAAGGTTTCTGCTGTACTTGTGAAAGGCCAAGAATTACAGAAGGTGCAATGCTCTAAGAACTCACTTGACTTGAAAGATTTTCATTAGATCTAGAGGAAAAAAATTAGAAGGTACACATTTATTTTTGTAGAAGAATAGTTTCATATCATCCATTTACTGACACTTGACAGAGCACTCATGAGTCACCATTCCCACATAATAGAAGCTCAATAATCTGCACTAGGGAAGAGACAGACTGTGAAAACATAGGCCCAGGATGAGGGTTATAAGAAAGGTCAGCATCTCTGAGACGAAACTTTTGAGGGTGACCCAGCCAGGACCACTTTATTCCTCTAACCTAAGCCTTATACCTGAATACTTCAGCCATAAAATATCAAGCAGGAGGGGCATCTTTTCATTGGAGCCCTGAAATGGACATCTTTTGGAGTATCTGTACCATATGTAAATCAATTGGGCATTTTTTGGAGTATCTGTACCATATGTAGATCAATTACCTACCCATTTTTCTCAGGAAAATACAGCTCCTTCTAAGTCACTGAAATACATTCTTGGCATTTCTTTGTATTGCTGACTACACTTGATTAAACCAAAGTAGGCAACTGATGCATACAGTTCCAACCCTGGACATTTAGAATCAAAACCAGGAGTCAAGTTAGTTGAGGCCTTTAACATAAAACTTTGGAAGTAGAAGCACCATCACCTTTTCCCATTGTAGACTGGGGATGTAAGAAGATAATCAATTGAGAGAGCAATCAAGGCATGAAATTATCACACACAGAGAGTAAAGTGATACACAGAGAGGCTCATGGCTTTTACGTTTCTGCTTCCAGTCACTTCCTGAGGTTTTGCTGCAATATTACCCAAGTTCCAAGAGCCAGCCCTGTTTCTTCAAAATAAATTTCCTGTCTTTCCTTAGATGAGAACAAGTTGGCTTCTATTACTTGAAACCAAAAGTCATTATAGTCTCCTGAGATCTCTCAAAGAGCTTCCCGTGAAGGCTCCCACCCATGCTGTCTCCACTAAAAATGTCTTCCACTATGACTGCATTCAGATCTCTGTCCTTTAGGAACAATTTCAAAAGGATTTGACACCTGGCGCCTGTAAGGCTGGAGAACAGAGGACCCTTAGCCAACAAAATTCTCACATCAGAGTAGCAGCAGTGAAATGTTTGGCCTAATTTCTCAAAATAAAGTCATTTTTATGAGTGGTTAATTTTCTCAAGTCCCAGTAGCTGAATGCTTTCAGGTAAACCTTGAAAGTTTGCAGGGAATTTATCTACAGAGTCTGGACACTGTCCAAATTCTAAAGAATAAACTGGGGCTTGATATACACTTATTTGGTGCTTTCACTTATTAAACAATTATTGAAAGTATGTAAAGACAGATTTACTCAATGTATTCCACTTATAGAATATGTTCGCCTACAGTGCCGCATTGATACACACAATTGTCCAATGAGAAAGATACGGCAAGATCCTGTATTCCCATTTTGTAGATTAAGGAGGAGTTAAATAATTTGACCCAGGGAAATGGCACTGAATAATATGGCACTGAGCCCCTAAAGAGTAAGTAACAAGTTGAGCTAATCTTAATATGTGTATTAGTCCATTCTCAAGCTGCTATGAAGATAAACCTAAGACTGTGTAATTTATAAAGAAAAGAGGTTTAATTGACTCTTGTTTCCACATGGCTGGGGAGGCCTCAGGAAACTTACAATCATGGTAGAAGGCACCTCTTCACAGGGCAGCAGGAGAGAGAATGAGAACCAGCAGGGGAAATGCCAGACGCTTATAAAACCATCATATCTCATGAGAACTCACTATCATGAAAATAGCATGGAGGAAACTGCCCCTATGATTCAATTACTTCCCACCAGGTCCTTCCCATGACATGTGTGGATTATGGGAACTACAATTCAAGATGAGATTTGGGTGGGGACACAGCCAAACCATATCATTCCACCCCTGGCCCATCCCAAACCTCATGTTCTCATTTCAAAACACAATCATGCCTTCCCAACAGTCCCACAAAGTCTTAACTCATTTCATCATTAACTCAAAAGTCCAAGTCCAAAGTTTCATCTGAGACAAGTCTGTTCCACCTATGAGCCAGTAAAATCAAACACAAGTTAGTTTCTTCCAATATACAATAGGGGCACAGGGATTGGGTAAACACACCCATTCCAAGTGGGATAAATTGGCCAAAACAAAGGGGCTGTAGGCCCCATGCAAGTCTGAAATCCAACAGGGTAATTATTAAACCTTAAAGTTCCAAAATGATCTCCTTGACTCCATGTCTCACATCCAGGTCACACTGATGCAAGAGGTGGGTTCCCACAGTCTTGGGAAGTTCCACCCCTGTGGCTTTGCAGAGTACAGCTTTCATGGGCTGGTGTTGAGTGTCTGCAGCCTTTCCAGGCACATGATGCAAACTGTCAGTGGATCTACCATTCTGGGGTCTGGAGGACAGTGGCTCTCTTCTCACAGTTCCACTAGGCAGTGCCCCAGTAAGGACTCTGTATGGGGGCTCCAACCCCACAATTCCCCTTCTGCACTGCCCTAGCAGAGGTTCTCCATGAGGGCTTCACTGCTGCAGCAAACTTCTGCTGGGATATTCGGGCATTTTCTTACATCCTCTGAAATCTAGGTGGAAGTTCCCCAATCTCAATATTTGACTTCTGTGCACCCGCAGGCCAAAAACCACATGTAAGCCACCAAGGCGTGGGGCTTCCACCCTCTGAAGCAACAGCCTGAACTGTACCTTGGCCCCTTTTAACCTTGGATGGAATGGTTTGGAAACAGTGCACCAAGTGGGATTATGGGAAATACAATTCAAGGTGAGATTTGGGTGGGGAAATAGCCAAACCATATCATTATGTTAATCACCCTGCACAGTAACTGACACATAGCATTTCAGAGGTGACAAAGTAATTTTATCTCACGCAGAACCCTAATTCCTAGATAGCAGCTGCCTGCAATACTGTATTAAGAAATATTCCAACAGAATATCTGGACTCTTTGGGAAGAGGTACTGTGACTGAGTTGAGGTGCCTGGTGACAGGTAACAGAGCGGAAAGTAACAGCACAAGCCTCAGTATTTCCATCCCTATAGTAAATGCTCAATAAATGACAAAACTGGCAGACTCAGGACTGAATACAATGTCACTTGGCCTTTTCCATTCCAACACACTATTAATGTCTCCACTCCTGTCCCTAATGTCCTAAACCACGAGTAAACAAATTATAACCCAAACACCAAACCTGGGCTTTTTAATAAAGGTTTTTAAACCTTTGTTAAGGTTTTTAAATAAAGGTTTATTTGAATACAGTCATGTTCATTTACTTATGTATTGCTCATAGATGCTTTTGTGCAACAATAACAGAGTTGAGTAGTTGCAAAACAGTTGGGGTTGCATACAAAGACTAAAGTATTTACCACCTGGCCCTTTATAGAAAAAGTCTAGCTAGGAGGAGCCAAGATGACCGCATAGGAACAGCTCCGGTCTACAGCTCCCAGCGTGAGTGATGCAGAAGATGGGTGATTTCTGCATTACCAACTGAGGTACTGGTTCACGTCACTGGGGAGTGCCAGACAGTAGACGCAAGACAGTGGGTGCAGCGCACTATGCATGAGCAAAAGCAGGGCGAGGCATCGTCTCACCCGGGAAGTGCAAGAGGTCAGGGAATTCCCTTTCCTAGTCAAAGAAAGGGGTGACAGACGGCACCTGGAAAATCGGGTCACTCCCACCCTAATACTGCACTTTTCCAAAGGGTTAAAAAACAGCACACGAGGAGATTATATCCCTCACCTGGCTCAGAGGGTACTATGCCCACGGAGTCTCGCTCATTGCTAGCACAGCAGTGCCAGATCAAACTGCAAGGCGACAGCGAGGCTGGGGGAGGGGCGCCTGCCATTGCTGAGTTAGTTGTTTGAATAGGTAAACAAAGCAGCCAGGAAGCTCGAACTGGGTGGAGCCCACCACAGCTCAAGGAGGCCTGCCTGCCTCTGTAGGCTCCACCTCTGGGGGCAGGGCACAGACAAATAAAAAGACAGCAATAACCTCTGCAGACTTAAACGTCCTTCTCTGACAGCTTTGAAGAGAGTAGTGGTTCTCCCAGCACGCAGCTTGAGATCTGAGAATGGGCAGACTGCCTCCTCAAGTGTGTCCCTGAACCCCAAGTAGCCTAACTGGGAGGCACCCCCTAGTAGGGGTGGACTGACACCTTACAGGGCCGGGTACTCCTCTGAGACAAAACTTCCAGAGGAACGATCAGGCTGCAGCATTTGCAGTTCACCAAAATCCGCTGTTCTGCAGCCACCGCTGCTGATACCCAGGCAAACAGGTTCTGGAGTGGACCTCCAGCAAACTCCAACAGAACTGCAGCTGAGGGTCCTGACTGTCAGAAGGAAAACTAACAAACAGAAAGGACATCCACACCAAAAACTCATCTGTACATCACCATCATCAAAGAACAAAGGTAGATACATCGCCATCATCAAAGAACAAAGGTGGATAAAACCACAAAGATGGGAAAAAAACGGAGCAGAAAAACTGGAAACTCTAAAAATCAGAGCACCTCTCCTCTTCCAAAGGAATGCAGCTCCTTACCAGCAATGGAACAAAGCTGGATGGAGAATGACTTTGACGAGTTGAGAGAAGAAGGCTTCAGACGATCAAACTACTCCAAGCTACAGGAGAAAATTCGAACCAATGGCAAAGAAGTTAAAAGCTTTGAAAAAAAAATTAGATGAATGGATGACTAGAATAACCAATGCAGAGAAGTCCTTAAAGGACCTGATGGAGCTGAAAACCAAGGCATGAGAGCTATGTGACAAATGCAGAAGCCTCAGTAGCCAATGAGATCAACTGGAAGAAAGGGTATCAGCAATGGAAGACGAAATGAATGAAACGAAGCAAGAAGAGAAGTTTAGAGAAAAAAGAATAAAAAGAAATGAACAAAGCCTACAAGAAATATGGGATTGTGTGAAAAGACCAAATCTATGTCTGATTGGTGTACCTGAAAGTGACGGGGAGAATGGAACCAAGTTGGAAAACACTCTGCAGGATATTATCCAGGAGAACTTCCCCAATCTAGAAAGGCAGGCCAACATTCAAATTCAGGAAATACAGAGAACTCCACAAAGATACTCCTCAAGAAGAGCAAGTCCAAGACACATAATTGTCAGATTCACCAAAGTTGAAATGAAGGAAAAAATGTTAAGGGCAGACAGAGAGAAATGTCGGGTTACCCACAAAGGGAAGCCCATCAGACTAACAGCTGATCTCTTGGCAGAAACCCTACAAGCCAGAAGAGAGTGGGGGCCAATATTCAACATTCTTTAAGAAAAGAATTTTCAACACAGAATTTCATATCCAGCCAAACTAAGCTTCATAAGTGAAGGAGAAATAAAATACTTTACAGACAAGCAAATGCTGAGAGATTTTGTCACCACCAGGCCTGCCCTAAAGAGCTCCTGAAGGAAGCACTAAACATGGAAAGGAACAACCGGTACCAGCCACTGCAAAAACATGCCAAATTGTAAAGACCATCAAGGCTAGGAAGAAACTGCATCAACTATCAAGCAAAATAACCAGCTAACATCATAATGACAGGATCAAATTCACACATAACAATATTAACTTTAAATGTAAATGGGCTAAATGCTCCAATTAAAAGACACAGACTGGCAAATTGGATAAAGAGTCAAGACCCATCAGTGTGCTGTATTCAGGACTCCCATCTCACATGCAGGAACACACAAAGGCTCAAAATAAAGGGATGGAGGAAGATCTACCTAGCAAATGGAAAACAAAAAAAGGCAGGGGTTGCAATCCTAGTCTGGGATTAAACAGACTTCAAACCAACACAGATCAAAAGAGACAAAGAAGGCCATTACATAATGGTAAAGGGATCAATTCAACAAGAAGAACTAACTATCCTAAAGATAAATGCACCCAATACAGGAGCACCCAGATTCATAAAGCAAGTCCTCAGTGACCTACAAAGAGACTTAGACTCCCACACAATAATAATGGGAGACTTTACACCCCATTGTCAACATTAGACAGATCAACGAGACAGAAAGCTAACAAGGATACCCAGGAAATGAACTCAGCTCTGCACCGAGCGGACCTAATAGACATCTACAGAACTCTCCACCCCAAATCAACAGAATATACATTCTTCTCAGCACCTCACCACACCTGTTCCAAAATTGACCACATAGTTGGAAGTAAAGCTCTCCTCAGCAAATGTAAAAGAACAGAAATTATAACAAACTGTCTCTCAGACCACAGTGCAGTCAAACTAGAACTCAGGATTAGGAAACTCACTCAAAACTGCTCAACTACATGGAAACTGAACAACCTGCTCCTGAATGACTACTAGGTAAATAACGAAATGAAGGCAGAAATAAAGATGTTCTTTGAAACCAATGAGAACAAAGACACAACATACCAGAATCTCTGGGACACATTCAAAGCAGTGTGTAGAGGGAAATTTATAGCACTAAATGCCCACAAGAGAAAGCAGGAAAGATCTAAAATTGACACCCTAACATCACAATTAAAAGAACTAGAAAAGCAAGAGCAAACACATTCAAAAGCTAGCAGAAGGCAAGAAATAACTAAGATCAGAGCAGAACTGAAAGAAATAGAGACACAAAAAACCCTTCAAAAAATTAATGAATCCAGGAGCTGGTTTTTGGAAAGGATCAACAAAATTGATAGACTGCTAGCAAGACTAATAAAGAAGAAAAGAGAGGAGAATCAAATAGATGCAATAAAAAATGATAAAGGGGATATCACCACCGATCCCACAGAAATACAAACTACCATCAGAGAATACTATAAACACCTCTATGCAAATAAACTAGAAAATCTAGAAGAAATGGATAAATTCCTTGACACATACATCTTCCCAAGACTAAACCAGGAAGAAGCTGAATCTCTGAATAGACCAATAACAGGCTCTGAAATTGAGGCAATAATCAATAGCTTACCAAACAAAAAAAGTCCAGGACCAGATGGATTCAGAGCTGAATTCTACCAGAGGTACAAAGAGGAGCTGGTACCATAACTTCTTGAAACTATTCCAATCAATAGAAAAAGAGGGAATCCTCCCTAACTCATTTTATGAGGCCAGCATCATCCTGATACCAAAGCCTGGCAGAGACACAACAAAAAAAGAGAATTTTAGACCAATATCCTTGATGAACATCCATGCAAAAATCCTCAATAAAATACTAGCAAACCGAATCCAGAAGCACATCAAAAAGCTTATCCACCATGATCAAATGGGCTTCATCCCTGGGATGCAAGGCCGGTTCAACACACGCAAATCAATAAATGTAATCCATCATATAAACAGAACCAAAGACAAAAACCACATGATTATCTCAATAGATGCAGAAAAGGCCTTTGACAAAATTCGACAACTCTTCATGCTAAAAACTCTCAGTAAATTAGGTATTGATGGGTCGTATCTCAAAATAATAAGAGCTATTTATGACAAACCCACAGCCAATATCATACTGAATGGGCAAAAACTGGAAGCATTCCCTTTGAAAACTGGCACAAGACAGGGATGTCCTCTATCACCACTCCTATTCAACATAGTGTTGGAAGTTCTGGCCAGGGCAATTAGGCAGGAGAAGGAAATAAAGGGTATTCAATTAGGAAAAGAGGAAGTCAAATTGTCCCTGTTTGCAGATGACATGATTGTATATCTGGAAAATCCCATCGTCTCAGCCCAAAATCTCCTCAAGCTGATAAGCAACTTTAGCAAAGTCTCAGGATACAAAATCAATGTACAAAAATCACAAGCATTCTTAAACACCAATAACAGACAAACAGAGAGCCAAATCATGAGTGAACTCCCATTCACAATTGCTTCAAAGAGAATAAAATACCTAGGAATCCAACTGACAAGGGATGTGAAGGACCTCCTCAAGGAGAACTACAAACCACTGCTCAATGAAATAAAAGAGGATACAAACAAATGGAAGAACATTCCATGCTCATGGATAGGAAGAATCAATATCGTGAAAATGGCCATACTGCCCAAGGTAATTTATAGATTCAATGCCATCCCCATCAAGCTACCAATAACTTTCTTCACAGAATTAGAAAAAACTACTTTAAAGTTCATATGGAACCAAAAAAGAGCCTGCATCGCCAAGTCAATCCTAAGCCAAAAGAACGAAGCTGGAGGCATCACGCTACCTGACTTCAGACTATACTACAAGGCTACAGTAACCAAAACAGCATGGTACTGGTACCAAAATAGAGATATAGACCAATGGAACAGAACAGAGCCCTCAGAAATAATGCCGCATATCTCCAACTATCTGATCTTTGACAAATCTGACAAAAACAAGAGATGGGGAAAGGATTCCCTATTTAATAAATGGTGCTGGGAAAACTGGCTAGCCATATGTAGAAAGCTGAAACTGGATCCCTTCCTTACACCTTATACAAAAATTAATACATGATGGAGTAAAGACTTACATGTTAGACCTAAAACCATTAAAACCCTGGAAGAAAACCTAGGCAATAGCATTCAGGACATAGGCATGGGCAAGGACTTCATGTCTAAAACACCAAAAGCAATGGCAACAAAAGCCAAAATTGACAAATGGGATCTAATTAAACTAAAGAGCTGCTGCACAGCAACAGAAACTACCATCAGAGTGAACAGGCAACCTGCAAAATGGGAGAAAATTTTTGCAACCTACTCATCTGACAAAAGGCTAATATCCAGAATCTATAATGAACTCAAACAAATTTACAAGAAAAAACAACCCCATCAAAAAGTGGGTGAAGGATATGAATAGACACTTCTCAAACAAAGACAGTTATGCAGCCAAAAAACACATGAAAAAATGCTCAACATCACTGGCCATCAGAGAAATGCAAATCAAAACCACAATGAGATACCATCTCACACCAGTTAGAATGGTGATCATTAAAAAGTCCGGGAACAACAGGTGCTGGAGAGGATGTGGAGAAATAGGAACACTTTTACACTATTGGTGGTACTGTAAGCCACTTCAACCACTGTGGAAGTTGGTGTGGCGATTCCTCAGGGATCTAGAACTAGAAATACCATTTGACCTACCCATCCCATTACTGGGTATATACCCAAAGGATTATAAATCGTGCTGCTATAAAGACACATGCACACGTATGTTTATAGCGGCAATATTCACAATAGCAAAGACTTGGAACCAACCCAAATGTCCAACAATGATAGACTAGATTAAGAAAACGTGGCACATATATACCATGGAATACTATGCAGCCATAAAAAATGATGAGTTCATGTCCTTTGTAGGGACATGGATGAAACTGGAAACCATCATTCTCAGCAAACTATCGCAAGGACAAAAACCAAACACCGCATATTCTCACTCATAGGTGGGAATTGAACAATGAGAACACATGGACACAGGAAGGGGAACATCACATACCGGGGACTGTTGTGGGGTGGGGGGAGGGGGGAGGGATTGCATTAGGAGATATACCTAATGCTAAATGACGAGTTAATGGGTGCAGCACACCAACATGGCACATGCATACATATGTAACAAACCTGCACGTTATGCACATGTACCCTGAAACTTAAAGTATAATAATAAAATTTTAAAAAAGAAAGAAAAACCCCAATTAAAAAGAAAACATAGATCCAAACAGATGACACCTCACCAAAGAAGATAGGTGAACTGTAAATAAAATATGAAAAAAATGCAGATATTTGTTACTGGGGAAATGCAAATTAAAAACAATAAATGAGAAACCACTAAAAAAAAAGAAAAGAAAAGAAAAGAAAAGTCTAGCTAACCTCACTCCTAAACCAAATTAAAGTTCATAGGAGTTCAAGAGAGATAAATCTAACCCTATATTTTCTTTTCCATGCAATAAAGTTGCCTACATTTTTGCTTCGATGACCAGAGTAAAGCACACACTGCCATCACTAACCTTCTAAGATAAATCAGGCCAGTGTGTATTCCCTATTGGGCTATTAATAGATTGGCATTTAAAGAAGAATTAGCTCTAATATGAATTAAGGACTTTAATTACTTGTGCCTAAGGTGATTAATTCATTGAAGGATAAAAGAAAAATACAATATAAAATGGGTAACAAAGGAATTTAAACCTACTGTAAACTCCTATTCACCCAGAAATCAACCAATCAGAGAGCCATAACTTTATTTTATTTTCCTTTTCGCTGGGAGATCACATACAAATTCTGGCTTATGAACTTGATAAGAGAATCAGTTTTCAGCATACCTACTGAAAATAACTGATTGTCATAATTACAACACCTAACTCTTATGGGTCATGTAAGAAAGATTTGGTAATCTTTGTGAGATTTAGATGGCAATATTAAATTAACCAGAGTTAATGAACCAAGTTGTCCAAATCCTGAACAGAGAGAATAGTATATTGGGTTATCTTACAATTTTAGGGTTTTATGCAATATTGTAGGAGTTAAGCCAAGAAGTACAAATAACTAAAATGTATTCTGGTTAGTTCTCTATTTGTCTAATAATATTGTTAGTTACAATACCACACATAACGATGCTCACGTAGGTGATCATTAAATACTTTTGAGATAATTTAGAAGGGGCCACCAACTACAGAAGGACTCCTAACCCAATTTACCTACTGTGATGGAAGAAAAGGGTTGGCAAGACATGGTCCAGTGGTTCGTTCCATAAAACTAAGCAAGGTGTAAATAGCAGATGCTTCAATCCAGTGAGCACTGTGTGTGTCATCAGAGTATAAATACTAGAGTCTTTTTTTCAGAGGGTTATGAAGATTAGAGCTGGGAAATCATGCTCTAAATAGGTCATCATTCTCAGGTCCTGACAAAGGAGCTCAGGTATGGAAAATGAATGAGAATCATGAGGAACTAAGAAAACCTAGAAACAAGGGAATGGTTAGGGAATTAATCAGGAGGCAATGGGCTAAATTCATCTGTACAATCTGCAAAAGTTTATAAAATACCCATGTTTGGGGTTTCAGAGATAATATCTCCCTCTTCCACTTATAAGACTAGAATCAATATAAAGATAAATACAGGAATCAGGCAATCCAAACCTCACTTTTATTATTGATAAAGCTTATTAGAAAATGTAAATTTATATCCATGTCAAAGTCTTAATACTTCGCTGAAGTAAACAGACAATGATCTGGTCATTGCCTAATTGGTGAACTGCAGATCATACTGATAGGGCCAGACCCCTTACCACATGGCAGAAGGAAGACTAGAATGCAGATGACTGGGTAGCTCTGAGAAGGGGAGAGAAAAGAGTCCGAGATGAACATTATCAGTTCATTTCAGCAGCACCCAATCAGAAAAGTCATTTCACTTCTCATGGGGAGAAGTAAGTGAGAAGTAGAGAGAAGCAAGGGAGTTATTCAAGAGGACACTCTCAAAACTCAAGGGGAACGAGTAGTCACCCATTAGCACCAAGTATGTGCCAGCACTGTTTTGGGTGCTGGAAATATAATGGTGAACAAACCAGACAAAGGCTAAGTTCTCATGGAGTTTATAGTCTAGTAGGATAATGTGACAATAAAACATCAAACAGAGAAATATACAATAAAGTATCGATAGTTATGAATGCTGAGAAAAAAAACCACTTTGCAATAGAGACCTTCCTGGGTTGCTTGAAAATATTGCAGCAAAATAATTCCTCACATCCCTGTACATGCATCTCCTTCCTCTGAATAAGCAAAGTTATCTTCTTTCCCCTTGAATCTGGGTGGGTCTTGAGACTTACTTTGACCAATAAAATGTAGCAGAAGTGACACTCTAGAATTTTCCAACCAGGTGTTAAGAGAAGTCTCTCTCTCGGAACTCAGCTGCCGTGCTGTGAAGATGCTCAAGACAAACTCCCAAGAGGCCATGTGGAGGACATCAACACTCCGAAAAGCTCTTAGTTGAATTCAGCTGCCTATACTATGAGGAGCAGAAGAATCACCCAGCCGAGCCCCGTAAACCCACAATAATAAATTGTTATAAGCCACTTTATTGTGGGTTGGTTACACCAAAATGGATACCTAAAACAGAGACTGATTTTGTGGGGATGATTATTTAGGCTGTTGATCAAGAAAAGGTCTTATGAGAAGATGGTATTTGAACTAAGTGAAAAGAAAATAGCCATGAAACTCTGGTGTCAGAGTAATCCAGACAGAAGAAATAGCAAGTGTGAAGGACCTATGGCAGAAATAACCTGGGTGTGTCTGAGAAACAATTAAAAGCCTGATATCACTGCAATATAATGAGAGAAGTTGAGTCAGAGACAGAGGAAGAAGCTAGATCATAGAGGACCTTGTAAGCCATAGTAAAGGATTTGGAATTTTTTAAATTAGTAGAAAACCACGGGAGTTTTTCAGCAAAGAAAGACACAAACTGACTTCTGTTTTAAAAATATCTCTGGTTTCTGTGTTGAGAATAGATTGGAGTAGTGCAAGAGTACAATTGGAGAAACCAATCCTAGCATCCTGAAAAGTGAACGCCAAACAAACCTCATGGTAGCTTAAAAAATTACAAAAATAAAACAGAATTTTTGAAGTCACCATAAAATCCATCCATTTCAAATGAGCAATTCAGTGAGTTTTTGTAAATGTATATAGTCATGCAATTATCACCACAATAGAATTTTAGCATACTTGCCTCACCCTAAAAAGTTCTGTAATGTTCCTTTTCAGTCAAACCACACACCTACCCTTTGCCAAAGCAAACACTATAATTATTACTTTCCATAAGAGTAAAGATTTACTTTCTATAACTATACCTTTGCCTTTCCTGGAAATTTCTTATAAATGAAATTAAACAAAATGTCTTTTTTGTCTGGCTTCCTTCACTCGGTATGATTTTTTTGAGATTCATCTACGTTGTGTGTGTCACTAGTTAATTCCTTTTATGGCTGGGTAATATTCCAGTGTGTGTGTATATGTGGGGGTGTGTGTATATGTGGGGGTGTGTGTATGCCACATTTTGTTTATCACATTTTATATATACATAAAGAATTATATATGCCACATTTTATAAATATATATCATTATGTATATGTGCCACATTTTGTTTATCCATTCACCAGTAGATGATCATTTTGGATGTTTCCAGTTTGGGGCTATTATGAATAATTCTGCTGTGAACATTTACATAAAAGCCATTTTGTGGGCATATGTTTATATTTCTCCTGGGTAAATATCTAGGTAAGTGGATGCTTATGTAAAGGCATGTTTAACTTTTTAAAGAGACTGTCAAACTGTTTTCTAAAGTGGCTGTACCATTTTACATTCTTACCAGAAGTGAATAAGAGTTCCGGTTTCTCTACATTCTCATCAACACTGAGTATTTTCTGTCTTTTCAATTTTATCCATTCCAAGTAGGTGTACTGTGGTATTTCATTATGGTTCTAAATTGCATTTTCCTATTGATGAATGATGAAGATTCTTTATTTGCTTTAGTGTGCTTCTTTGAAAAAAATCTATTTAAATCTGTTTCCCATATTCTATTTTTTTGTTTGTTTGTTTGTTTTGTTTTGAGATGGAGTTCCACTTTTGTTGCCCAGGCCAGAGTGCAATGGCGTGACCTCAGCTCACTGCAACCTCTGCCTCCCGGGTTCAAGCAATTCTCCTGCCCCAGCCTCCTCAGTAGCTGGGATTATAGCCACCTGCCACCACACCCAGCTAATTTTTTGTGTTTTTAGTAGAGACAAGATTTCACCATGTCAGCCAGGCTGGTCTCGAACTCCTGACCTCAGGTGATCCACCTGCCTCAGCCTCCCAAAGTGCTGGGATTACATGGATGAGCCACTGCGCCCAGTCTTTTTATTGTTATAATATGTTGTTAATACATGTTCTTCATCAAATATATGGTTCACAAATATTTTCTCCCAGTCTGTGGCTTGTGTTTTTATTTCTTAATGGAATCTTTAAAGAGAAAACATTTTAAATTTTGATGAAAACTAAATTTCTGTTTTTTTGGTTATAGTTTGCTTTTGTGTGCTATGTAAGAAATCTTTGTCTAACCCAAGTTCACAAAAACTTTTTCTCTATATTTTCTTCTAGAAATTTTATAGTTTTAGCTCTTACATTTGGATCCATTATTCATTTCTTTGGCAGCATTTTATGTGCTATGAGTTCACATTTTTGGGGTAACCCTGCTTCCTTTAAGGAGGCTAAATTTGGGGGATAGAATTTATTCTATCTTTAACCTACAAATATTTTAACCTATTTTACTCTAACTCAAAGAAATAAAGAGTCATTTTTAGAAAAGGAGAGACCCATTCATTTTTTAATCATTCTATCTTGGTCAAGACTGTATTGTTCCCTGGTTATGGCCTCATTTGCTCTATGACAAGCATCTGGAAACCAACTAATGCCCTCCAACCTAAATCTTCTTAACATTGGGGGAGGGTCAGGAAAGGGAGTAGGGAATGTTCTTCCTACTCCTGATATTCCTTTCCTGTGGTGGGAGAACTGCTGGCATAATGCTTCTGAACTTCTTTGGCCCCTTTGCTTGTCTACCAAGGAAGAAGAGTGATATCCCTGCTTATACATTTCTAGCCCTGTTCCTTGTCTCCCCTCTTCTTGGAAGGTGGCCCATATGCAGAGAATATGTGTTCTTCACTGCCCTCAACCATCCAGGAAACATGGCCTTCATGGTCCCACTGACCATGGGTGTGGCTTCAGAGACCCACACTGCCTGTGACCACGTGGTAAGTCTCTCTACACAGGGACATATGCCCATTTGCACATAGCTTTATAGATATAGATTCAATATCAGCTTTAACTGTAATAAAGATAACATTTTGGTTCCATTTGCTTAATCCATTGTCTTTTCTTTTTAACTTTTATTTCAGTTTCAATGAGTACATGTGCAGGTTTGTTACACGAGTAAATTGCATGTCACTGAGGTTTGGTGTACAGATCATTTTGTCACTCAGGTACTCAGCATACTACTCAACAGGTAGTTGTTCAATCCTTACCCTCCTCCTGATCTCTACCCTCAACAGGCCCCAGTGTCTATGTATCTCTTCTTTACATCCATGTGTACTCAATGTTTAGCCCCCACTTATAATTGAAAACATACAGTATTTGGTTGTCTGTTCCTGTGTTAATTCACTTAGGATTATGGCCTCCAGCTCCATCCATGTTGTTGCAAAGGCCATGATCTCATTTTTTATAGCTGTGTAGTAATCCACGCTTAATCTTTTCTCTGGTTTCTCATTTGGCTCAGAACTCAGATTGGGAAGAAAGCTGTTATTTATTGGAATACTCTCAAATATACCCCAACCTTCTATCCAGTGGGTTTCTTAACTCTATCCCTCTGACCTTGGAAATCCTCTTTGTCCCTTCCTGCCTTCACCAGATTGAAAATTCATTTTGATAGACAGTGGAATTTTTGTCTTTAAAAAATTATTAAAAATTTTAGACTATTTAGAAGATACAAATGCATAAAAGACTATTAATTTTTAGAACTGTGCAATACAATAAGGTAACCATTTGCTCTCTATAGCTATTTAAATTTAAATTCATTGTTAAAAATTAAAAATCCAATGCCTCAGTCACACTAGCCACATTTCAAGTACTCAATAGCTACATGTGGCTCATGGCTACTGCATCAGGCAACAAAGATAGACCATTTCTATCATCACTGGAAATTCTAGTGGGCAGTCCTGCTCTAGAGAAAATTTAGTATTTAATATGACCTTCCATATTAAATTATATTATCTATATACATATATACTTATATATGTGCAGGTTTATACATATATATACTTACATATGTATATAGATATAGGCTAGGATCCTAACAAAAATAGGTTCAATTGTACATACTGTTTGTAACCTCACATCTCTCCTAATTTGTCATGAACATCTCATACATTCATCCTTCTATAATACTATTTTTGGTGACAACAAAGTATTTTTCTGTATCGACATACTGTAATTTCTGTAACCAAATGTTAAACATGGCCTTTTCCCCCCATTTATTACAGCCAAAATTACAGTGACTATTCTTGAATATCTTCATAACTGTCTTAAATTCTTAAAATAATTTACAGAATCAAAGGGCACTCACACTTTTAAACTTCTACAAGGCATTGCCAATTAGAAAAGGAGCCCTGGCTTGGAACACACATCCTGCCCTTGTCATCTGAAAGAAATAGATGAGTTTGCTTCTCTACAGAAAGCTGTCTGAAAAACAGTAAGGCCAAAATGTTAGCTGTTAAGCTAATGTGCTAAGGAGTCCTGGGAGTTTGTAAATGGCAATCACATGAGCACACCTCTCAGAAGCTGCTGTTCTTTTTCATTCACACTCCAGTAATGTTTCTAGAGTTCCTTTAAACACAGTGAGAATCAGTTGATCTCTTAGAGATGTTTGACATTGTTCTCACTGGCAACTTGATATTAAACTTAAGGCTAACCACAGATATGTTCTGCCACTGGCATGTCCTCATTCTTTAGCATCTCCTGCTACTTCATATGTGATACTGTTGACACTTTGGTTTCACTAGGGTGGCTAAGTGTGGCTCTCAAGATGGCAAGCATCTTTCCAGCTGTGGTAGGTAAGCATACAGACCCTGGGGACCTGTATAAGTCTGTTCTCATGCTGCTAATAATGACATACCCAAGACTGGGTAATTTATAAAGGAAAGAGGTTTAATTGACTCACAGTTCCACATGGCTAGGGAGGCCTCACAATCATGGTAGAAGAGCAAGAGATGTCTTGCATAGCGGCAGGCAAGAGAATTAGAGCCGAATGAAAGGAGAAACCCCTTTAAAAACCATCAAGTTTCGCGAGACGTATTCACTACCATGAGAACAGTATGGGGAAAACTGCCTCCGTGATTTAATTATTTCCGACTAGGTCCTTCCCACAACATGTGGGAATTATGGGAGCTACAGTTCAAGATGAGATTTGGGTGGGGACACAGCCAAACCATATCAGAACCAATTGGTCAGGTCGGGATCCTAGTTCTGCCACTTGCTAGATGTGTGACTTTTGCTGTGTTACAAAGTCATTCTTGTTTCGATTTCCTCATCCACAAAATGGGATAATTAATAGCATTATTATAGTATGCCTGACACAGAGTAAACATTATGTATATGTCTGATAAATAAATAGCCTAATCAGTTAAAATAGAGTAGCATTATCTTCTACCCTTATACATTATACTTTTGGTGGAATGAGAGAACATCAAGTGCACTCCACCTTACCAATATGCCATATCATTAGCTAAAACTGAACTTCAGTCAACTAAACACCTAGATCAGCATTTCCAGGAGTTTGCCACGTGAGTGGTACATTCTCCCTGTAGGGAAAAAGGGTCATAACTAAATACATTTGGAAAATGTTGTTCCTCCTCTAGAGTTGCAATGTATATTAGTATATTTTGGGTTCTGAGAAGTCCTGCAATAAAGAAACCTGTTGAATTTTATTGAACTAAGCATTTTCCAAAACTTTTCGCTATGGACACTTCCTTTAGAACAGGCTTTGGGCAATACTAGCTCCTATTAACACAGTGTTTTTAAAGACATCAGTTTGTGAAATCAAGCCATTAGCTGCACTTTCCCTTAGAAACATCTGTTAAACCTCCCTCCCCACTTCCATCTTGGGCTTGTATCATTGGTTTGTTGAAAGTTTTGGCAGAACTTTACATTTTTTTTCTACTCACTCTTATCTTGTTAGCTTTTATCTTGCTGTTTTTTATTCTAGCTTACAAAATGTGGGAAGATCTTATGATTACGTGTTCATCTCAGGTTCATCTCCTGAGAAACTATCAGCTTAATTTTATTTTGTCTCCTCCAAGAATTTGGCAAAGATACTAGGGAGAACAGGTTCAACGATAGGACAAGTGCTGCTCTGAATCATTTTCTAATTGTCTGTGTCAGTGATATCTAACAACTGTGAAAATAATTCTCACTAACATGTTGGCAGGGACAAATATTAAAGTTAAATATTCTTTCAAATATTTCAAATATTTTTATAGGAACCTTATGAAGACATTAGCTCTGATGGAAAGAAATATTGATGTTATTACAAGTACCTACTAATCAGTTGGTGGCTACCAGGGGCATGCTTTAAGACAGATTTGGAAGCCACCTCTAGGATCTATAGTTCCTGTCTAGATATGAAAGAGATGAGTTGGAGTGTGTCACAGTATATATGTCACATATTTGCCAATTCTGCCTAAGGACCTTATCCAAAAACAAAGATATATATTTTTTTTCTACTCAGCCCGATGGCAGGCCTTGCAGACATTTTGGGTAAAATAGGATTTTGGAAACTCTTAGCTTGCTTTCACCTAATCTGTCCATACCTAGCATTACTCCCAGCAATGTTTCATTGATTAGCTGGATAAAATTTCTTTAGCAAAGCACAATTTATATTAACAAAGCATAAATTATAGTTTAATAAAACTGCCTTAAACCCAAAGCAATGTAACCAAAGTCATCAGAACCTGGAGTCATAATAATTCATAAAAACAAAAAACAGAAACCTAGGTTGCTGTTTTTTCCATTTGCAAAGAGCAATGGAATTCTATTAAAATAGAGCTTATAGTAGTATTTCATATTCAAGGGTGTTAAGGTTAAAATTATGCCAGGGTCCCTTCTAAATAATATTATCATATTTTAAGAGGTATATTGAAAGTTTGTTTTTAAAGGAATATTGAGAAACTACAGTGTCTTTGCACCATATGAGTAATTGTGGAAAAAAAATGAGCAGGATAAGACAAATGTCCTAAAATATTTGATTAATGCAATGTGCTTTGTTTCAATTGTACTGGCAATCACTAATGATAACCAAATCCTTAGGTCAAGCCCAAACATTTCCCTTGTTCTCCAGACCTGTATTTCCAACAAACTACTAACATTTATCTCTGTGGGATTACAGAGACATCAAAATCCGCATGTCTGAAACTAAACTCATTATATGGCTCCTCAAACTAGCTCCTCCTTTATTATCTATGTTGGGAAAGCTACTGACTGCTCCTCATGACCAAATCAGAAACATGTTATCATCTTAGATACTGTCTTCTCCTCATCCCCACCACCAGTCCTAAGAAAATCCAGGTGCTACAAAAACACTGAATAACAATAACAGCAGTAACTTATACTTTCTGAGTGCTTCTATATACCAGGCCTCATTTCAAGTGCTTTACACACATTAATTTATACATTGTCTTAAATATTATCCAAATCCACTGTCCCTCCACTGCATTCCTACTGCCAACTTCCTAGTTCAAGGGTTCATCATTTCTCCATTGAATCATGACAATAACTTCTTAATCACATCTCTTGCTCTGGCCATTCCAATCGATAGTCTCTCCTTCACGCTGTGGCAGAGGCACTTTCTAAAACCAAACCGTAACCTTGTCATTTCTCTGTTCAAAATCCTTACCTGGTTTTCTGTGGGCTATAGGGTAAAATTCAAATTCCTTAGTCTGATGATGAACAAGCCTTCTTCAGTTTGCATTCTTTTTACTCACCACCTGCACTTTATTTACAAATCACTTGGATTTCCTAAAACACAGGTGCAGATTCACTCCCCAACCCCTGCCTTCTCACATAAGTCTCTATAGAGTGATATGCCTTTCCCTGCTCCATCCTGTCTTTAAAAAACTCAGAAAACTCAAGAGATCATTTCATTCTTCAAATTCCAGTTCATACTTCACCATGTTTTTGAAACTTTCTTTGGCTAACTCCAAAGTGCTAGCTCTGTATTTGTATTTACTTTCTTTACAAATCAGCCTCCCCTGATAGACAGTGAGCTCCTTAAAAACAAGTTTAAAAACTTTGTATGTTTTGATATCCTCAGGGCCTGGCTGTGCAGCCTCCTTTCAGAAATTAAAGTTATACTTTATGGACAGTAGGACTATATAACCTTTCTTCTGGTTCTAATGTTCCATAATAATACATCCTTCAAGACATAACTATATATAGGGAATGCTTGATATTACAGAGATATGAATCCCACCTATCCCTCCAGTTGCTCATCCACAGCTTTCTAAAGATAAAGTGTGGATAAGTGTACCAGACTGCATTTCCCAAAAATTGCCACAACATCTCCCATGCCACATGTGCTTCTTACAAGGTGACATTGACAATTTTCCCATTGAGAGGCATGACTTATGTTCCTTCCCCTTGAATCTGGGTAAGCTTGTGACTACAGATGGAGTATACTATGTGACTTCCAAGGCAAGATCATAAAAGGTGATACAACTTCTGTCTGGGTCTCTCAAGATAGTCACTCTTGGATTCCAGCCACCATGCTGTGCAGAAGCCCAACAGTCACAAGGTGCTGCCATGTGTAAGTGTCCCGCCAACAGCCCCAGCTGAGCTCCCAGCTCCTCCAGACATATGAGGGAAAGAGGATCCAGATGATGCCAGCCAGCAAGTCACCCAGAGAGTCAGAGTCTTTCCAGCTCAGCATCCAGACATCATGGGACAGAGACAACTTGTCCCTGCTGTGCCCTTTTCAAATTCCTGACCCACAGCATCTTGAGTGTCATATAATGGTTGTTCTTTTATGCCACTATGTGAGGGGTGGTTTATTATGCAGCAATAGAAAATGATACAACAAGCAATAAGTTAGGCCTACATTTCTTACACGACTCTCAGAGAAACCCTGGGGTTCTGGGGGATACCGCTAAGATTCCTAAGGAAAAAAACATAAAGGCAGGGGTGAGGTAGTAGTTCTGTGGTCACTGCTATTATGTCTGCTTCTTGATCCCATTTTTGCCTAGTGTTCCATTATTGGGATGCTAAGCATGTGGGAGTTATTTATTTCCTACTGCTCAAGGTCATCGCCAAGGTCTGATTGTAAAAATTCAAAAAATTGCAAACTCAGGCATAAATGGGTTAAAGATTGTCATTGTACAAGAGCAAATTAATAGTTTTGAGAAGTCCAGAAGCTACAACACAAAGCACCACTTATGGAATTCCCCAAACGGATTTGATAATGGACTCCTTTTGTTATAACACACAAAACTTCCCCAAAGAAACAACTGTTCTAGCATTCGTATTACAGTCTGAAACACTGGGATACATAAACTCAAACTCACCAAACCAAACTATCCCAAATGTTGGCCAATTATGTTGTTGCTGAGGCCCTGTACTCAGGAGGGACAGCCTTAAATAAGAAGCATTAGGCAGTCAGGTTGTGGTTGAAATGGCTCAGCCACTACATTGTGCTTCCCTTCAGTGGTTACTATAGGAATGCTGCACCTGAGAGGTAAGAAGAGGAGGGCGGGAAGGCATTAAAAAGACCCTGTGTATGCATATTTTTGCACAGAGTGTGCACACCCCAGTTTTGGCTGTACTAATAGCAGCATGGGGCAAGGAATGGCAGGTCTACATGTGGTCAAGGAAAGGAAGGAAGGGAAAACAGAGAGAAACTTGCTCAAAGGGAGAAGGAATGCACTTTCAAACTGTGGACGCTCTTGTTTTTCTGCACAGCTCATTTTTATTTTAAAATTAAAACAATTCAATAGCCAGAGCTAGAAAGTGATCCTCAGATGGCCCAGAACAGTTAATCTTGGTTGCTTACAGGCAATGGCAGCCTTGGAATCAGTGAGCTGGTCTCACACTTGGGGCTTGAGGCTAAAGTGGCATTTTCAGTTCTCAGGTTTCTCATCCACTTATGTTATTAATGTTCTGCATCAAAACACCAGAGCCTTGCTCTTTCAGTGTGATTCAATGCTGATAGCCAGCAGGGTGGTATACAAGGTTATCCAGCATCTCGTTCACAGACCCTGGCTCACAACAGGGATTACCTCTGCTGTGGGTGTGCACCACTGCCACCTCGTGGCCACCTTCCCAAAGCTCACTCATTCCTCAACGTGGCCTTCCAAGAGTCCCGACTGCTGCGACTTTAAAGGGGTGAAATTCTCCAGGCCAAGAAAGACAAAGTAAAATATCTTCAGCTTTATTTCAAAAATGGCCATCTGCTAGCACCTCAAGATTACCTTTAATTTAAAAATCAAGAGGCAGACCATATAGCAGAAAGCTCCTGGACTTTGTCTAAACAGAGCTGGATTTGGAGTTTAAAGATGGGTGGTTCTGAGCAAATCACTGTATACCTCAGAGGCTCTATTTCTTCTCAATATTTCCCTTCTTAAAACCAGGGAAATATTATATATTAAGAAGTATTGTAAACATTGTTAAATATATGTGTGTATACACAAGTTAATATACACATATATGTGTGTCCATATATATTATATATGTGTATCTAGAATATATTTGTATATGGAACAAAACATTTAACTTTCACAGTCAGTAAATGGATATTTGCAGTATGTGTATGATGTTTCAAGAACAGAAGGGGAACAAAAGCCACTGTCAATGTATTACTCTGCAAAAGAACTATGTGATCTTCAGTCTTTGGCATGGGGTGAGGGTAGACAAGAACCAGGCTAACTACTGATGCATCATTCTCTTTACTTCCCACAGTAGATCTGTGACTTCAGTATAATTTTCCCCCATTTGAGGGATGAGTACATTGAGGCTTAATGAGGCTGAACCACTTGTGCATAGTTTACAGTCAGTAATAAATGGTGGTATCATGATTCTAGTCTAATTGGTCTGGCTCCAAAAAGTGAACTCCTAAAAATTTGACCTTTTAGAAAGTATATTATGCAAACTACAGTATCCTAGGTAGTGAAAAAAGGTCAAAACTGATGAGAGCTCAAAACCCAGTTAGTGCAGGATTTGCAATCTGAGTTCCGTAGAGAGGCCTTAGTTGTCCTGGTCACCTCACTCCTGTCATCATTCTCTGTATCAATGATTTACTGTCACAATGATGCTGAGTATCAAATGACCACAAAGCCCTAATGGCACAAAAACCAAAAAGCATTTGTTGATCACAGGTCTGAAGTCAACTGGTTTTTGGCTGGGTAGTTTTAGTGATCTATCTGGGCTCACTCACATGTTTGAGGGAGGCTCAGTTGCTAGCTTATCTAGGATGCCCCAAAGGAAGATGACCAGGCAACTTAGATCTGCTCCTAGTTCTCTTATCCTCCGGCAGGCTAGCCTGGGCATGTTTCTAAGCAAGAGAAGAGGCACAAAAGCAAAGGCAAGTCCAGTCACGCAAATACTTTTTTCAACCTTCTGCAACATGCACTAACTGAAGAAAGTCACATGGCTGAGCCCAGAGTCAGTGGGAGGGCACTGCAAAGTCTATGGCTGTGTTAGTCTCCTGGGGTTGCCAAAACAATTACTACAAACTGGGTGACTTAAAACAATAGAGACTTCTTCTCTCCCAGTTCTGGAGGCTAGAAGTCCAAAATCAACGTGTCAGTAGGGTTGGTTCCTTCTGGGGTCTGTGAGAAGAATCTACTTCTCTCCAAATTTACAGTGGTTTCCTGTAATCCCTGGTGTTTTTTGACTTGTAGACACATCACTACAATGCCTGCCTCCATCATCATATGATGTTCTCCCTATGTGTCTGCATCTCTGTTTTCTCATGGTATAAGGACCTCAGTCACTGGATTAGAGACCACCCTAATCCAGGATGGCTTCATCCTAACTAGCTGCAACCACAAAGGCCCTATTTCCAAATAAAGTTACATTTGGAGGCTCCATATAGACATAAATTCTGGCAGGACATTACTCAACCCAGAACAATGGCAAAGGGTATGGATACGGAAAAGAATGAGGAATTGAGTCCTTCTTGCATAAATCACACTATCACATTAGCTATAGAGTCTTCATGTTTTTCTATTTTATTTGAAGTGGATTTGCTACTTTAAAAATTTGAAAATTAATGGTCAAGGGAATTTTTTTCTTTAAGAGATGAAGAAAATGAAATCCAGGGCTAGAAAGTAGATGGCCCAATTTAATGGCAGAGCCAAGAACAAGACTCAAGCCTCAGGACACCAGATCATCTCTCCTTCCACAACTCTGCAATACTACACAAGGAAGCAGTTCCATTGCTGTTGCTGCTACTGTTGTTGTTTTATAATAGAGTATAACATTGGGCACTGTGCTAGGTAGAAGAATGCCCTCTCCTCTACCTCTAAGATGTCCACATCTTGATCTTTGGAACCTGTGATTATGTTAGGTTACATAGCAAAGGGGAGTTAAGGTTGCCATCGGAATTAACATTGCTAATCAGATGGCCTTGAAATAGAGGAGATTATCCTGAATTATCTAGGTGGGTCAAATGTAATTGCAGTAATTCTTTTTTTTTTTATTATACTTTAAGTTTTAGGGTACATGTGCACATTGTGCAGGTTAGTTACATATGTATACATGTGCCATGCTGGTGCGCTGCACCCACTAACTCATCATCTAGCATTAGGTATATCTCCTAATGCTATCCCTCCTCCCTCCCCCCTCCCCACCACAGTCCCCAGAGTGTGATATTCCCCTTCCTGTATCCATGTGATCTCATTGTTCAATTCCCATCTATGAGTGAGAATATGTGGTGTTTGGTTTTTTGTTCTTGCGATAGTTTACTAAGTATGATGATTTCCAATTTCATCCATGTCCCTACAAAGGACATGAACTCATCATTTTTTATGGCTGCATAGTATTCCATGGTGTATATGTGCCACATTTTCTTAATCCAGTCTATCATTGTTGGACATTTGGGTTGGTTCCAAGTCTTTGCTATTGTGAATAATGCCGCAATAAACATACGTGTGCATGTGTCTTTATAGCAGCATGAATGGCAATCATTAAAAAGTCAGGAAACAACAGTTGCTGGAGAGGATGTGGAGAAATAGGAACACTTTTACACTGTTGGTGGGACTGTTAACTAGTCCAACCATAGTGGAAGTCAGTGTGGCGATTCCTCAGGGATCTAGAACTAGAAATACCATTTGACCCAGCCATCCCATTACTGGGTATATACCCAAAGGACTATAAATCATGCAGTAATTCTTAAAAGTAGATGAACAAGGCCAAATAGAAGCAATCAAAGGAAGACGTGGCCACAGAAGAGAGGCACAGAGAGATCAATGTTGCTGGCTTTGAAGATGGAGGAAGGGGGCCACAAGTCAAGGAATGTGGGTGACCTCTGAAAGCAGGAAAAAGCATGAAAACATTCTTCTAGAGCCTCCAGAAAGTAACATCACCCTGCCAACACATTGAATTTAGCCCACTGACACCATTTTGCACTTCTGGAACTGTAAGGTAATAAGTTTGAGTTGTTTAAGACACTAAGTTTATGATATTTTGTTACAGCATCAGTAGAAAACTGATTTTAGGTAGAAATGCTTTTAGCTGCAAGTGTCAAAAAAACAAATAAACACTAAAAACTAGTGACCTCAATAACTATGGACTTATGATTTTCAATAACGAGAAGCTTGGAGTTAGTGGCAGGGTAGTTCAGCTACTCAATGATGTTACGAACGACTCAGGATCCCCATTCCCCGAAGCCTCTCCATCCCTTTTGCCAATCTGACTTTATGTCTTACTGGAAACTGGGTTATACAGCTATACCTAGCTGCAAGGGAAGGTAGAAAATCTAGTAAACAGTAATAGCATTATCAAGACTAGATCAGCCCAATCATAAATCATTGCTTGGAGCTGGGTATATTGCTGCCCTGAAACAAACTAGCAAGGATGCGGGGAGATAAGGAGGTAAATAATCTTTGGCAAAGACATGGTCTAATATCTGCCTGACTCTGAGCAACCCACAAGTCACAAGGGTGTTGGGACAATTATTCATTTCTGCAAGTTCTACGAATCTAAATAGGGCACTTAAAACCAGTTGCATCCAAATAGAGGCACACTACATGTAAAGGGAAGAGGCTAGGGTGCATGAATAAATCATGCATAAGAATTAGTACTTAAAATAGATATAAAGGATGAAAGTTACCATTACCGTTTATGAGATAAAGAGACTATCTCCTAGGCCAAGAGAGGTTAAGTGATGTGCCCAAACCCACCTAGTGGGCAAAAGTCTAAGTCCAGAATCGCCTGCTTTCTTCTTCTGCTTTCTTCTGGTTGCAAGAGTAAGAGGATAATCAGTGCTAGCTGGATGCTAGTAGTTTAGAATTTCACAAATCTCTCTCAGAGAGCATCTGAAGGAGGGCAGCCAAGCTGCTATTACTGTGGCCACTGATTGAGGCCAGCTCTGAGGACTGACAAAGGAAAGCATGGAAAGTGGTGTATGCTTTTTGTCCACTTACCACTGGAACTCTTGAATCAGGGTATGATTCCCCTTCTGCCAAAAATAGTTAAGCTTTGCATAATTGCAAACTCTACAGAAATTGAAGGCAATTTATATTCTTAGTTATAAAAACTAATCATTCCTTTTCCACGGTGTGATGGCTAATTTTATGTCTCCACTTGACTGGGTTAAGGGATGCCCAGATAGCTGGTAAAACATTATTTCGGGCATGTCTGTCAAGGTCTTTTCAGAAGAGATTAGCATTTGAGTCCATAAACCGAGTAAAGATCCTCCCTCACTGATATAGTCAGGCATCATTCAATTCTTCGAGGGCTTGAATGAAACAAACGTCAAGAAAGGGCAAATGTACTCTCTTCTCTTGAGCTGGGACATCCACCTTCTGCCTTTGGACATCAGAACTCCTGGTTCTTACGCTTCACACTCCAGAACTTACACCACAAGCCCCCTGGTTCTCAAGCCCTTTGAACTCAGGTTGAATACCACTGACCTTCCAGGTTCTCCAGCTTGCAGATGGCATATTGTGAGACTTCTTAGCTTCTATAATCCTAGGAGCCCATTCTCATGATAAATCCTCTTTTATATATCTATATCTAGATATCTAGATCTATTCTACCAGTTCTGTTTCTCTGGAGAACCCTGACTAATATACCTGATATCAAAGAGTTATTTCAGGATTATGATCACTTCCAAGAGGGAAGGAAAAAGAATGGGATCAAAAGAACTCCATAGAGACTGTCAAGTAAAACTGTAATGTTTCATCTTTCAGAAAAATAAAACACCTGTATAAAAAACAAAACTGGCACAATATTAAGAAATATAAAACTAGTTGATGGGTATAAAGGGTTTTTTTATAGTACACTCTTTTCTACATACTTAAGATATCTCCTTATTGGGAAATATTACAAATAAGAAGATAATCTAAACTTCACAATAAAAAGGAGGTTGTATTTATGCATTAAGTATGTGTGTGTTGGTGCTGGCTATGCGCTAGGCACTCTTCTAGAAGCTAAATACCTGCAAAGTCACTACCCTCATGGAGACTACATTCTAGGCAAGGCAGACAGAAATAAAACAAATTCACTTCAGTAAATGTTAAGTAGTCTGAAGGAATAAAACAAAGGAATGTGATAAAAGTGACCCAGAAAATGTTTTCTATGAGGTGGACAGAAAGACAAACAACACTGAGGAGGTAGCATTTGTTCTGAGATGTGAACAATAAATCAAGCCATTCAAAAAATAAGAATAGTACTCCACAAAAAACAATCAGAAAATGCAAAGGCCCGGAGACCTTTTAATACTGCAAGAACCAAGAACTAGCCCAAGGCATAGCAAGTAAGGTGATGAGAGATGCGATTAGAAAGATAGTTGTGAGGGCTTTGTGGTCATGGCAAGACATGTAGATTTTATTTGAAATGAAATGGGCTGCCAATGGATGGAGGGCTGAGGGAAGGGGTTGTAAGGAAGGGAACAAGAACATATTTTACATTAATATGTTATAATCATTTTTTAATAGCACTCTGCTCAATGGGCAATTCAGGAAAAGCAAGAAAAAACAGGTACATGATAATAGGCTATAGTAGTAATTCAAGCAAGAGATGACGCTGGCTTGGAAACAAATCTTAGATTTCTTGTACAGACTTACAAGTCTGACATATGAGAAGGTTAAAGAATAGTATGATAGTAACTTATCATGTTTTCCAGAAAAAAAAATGCATATTCTTTACATGGCAGAAGGTTGTGAAATATTTATATGAATGTGATGAGATTTCAGGTGACTTTATGATCTTCTCTAGATGATTATTTATATATTCTTACTTTTTTTTAATTGACCAGACGTTATTTCTGATTTCCAAATCAGTACAATGTCCAGGAAATCATAATACCCTCTTCCATCTGGCTGTCTTGACAAATGCCTTAGAGAGAGTTCTACTGGCCCTTAGACTCGAACTTTGGACTTCATCCCTATGAGTGCCTGATTTTCACTGCCTGGGAGGGAGGTGATGGTAGGGCCTCATATTTATTTATTTATTTATTTATTTATTTATTTATTTATTTATTTATTTTTGAGATGGAGTCTTGCTCTTTCACCAGGCTGGAGTGCAGTGACATGATCTCGGCTCACTGCTACCTCCACTTCCCGGGTTCAAGTGATTCCTCTGCCTCAGCCTCCCAAGTAGCTGGGACTACAGGCACGCACCACCACGCCCAGCTAATTTTTGTATTTTTAGTAGAGATGGGATTTCACCATGTTGGTCAGGATGCTCAATCTCTCAACCTAGTGATCTTCCCGCCTTGGCCTCCCAAACTACTGGGATTACAGGTGTGAGCCACCGCGCCTGGCCATGGCTTAATTTTAAATATGTTAAGTGTAAGATGTCCACATTGGTTTGCTAGGGCTGCCGTAACAAAGTACCACATATTGAGTGGCTTAAACCACAGAAATTATTTTTCTCACAATTCTAAAGGCTAGAAGTCCAAGAACAAAGGAATCTTCTGAGGCCTCTCTCCTTGGCTTGTAGATGGCCACCTTCTCCCTGTGTCTTTACATGATCTTTCCTATTTGTGTGTCTGTGTCCTAATCTCTTCTTCTTCTAAGAGCACCAGTCATATTCGATTAGGGCCAGCTAACGACCTTAGTTTAACTTAATTACCTCTTTAAAGAACCTATTCCCAAATATAGTCACATTCAGAGGTAATAGAGATTAGGATTGCAACATACAAATATGGGGGGTAGGGTGGACACAGTTCAGCCCATAACAAAGTCTACCCCTGCTGGGCAGGTGGAGGGAGATTTTTAAAGGTTATCAGAAACATGACTCTGCAGTTCAGTTTAGCACACTTGCTGGGAGGTAAATACGTTAGAATCTTTCATCTATAAATATGAATGAGCTCACCCTAGGAGAGCTCATAGCATGACAAAAGTCAATGACAGAAGGAAGCAGAAGGAAAAAGCCTGAGAAAGAGATAGACAAGCTGTGGGCCAAGCAGCAGGAGGAAGACTAGAAGAGAATAAGGACACGCAAGTTTCAAGAAGGGTGGTCAACAGTGTCAAACTGCAGGTCCTGAAAATGTACCCTACAAACAACCCGTCTAAGGCCCCTCTTGGATGAAACTTCTACCCTCAGCTCAAACCTCCCACCATGGCTTCCACTGGCAATAAAACAAAATATAAGCTCAGCCTATCATCCAAGGCCCTCCAGAGTATGATTCTAATTCCCTTTTAAACTTTATTTACCTTTAGTACCCTTCAGCATCCTTCAGCATTAGTGACACAGCATTGTTCCCTAGCTCTGACCCAAAGCTCTGTGGTCTCTTCCTTTTGTGCATGTTACCCCCTCACACAGGAATGCCCTTCCCATTCATCCTGCACACCCTTCAAGGACACCACAACCCTTAGCAATTTTTCTATACCAAGTTGATTTCTGCATGTGTCTATCTGCTGCACTGGGCTGTGGACTCTTTAGGGGAAATCTTGTCTTTTATTTATCGTTGGCACCTCTCGAAGCCTGCCATGGTTCCTGGTACCTAGCAGGTGCTCAGAAAATGGCTTTTTGAATCAATGAACTAATGCTGTTTTGCTCCAAACAGAATTAAATAATAATCCAGCAGCTGACATTTGAAAATGTCGATGCTATTGACTCACCTGTTTGGGGGAAGGGATAAGTTTTCTTTGATGACTTAGTGGCTTTCACATCTGTCAGACGTGTCGTATCCCCTTTAATGGTGGTTGCTTATTACAAGGAGAAACAGTTACTCAGGATTCAGGTAGTTTTGTACAGTGGATTATTATGTCTGGAATTTAATAGCACTCTGCTCTTTGATATTTATTTCAGGGTCAATAGAAATGTAACCATCCTCACTCCCTATTTGTGTTCAATCTAACCATTTAGCAGGAGGATTAGACCTGCCACACACTGGGTTTTGAAGATTTAAGAATGATTTGTTTGATTTTGATGCTATGTTTCCCAAATACATTCACAGGCAATAATTATTAATATTTTAATCTTTTGAAAGTGTTAACATTCTTCTTAACATGTTAATCTCTGAATATTGAGGATGATGTATGTATCAGGTTGTTGGCTTGTATACAAATTTTTTTCTACAATGTTTTATGGTGATTATGTGTAGAAATAACATAGGGTACTGCTTCCTTCAAGGCCCTTATCAAAATCAAATTGGAATTCTATCGTGAAGAAAGGGTGTTAAGGCATTCACTACTGTAATATGTTCTGTATGATGTTGTTCAAAACCTTTCTGTGTCCATTGACACAGGTGACAATGCTTTGAGATAGTTTGGCTAATGTTATTGTCACCATTTTCTTACAAAAACCTTAGATACAAAGAAAGTTTATTTATTTTTCAGAGACAGGGTCTCCTCTGTCACCCAAGCTGGAGTGCAGTGGCATGATCACGGCTCGCTGTAGCCTCAAACTCCTGGGCTCAAGTGATCCTCCCACCTCAGCCTCACAAGTAGCTGGGACCACAGGTGCATGCAGCCATGCCTGGCTAATTTTTATATCTTTTGTAAAGAAGAGGTCTGACTATATTGTCTAGGCTGGTCTCAAACTCGTGGGCTCAAGCAATCCTCCCACCTCTCAGCTTCCCAAAGTGTTGGGATTACAGGCATGAGCCACTGCACCTGGCCAATGTTGCTGTTATTATTATCATCATTACTACATTCTAGGCTATATTTGTACACTTAGAACAATGTTATAAGGGTATTAAGGATAAATTAGTCAAATGTCTTCCTTGTATGAATTTTATATAAACTAGGATCATGAAATATAATTAACTAATTGATGATATTCTAGAAGATAGAGTATTTAGATGCTCTGGAACTGGAATTCAATCAACTGTGAGAATTAAAATATCCAGTCTCCTCACTGTAATAGAGACAAATTCTCTAGTGGAAATGGTTCAGCAAGGATTTATTAAAATTTTTCTATAGGAGAAAAAGGCTCAGAGGATTTCACCATAAGTAGAAAATGTGTAGAATCAAACTTAAACCTGAAGGCTTTGATCTTTCCTTTATAAAATTCAGCAGAAGTCCTTTCAAGAAATGTAATCCCTTTTAAATATTTACCAAACCTTACTCTCAGCTGAAATGGGTGTCAAATCTCAAATTAGAAAGTCTCCTTTTTGGTTCTGGTCCCTTTGGATTTGGTTGCAGCATTTCCTATTATCTGTACTATAAAGAGAAGAGCCTTAGCACAAAAAGCTTCACTATCAGTGATGGAAATTGACAAATCAGTGAAAGAAAAACAAGGCAGCCAAAGAGGAAGTGGATCTCCTGTGTGTTCTTTAAAGGGGAAAACCACTTTTTTGACTATTAAGAACACAATGAAAGTAAAGCCTTAAGACAATATTTCTACCACAGACACAAGGGATGAATATTAAGTCTCTATTATGAGCCAGATAATACATATATCCTATGAATCTATCTTCACATAACCTTATAACAAAAGAATATTATTTCTCATCAATCTAAAATGCTTCAGAGACTCAGAGAAGTGAGTGGCCTGTGGTCACACAGCTAGTGAAACACAAAAGTGAATTTCAGTCCCAAAACCTAAATCCCCTCAGATACCTCAGGCTGTCCTTTTTCAACTGCTCAACAAAAGTTTACAGAAGTGCATCATTTTAAGTCGATTAGGAAACAGCTGGAGAAACAATGATAATATATAGATTCTACTCTATGGGTGTTTATAGCCCCAGAAGAGAGAACAGCAAATGTGTTAAGACAGCCGTGAGAAGACTAAAAAAAGGAAGCCACAGAAGAGCAGCTGAAACTCATACCTGCTCTGTCATTACAGGTCTCAAAAGGGGTTGCAATTTCAAAGACACATCTGTGACACCATATAGATTTATAAGTATGCAAACTGAGAAAACATCATGAATTAATTTCATTAGCAGAACCCCAGAAATTCCATCCCTAAGCGGCCACCTAGGGTTGATCTCTAGGCATTTTTGAATTTTACTTATTTACTTTTTTGAGATAAAAACATTTTGCCTTTAATAATCTTTAAGGTATCGACTCTATTATTCCCTACACTTACGGTATTATAGTTTTCCGCATTAGTTAGCAAGGTTAATTTATTAAAATACAATAAAAATTTATTGCCTACTAAATACATAGTATTAATTATAAAACCAGTACCTACAGAGTTACCAACCCAGTATGGATTGCAGAATAAGGATGAGAAGAAGGTAATTGAATGACTACCAACTATGTTTTAAAACACAAAGACAACTTTCTTCTCAGAGATACCTGTTAACCTTCAACATCTCAGTTAAGTTTTAAAGGATACTGCTCTGTTTTGGTTAAAGAAAAGTATAGATTCATACAACTGTATCTTAAGCAACAGACAAATTAGAATTAACTGCTTTATAATTTCTCCTACATTGGCACACCAGCCAGAATAATGAGGGCTGATGCTATGCTGAAATTAGAGTGAATCTAAAATCATAAGTCACAAAGAGTTTTTACAGTCTATAAATTATCTCTTTTCCTGTCACGCCTACCCCATATGCAGTCACCATCATAGTAAACTATCATTCACAGTAAACTATCATTTTTCCTACCATGTTCTTTTATCTCAGTCAGGATGATAGGATTTTCAATTCTTCTGTCTTCATCCATCATCAAAACTTTATTGGGCTCCTGCTATGTGCTAGGCAACATACCATGAGCTGGAAATACTGGAAAAAGAATGAAAGGACCCATCTTCTCCCAGATATATACTAACTGTTTACCCCAAGAGCAAATCTCCTTGCTTAAATAGTAGTAGCAAGAGATGAGTAAAGTGGTTAAGCTAGCCTAGGAATGGCAAATAAGATAGCTCAGCAAAGCAATTAGGAGCCCTGGAGTCAGATTGTTGACACTCAAATCTTGATTCCACCTAGTTGTTTGACCTTGAACAAGTCACTAAAGTCTTCAGTGCCTGTCTCTTCATCATTAAAATACAAATAATAATAGTATTTAGCACATATCATTGTTCCAGGATTTAAAAGGAGAATACATGTTGATTACTTAGAATAATTTCTAGCACATAAATGTTCCATAAATGTTAGTGTGTCTTTCTTGCTAAGCTGATTAGTACTTATAACTAGTTGGGGTTTTAGGGGTACAGACATGATAGAGAGGGATGCAAAATATTTATTAGAGAGTGATACCTGTAAAGGAAAATGAAGAAAAGGAAGGAATGGGCAGGGAGAGTGATCTTTACTTGCCTATCTGGGAGCTCTGGAGGACAGATTGTCCTTTAGAGGTGTCCCACATTGGAGAGAAATGGCTGGGTCCTTGCACCACAGCCCTGCTCAAGCATTGGAAAGGAGATGCCCATGGAAGAACCTCAACTCAAAAGCCGAGACAGATCCTGAAGGACCTAATAGCTGAAGGCTGCTAGTAACTCTACTCTTGGCAGGTAGGCAGCAAGTCCTTTCCCAAAGGGAGACCTGAGCATGCGTCTCCCTCCATCTTGGCTACAGGGGTTATTGTCTGGTGTGTTGGCCTGGAAGGGTTCTCAGGAAGTGTTGAGATTCAATGGACAAAGGCAAGTGGAGACATCATGATTGACTGAGACGTCAACCACAGGCCTTGAGCAAGAAGGAGAAGCCTACTTGCAGGAATTGGTTCTACTAGAACAGATTGTCTCAAAAGCTCCCCCACCTCTGACAAGCCCTGTTCTCTATTCCTTCTTCAGTAGTTTCTCTAAGACCCCAAGGATGGCAGAAGGGCCCGGACGCTAGGACCCTTCCTGCTTCCTAAACACTGTAGTGCATATACCATGCTCTTCTGAGGGAGGAGTTACAGAATCCTAGAGTATCACCCAAGCTCCACCCTCAGCCTTGGCTATGTGTGCTCTTCCTGGTACCTCTTCTAAGGGCCAGAGATTCTCAGATGCATTCGGTGTCAGTCCACACCTGGAATAGCCAGAGCTTGACATAGACAGAGCACCACTAATTATTTGCACCCCACTTTATTCCAAAATGGATTTACAGAATCTTCAAAAACAGTATACTGGCTGGGTGTGCTGGCTCACACCTATAATCCCAGCACTTTGGGAGGCTGAGGCAGGTGAACCATGAGGTCAGGAGATAGAGACCATCCTGGCTAACAAGGTGAAAACCCGTCTCTACTAAAAATACAAAAAATTAGCTGGGGATGGTGGCACACACCTGTAGTTCCAGCTACTCAGGAGGCTGAGGCAAGAGAATCACTTGAACCCGGGAAGCGGATGTTGCAGTGAGCCGAGATCGCACCACGGCACTCCAGCCTGGGTGACAGAGTGAGACTCCATCTCAAAAGAAAAAAAGTATACCTAGGTGAATTCGTCTAATAAGGACTTTTATCTAAATTAATGGTATACAAGTGAAGGGAAACTAACAAAATATAGGCAGTGCAAATGTGGGGAAAGTTTCTGCAGAAAAAGGGTTTTAGATAAAAGTAAAATGCTATCAGGGAACAAAGTCAGAATTATCATCTCAAATAGGTAATAGATAATTTAAACACTTAGGTATTTTCTTGTTTTGCAACTGTGCTCTCAGCAGTAGGAATCTGTGATTTAGTAATAGGGTTCATTTTTGCTGTCCATCGCATTTCATTTATGGATAGGCCCAGTGAGCCTCCAGGTTGTGGCGGCTGCGTGATCAGCTGCACCTGCCAGAGAGCAGGAAGGCTGAGCAGCTGATGGCAACATCTAGTTCTATCTCTCACCTGGTGGCAGCCACCTGCACTGGGGTAAATCTCCTAGGAAAAACTAGAAGTCTTAATTGCAGTTTTAAAGTCTTAAACCTCAGAACTCCAAGTATACAAAGGAAATAAGACAGCCTCTGATGTTGCTACCTGAATTCCTGATTCCAAATGCCAGTTTACATTTTAAAGAATATTTCTTGTGAAGTCTAACTCTCGTGGTCATAAGCAGTGCCTAGAATGGATCTGGTTTATCAGTTCAGTAAATGCTTGCTGACTGTTCAAGAAATAACAAGGCAAAACTGTTCCCCATCCTTGAAGTTCATGAAACAGGTTTGTTAAGTTTAAGACCAACACTCGTCATATATTATATGTTGGTCCTAATGTCCTGTTAATGAGTTTGAATCACGGGTATACCTTGCTCTTTTCCCCCTTACTCACCACCCTCACCTATCTAAACCATCATCAACATCTCACTGCCTCTCGAGCCCGTTAAGACACCTCCCCTTGATTTCTGTTCTCTAAAGCCTTTGATAACAACCTAGCACAGTCAAAACAGAGGTGCCAGGGCCTTCAGATTGGGCTTCCCACCCATCACCTCACCTTGGAAATTTAGACTGCAACTCACTTCAAAGGTCAAGAATGCAAATGGCCTGGAGGTGAGCTTTGGGATAGTTGCAACTAAACTGCTAATTGGATTCCTTCAAAATGCTACAGTCATGGTCGTCTTTCCCATTTCCAGGCAACAAAGTACCAGGGAATGCTCAGTGACTCATCCTCTGCAGCTGATTCGAAGGCACCTGAGCACCTCAGGCTGAACAGGTGGGGTCTGTCTTCTGTAATTTACTTGATAGAGCTCTTTGCATAGTCAAGTGCTAGAGGAAATGAAAACTACAGACATTAGTTCTCAAGCACCTTCTGAAGAAACCCAGGGATGACCTCAGCTACATGTTTGATACCAAGAAACTGGGTTTTAAAGGCCTTTCAGCTTTGTTTCCTGGCAGTCTTCTTGTTCTAAGATGTCCTTGAAGATCACACTCCACCTCTCCCCTGAACATATATCCCCAGGTACCTATTAGAAAATATCTGTGAACATCTTTGGAGAAGGCTGCTGTGACCCTTCTCCTGACCCTAGGGATTGGTTGCTCCTTTCTCTGTGATTTTATAGCAGGCAGAACATCCTGTAGCCCATATCATATTGCATTATTATCTGTTATCCATGTATTTCTCTATCTTGATGGATTATAACTTTCCCAAAAGCAGGTACCAAGTATTGCTCGTCTTAACCTAGCACATGGTAATCTAGTCAAATTGAATTTTAACTCATTTCCATTGACTCATTAAAAGAAAATTATGAAGAAAATGACTTATATTTGGCTATATTAAAATTCTTTATTAAAATAAATGTAATTCTTTTGCACACGTAAAAGTGACCAAATGAGACGAACCAACAATTCTCCAAAGAAATGCAAATAAACAAATGAGAAAATGTTCACTAGTTGTTATGAAAAAATGCCAACTATAATTTTTTATCTCACAAACTGGCAAATATACACACATGTATACATGCACTCAAATTGATGAAATTAAGATGACAAGCACCCTCCTATATGCTGCTGAAAATTTACAGTGACTATCTTAAAAGAATATATATTTTCCTGTAAGCACAAGATGGAGAGAAAAAAAGTATATATGTATATATGTGTATATATGTATGTGTATTTATATATATAATATATATATCCCCATAGTAGATGTAGATATGGATATGGATAATATGGGCATAAATGTGTGTGTGTGTGTGTATATATATATTATATATATATGTGTGTGTGTATATATATATTATATATATATGTGTGTGTATATATATATATATATATATATCTTCCTGCAATCCTACCTCTAGTAATGTGACCTAAAGAAAAAATCAGAAATGCAGATGAAGAATAAGGTAGTAAGGATGTTTACAATATTCCTTGTAATCATGAAAAACAAATGAAAATAACTTGTTTAATCATAAGAAAGTGGTTAGATCAGCCAAAGTTCATCCAACAATAGAAAATAAGTTTTATAAAAATATTCAATAACATGGATAACAGTTCATGATAAAATGTTAAATTTAAAAAGTGCAGGGGCCTGACACAGTGGCTCACTCCTGTAATCCCAGCACTTTGGGAGGCCGAGGCAGGCAGATCACTTGAGGTCAGGAGTTCGAGACCAGCCCGGCCAACATGGTGAAACCTCATCTCTACAGAAATACAAAAATTAGCTCGTGTGATGGCGGGTGCCTGTAATCTCAGCTACTTGGGAAGCTGAGGCAGGAGAATTGCTTGAACTGGGGAGGCGGAGGTTCCAGTGAGCCAAGATGATGCCACTGCACTCCAGCCCTGGTGACAGAGTGAAACTCCATCTCAAAAAAATAAAAATAAATAAATAAAATAAAATAAAAGTGCAAGAAAAATTATTTTTCAAAGAGAAGGAAAGTAGTCAATAGTGAAATGATATGTGAAAGTCATGTAAGAGAAAGCCTAAAAAGTGAATAGCATATCAATTTGGCAATTTAGAAGGTCAAACATACTCAAAGTATTTTTTTCTTTGTCTATACCTTTAAAAAGAGCTGGTTGTTTTCTGAGTGTTTAACCTGCTCCTGTGTTCTCTGAAAACCAGATGCAGAGAGAGTGTAAACAATGATGTGAGATAAGGGTTTACGTCTTGATTCTACCACACATTATCTTGAGACCTTGGATACATTACTTCAGCATTGATCCTCACAAAGAATCTAGCATAGTAACTAATAAATATGAGACAATCTTTTTTCTTTTCTTTTCTTGTATATTCAATACATTTATAATTACTAGTCCCATTATCAGCTCCTGCTAACTGGACATTAACCAGGTGAACTTAATCCTTGATCATATTTAATAGGACAAGATTAACCGACCCTAGAGGAGGCACATTCATAAACTTATCTAAACATTTCTTTTCACCTGAAAATCTGTATAAGAGATGGAAATTCCAGCAATTGGAAGAAAGTGGGCTAAAATATCAGCATATAGACTTGTAGCCGATATCACAGAGTCATGTACAGGATAAAACGCAATGAAAGCCCACTAAGAGAGAAGAGTAGGAAGAGATATGAAAAAAAAGGAGTGAGGGGAGTGACTGTATTAGTTTTCCATTGCTGCTGTAACAAATTATCACAACCTTGGTGACTAAAGCATCATACATTTATTATCCTACAGTTCTGGAGCTCAGAAGTTAAAAATAGGTCTCACTGTGCTAAATTCAATGTCTTGGCAGAGCTGCATTCCTTCTGAAGCATTAGGGGAGAATCCATTCCTTGTCTTTTCCAGCTTGTAGAGGCCACTGCCAGGCACTGATTTGTGGCCCCCTTCTACACTCCAATGATGGATGCTGTGGCATCACTCCAGCCTCTGCTTCCAATATCATAGCTTGCCTCCCTCTATTTTTGTTGTCACATGACCTTCTCTATTATGTCCCTATTATAATCTCCACATTGCTCCTTTACATTGAACCCACCCAAATACTCCAGGAAAATCTCCTAGTGATTACATTGGACCTACCCAGATAATCCAGGATAATATCCCCATCTCAAGATTTTTAATCACATCTTAAAAGTCTTTTTTGTCCTCTGTAAGGTAACAAGGCAAGTTCTGGGAGTTAGGACGCAGGTGGCTATTGTAGTCTCGTGTGGCAGAAACAATGCCTCTTACTGATCACATATGAAGACTATGTTTCTTGACCCCTTTGCAGTTAGGCTGAGACCAATAGAAGGCTTTGGCCTAATGAGATATGTGCAGAAGAGAGATAAGCCCTTGCTTCTAAGGGACAGTGGCATCATCATCTCCTTGACAATTGTTAGACATGCAGAATCCCAGGTTCCACCTGAGACCTCCTGAGTCAGAATCCTCATTTTAACAAGGTCTCAGGTGATTCTGATTCACAGTAAAGTCTGAGAAGCACTGATACAGGCCACTTCCAGACCTGGCACTTTATTTTGTTGTTGCTATTTTCCTATGATAATAATACATTTAGAGAACTCTTGCTAACTGGTCTAGCAGAAAATAAATTGCAACAGTTTTGCAGAATTATAGCCTCATTCCACATAGAAATAAAGGGCTATGCATAATAGAATGGGGAGCCTCTGGAGGGGCCGGATCAATTGGGAGGGAGGTGAGGGCCCTTGGCTCTTACCCATGTGCCAGCCCAGGTGACCACAGACTCTACTGGCTGCAAAACAATAATTTTGTTTATGTATTTTTTTCTTCCAACTTTTATTTTAGCTTCAGCGGGGTACATGTGCAGGTTTGTTACATGAGTAAGTTGCGTGTCACTGGGGTTTGGTGCACAAATGATTTCATCACCCAGGTAGTGAGCATACTACCTGATAGGTAGTTTTTCAATCCTCACCCCCCTCCCACCCTCCACCCTCAAGTAAGCCCCAGTGTCTATTGTTCCCATCTTTGTGCCCATGTGTACTCAATGTTTATCTCCCAGTTATACATGAGAACCTGTGGTATTTGGTTATTTGTTCCTGTGTTAATTCACCTAGGATAATGGCCTCCAGCTGTATCCATGTTGCTGCAAAGGACATAATTTCATTCTTTTATATGGCTGCATAGTATTCCATACACACACACACACACACACATAACATTTATATATATTTATATATGTATATAACATATATACACATAACATTTTCTTTATCCAGTCTACTGTTGATGGGCATCTAGGTTGATTCCATGTCTTTGCTATTGTGAATAGTGCTGTGATGCACATAAGTGTCCTGGTGTCTTTATGGTAGAATGACTTATATTCCTTTGGGTATATACCCAGTAATGCGATTGTTGGGTCAAATAGTAGTTCTGTTTGATTTGAGAAATCACCAAACTGCTTTCCCGAATGGCTGAACTAATTTACCTTCCCACTGGCAGTGTATAAGTGTTCCCTTTTCTCTGCAACCTCGCCAGCATCTGTTAGTTTTTTACTTTTTAGTAATAGCCATTCTGACCGATGTGAGATGGTATCCCATTGTGGTTTTGATTTGCATTTCTCTAATGATTAGTGATATTAAACATTTTTTCATGTGCCAGACCTGGCAGTTTAAAACACTGTGGAAAATCTAACCCTACAGCTATCTTTTCCTCTTGTACAGTAACCTTAGAGTCCAAGAGTTCCAGACATCAAATCTACAACATGGAGGTCCTCCAACCAACAAGGGACCACAGCATAAGCAAAAAATAAACTTCTGAGTAAAGGCACCAATATTTCAGAGGCTGCCTGTTTTAGCTACTCATAATTATTCTGGTTTTCAGTAAGATATATTTGTTTGAGCTAGATTAAGTAGATTCCTATTTTTTAAAACCAAGAGAGCTTTGCACACAACACTGGTTCTCAATTGAGTATGTATCAGTATCACCTGAAGGACTTCTAAAACCAGATTGCTGGGCTCCGCCCCAGAGTTTCTGATTTAGTAGATCCAGGATGAGGCACAGTAATTTGCATTTTTATCAAGTTCCCAGGTGATGCTGATCCTGCTGGCCCAGGGACTACATTTTGAGAAACATTGGTTTACAACGTTGCTGTTAGGTGCTTTCCACCTAGAGAGAGAGAAATATTATGCAGCATTAAAAAAGAAGGAAGGAAATCCTGCCATTTGTGACAACATGGATGAACCTGGAGGACATAATGCTAAATATATATACACACACACACACACACACACATATATACATATACATATATATGTATATGGCCAGGGAGAGAGAGTGAGAGGGAGGGAGAGAAATATTATGTTAATATAATGAAGTGGCATCATTGTCTGGGGTAAATACCTAAGGTTTGTAGTCTCATGCCAAGGCAATCAAGTATGCAGACACACAAGAAGTGAGTTGAGGAGTGGAGGTTTAATAGGCAAAAGAAAGAGAAAGGAGAACAGCTCTCTCTCCTGGAGAGAGAAGGGCGCCTGAATGGGACTTCTGGCCCACAGCAGAGTGCACAGGGTTTTATAGACAGGAGTGAGGTGGTGATGTCTGATTTACATAGGGCCCAAAGATTGGTTGGACTAAGTGTGATCGTTACATAGTGCAAGAGGAAGCTGGCCACCACACTCTAATCTTTTATTATGCAAATGGAGTCTCCACTTGGCCAGTGCCATGTTGTCTGCTCCTTACTGTGCACGTGGTTGACAAGGAAAAGGGAAGATGGAGCCTCCATGTTGGACATGCCTAGCCCCCAGGTAGCCTTTTCCTATAGGCACAGCTGCTGGCATTCACCACTGCAAGCTTCCAGCTTGTCTGTGGCTTGATTTTACAGGTTGCTTTTTGTTAGAAAGAAATTATTTTGGGGATGCTTTTCATTAAAAGGAAAACCTTACTGAGGACTTTCTTACTCTCACTATCTGCCTAAATAATTTCTTTTTAACTCCTGCATCAATAAATATTTTGAAAATGTGGTCTGTGTATATGTGTGTGTACATATATACATATATATAAGGATATACACAAACACGTATACACAGACCACACTTTTTTTTACCCATTTATCCTATCTATGATAGACACTTAGGTGGTTTTTGTATCTTGACTATTATGCACGATGCTGCTATGAACATAAGGGTACAGATATCTATCTCTTTGACACAATGATTACTATTACTATTATGTTTCTAGAAAGAGCCATTTGTTATCAAGGGTAAGTCTCTCCATATATAGAACTGAAAAGATTCTCAGTAATCAGTAAGGATTTTCAGAGATCTACTTGTGCAAAAGTTGGTGTTGTTTTGTACATCTGAGGCAGGAGCGGGGGTGGCAAGAATGAAAACCAGGCAGTTGCTGCTGCGGCAAACACTCTTAATTACCTCACAACCTATCTGCTCAAGTTGCAAATCACAATGGCCTTTTTATGTCTTTTATCATTCTAGGGTCAACTTAGTTTACTAAAATTAAGCTGCTTGTCATCTTCCAGAATAGTACACGAGACTATAATATATGCTCTTTCCACCTACTTCAAAAGCCCTATGACCTATATTTTTTTAATCCTTAAATGTACCAACTCACACAAAAGCACTCTTTAAAAAAAAAAATTATTCTTCCAGGATTGTCCCTTTAAAAATAGTAGTGTCTGTAGAAATGTCATATCAAAAGAAATTGCTCAGAGATAGAAGTACTTAGCTTTTTTGTTATTATATTAGAGATTTGCTGATCTGAGAATGGAAAAATGACTGATACTGAATAAAAATACCGTGGTGCCAAAAGGGAGATGTATTTACTTTATTTATTTATTTGTTTATGTTATAAAAATTTCATTTCATTTTTTCTGTTTGTTTGAAAACACCTTTATTTTGCCTTCTTTCCTTTTTTCTTTTTTTTTTTTGAGACAGAGTCTCACTCTGTTGCCAGGCTGGAGTGCAGTGGCACCATCCCGGCTCACCGCAACCTCTGCCTCCCAGGTTCAAGTGATTCTGCTGCCTCAGCCTCCCGAGTAACTGGGACTAGAGGCGTGAGCCACCACGCCCAGCTAATTTTTGTATTTTTAGTAGTGATGGAGTTTCACTATCTTGGCCAGGATGGTCTCGATCTCCTGACCTCCTGATCTGCCCGCCTCAGCCTCCCAAAGTGCTGGGATTACAGGTGTGAGCCACTGCGCCCGTCCTTGCCTTCATTTTTTAAGAAACTTCAACTTTTAAGTTCAGGGGTACATGTGTAGGTTCGTTACATGGGCACATTGTGTGATGCTGAGGTTTGGGATACGATTGATCCCATCACCCAGGTAGTAAGCATAGGACCCAACATGAAGTCTTTCAGCCTTTGGCCCTCATCCCATTCTCCTTTCTCTAGTAATCCTCAGGGTCTTTATGTTCATGTATACTCAATGCTTAGCTCCCACTTATAAATGAGAACAGGAGGAATTAGGTTTTCTGTTCCTGTGTTAATTTGCTTAGGATAATGGTCTCCAGCTGCATCCACGTTGCTGCAAAGGACATAATTTTGTTCTTTTATATGACTTTGTAGTATTCCATTCATCTCATATTTTAAAATCTGAATAAGATTCTGTATTGACTGGAGCCTGGTTCTTTTTGCTTTTAAAAATGAAAACCCTCTTTGAATATCCCCAGAATTGATCCCTAAAAGGAGCTAGAGCTAAGCCATTAAGTTGGTTAGCTGGCATTCTTACTAGTCGCTACGTAAAATTATGGCCTCTGCTGCACAATTGTCAACCACATGCCCTTTTAGAATTTCTTGCACTCTGAGCTCTGAGAAGGTGCTGTGTTCTCACTTTTCTCTAGGCCTTTGTACAGCCTCCTTTTGTCTAAAAAACCTTAAGTCTGCTATTTTGATGAGTCCTCTATTACCCTATGACTCACCCTATGCCCAGATTTTGATGGCCCTTAGCCCCTCCTTTTCCCACCATCTCAATGAGAATCCTAATGTTCCCTTCCCCAAAGTGTCCTCAACTCTTTAGGAAGTCTACAAAAGGGTGACTCATATGCCCATCAATCAGTTGTCAGTTTCATTCTCCCCCGAATGTCTGCCATGTTTCCTACCCTTGCTCTAGCTCTCATTCCCTAGGACCCGGGAACTACTTGAGAGCAGTCCTCACTGCACATGATGCCAGCTGCATGAATGCCAAAGTTCTTGCCAAGAATGCTGGTGTTGAACTGCATGAATGGGAGAGGGATGCTGGCTTCCCTGATGAAATAGAAGAATGCTCCTCTCCCTCTAACGCTGTGCCCTACTTTGTCACTGAGCCCCAAAGAAAACAGTTCTTTCATCTGCCTTGAGCAAGACCCCAAGCAAGAGCACACACATCTTTCTCCAACTATAAGGAACAGTTCTTCCTCATCAGGACAGTCTAAGTCTAGTCATTAAAAAATATATTGCTTTAAGTTCTCATTTTACCAACAGGCTATTTTCCTTCTAAGTGGTCCCCCCAGTTACACTGCCACAAACATGTCCATTTTATAAGAAAGGCTCTACTCTATGTAACCCCTTTCCTAGACCAACAGCACTGAGCAGACATAAGGGCAGATGAATACAATACAGTAATGGAAGCAAGCATCTTGTTAATCTCTCAACAATACACATAAAAAGTCATTGAAATTCTTCATTTTTCCTGATCACTTTAGACCTATACTGAGTCAGCACTTGGGAATCCTCTCATCTCCCCCAGCTTCCCTTTTCTACCCTTCTGCTCCTGGCTTGCTGTTTCCCTTCTCTCAGTTCAAAGTCATAGATACATTTCTTCCTAGTTCCTCCATAGCTGAAGGCATTCTTCATAGCTGGGCATCTACAATCCAAATATTCCCTTCTTACCTCCAGCAGCACACATCAACGTACTATGCTAGAAGACTGTTTTTCTACCAACACTGGAAGGAAGAAGAAGGAAGGAAATGGAGACAGAACATCCCTCATGTCACATGTATGTTCATCTAGAAAGTTCTGCACCAAAGATGCATGAAAATATCCAGATTTTAGAAGACAAAAAGCTGCAGTCTAGAAATGGCAATTTCATCAGTTTTGATATTTCTAAGATCACAGGGCCAGGATTCACTCTCAGGCTAATCTCAAGGGACCATAGGCATTCTCTGCCCTCCACAGATTCTATCAAGGATAGTTATCATACATATTTGACCTAAGAATCAGATCTCTGCCCTGAGATGATGACTTTGACTACATTATTTTGTTTGATTATTTTTATTTTTATAGAGACAGGGTTTTGCTATGTTGCCCAAGCTAATCTTGAACTCCTGTTCTCAAGCGATCTTCCAGCCTCAGCCTCCTAAAGTGCTGGGATCACAAGTATAAGCTGCCATGCCCAGCCAAAATACCTATTTTAAAATTATTATTATAGTTTAAGTTCTGGGATACATGTGCAGAACCTCGAGGTTTGTTACACAGGTATACACGTGCCATGGTGGTTTGCTGCACCCATCAACCCGTCATCTGCATTAGGTATTTCTTCCAGTGCTATCCCTCCTCTAGCCCCCAACCCCCCAACAGGCCCCAGTGTGTGTTGTTCCCCTCCCTATGTCCATTGTTCGACTCCCACTAATGAGTGAGAACATGGGGTATTTGGCTTTCTGTTCCTGTGTTAGGTTGCTGAGAATGATGGTTTCCAGCTTCATTTCTGAGTTAGATTCATTCAACTAAAAGTAACGGAGACCCAAAATATTGTGACCTAAATAGAATACAGATTGTTTCCTGTCTTATGTGAAATTCTAAAGTTACGCAGTTTAAGGCTGGACTGGTAGTTCTGAAAAGTCCTTGGCAACTCAGGTGCCTTTTAGGTCACTACCCCACCCACTCAGTATCTTAGCTCAAGACGACATATCCACATTACGAGGAGCAGTATGGAGACAGTATGAAAAAGAAGGAACAAAAGTTGCTTGCCACCTATCTCCTACAGTTCCTGAAAGCTGCCACACAGCATTCTACTTACATCTTGTTGCTCAACGCAAGGCCATTCCTGGCTGCAAGGAAAGTGGAAGGTGGAACATTGACTCTTTTTCTGGGCAGCCATATGCCTGCCTAAAAATTCTATTCCTATGGCAGAATAGAGGGAGATTGACTATCAAGGGACAATTGGCAGTCTCTGCCACATTGTGCTCCTAACGTTGCTACCTTTTTCTGTGCCAAAAATAGACTCCAGAGCCACCTAAAATAGAATGCTTTAAATTACATGTTTTTAAAAAAAGTCTGCCATTCAATATAACCATAGGCAAGTCACTCAGGGTTTTAACTCTCTGCCCTGAGATGTAACTTTGACTACATTATTTTGTTTGTTTGATTATTTTTATTTTTATAGAGACAGGGTTTTGCTATGTTGCCCAAGCTAATCTTGAACGCCTGTTCTCAAGCAATCTTCAGGTAATGTTTACCCTGCCACCTTAAAAGATTGCTCTGAGGAAATTTTGGGAGTAAACTGAGATTAAAATGTGAAAGCAATTTTTGAAATGTGATATAAATAATTCTAGAAACAAAGTAGAATTAAAGGAGTAAATTATTTCTCTCTCCTTTAAAAATCTATTCTTTCATTCAAAATTAGATCCATTCTCTCTTGGGGTTCCTTAATGAATGTGGCAGATAAATGTCAAGAGAGCAAGGGACCAGAAACAAAGGAATTGGTCTAATATTAGATGATTCGGTGAGGGGCATTGGTCTATCAAAGAGAGAAAATAATTTCATAGAAATCACCAATATTTATGAAGACTCATAGCATCAACCTGTTGTCTCAACCTGCTTCCTATATTTGATTGTTATTATTGTATACAGGATTAGATTTTTATAACATAAATTATTTTCCTTGGGCAAAATTTCAGATTCTAGCAATCTTGTTTGCAAAACAGGCTACCATTGGCCATTTAGGACAAGCAGAGTAGCTATAAAATCAGCTGGTAGTTGTTTTTCTTTTTATAATTTTCTGGAGTATTAAATTTTGCTGTCATTGTTGCTTCTGTTACTGTTTGTTTAAAAGCAATGGAAAGATAGAAAGCACCTAGTAATTCTAAACTGCTTTAAGGGAGGGAACAAATCCAGGCAATAGAGTTATGTAGATGCTATAGTTTTATTCCTGCTCTGCTGGAGGATCAGGAGAGGCACAGAGTGGACAGAGTCATGATATGGATTGAAAGACTTGGAAAAGCAAAGAGGACAATTCTGAAAATTATGTTACAGAAGATCCTGGCTATACATATATACACTGTATATACCTTCCGTCCCTGTGGTCTGGCATCATACAAAGTCAAGCACACTGCTGAGATGCCCTCCAGGTAAGATATCTATTAGTCGGAATATACTGGATTATAGTGCACTAACAAAAGAACCTGAAATTCTCAAGGACTTAACACAATAAAGGTTAATTTCTTTTCCATACTAAATATCTAACATGAGTCAGAGGAGATTATGCTTCACACAGTCACTCAAGGACACATGCTGCCAGAATCTCTACCAACTTTTAGCCGTAGCACCTGGAAAATAAAGTCCCTACAGTACTCACAGAAGAGATTTTTCCACCTCAGACTATGTATAATACAATTCACTTCTGTGCATAGTACATTGGCTGGAACTAGTCACATGACCCCAATCTAAATACAAGGAAGCTAGATAACGCAGGCTAGTATATGGAATATTTAGGGTGACTTGTCTATGCTCTAGTGATGGTTAAATTATCTAAGAAATACTTCCCGCTCCATTTGTTTCCTCATGCATTCTGACAATGACAGGTTTTATTATGAGGAACTTTCTTTGGTAGGTGGAAAAACAGATCTTGGTCTTTTAGCACAATTCCCTCTACACACAGATGTGTGTGCACATATGCACACAGAGGAGAAAAATTCACTGTCGAGGGCATGGAGAGGCACATATATTTATTCTAAAATGGGCTGGATTTTATTCTGATAAGAGTGGGTGGTAGAATGGCATAGTGGTAAAAGTGCAAGCACTAGAACTAGACACCTTGAGTTTGAATTTCAGCTATCCTGTTTACCAGCCATGTGGACTTGGTAAAGATATTTGAACTGTCTGTGTCACAGTTTCCTTATCTCTAAAATAGAGATGATTATAGAACTTTTTTAGGGTTGTGAGGATTAAATACATTTAAATGACACATATAAAGTGCTTAGCATTAAGCCTGGCACTTATATCTTAAAAGATAACTCATTCTTTAGTATCTAACTTTCTAATGCACCTACTTGGATTAATGATGCACTGTACAGTTTGCTTATCTTTTTCTTCCATTTTCTTCCTAAGATTCTGTTTCTCCAGTCTCCCCAGTTGGTCCTACTTTTCCTGGTGAAGGAATCAAATAGAATTTATCCAAAATTTTAAAAAACACACCATGTTGATGTTGAATAGTAATGATGCCCTTCAGTCCTTGGATGCTTCTCATCCACTGAGTCAGTCTGTCTAGCAAAGTTTATGAGACTGAAGTAATATGAGGGATGCTGGAGTCTCCTTGCATAGTCTGGAATTGATGCTTTTCTACTTACTATTACATTGGTCACCTTAATGCACTTCCCTGACCCTCATTTCTTTATTTGTAATGTACAAATAATTATAATATGTACATCATATGGCCGGTGACAGCATTCAGTGGTACAATGCATATAAACATTTAGCACAGTGATTGCTACAGAGTAAGTGATCAATCAATGTTTATACTGTGTAGCATGAGGACAACAACACTTTCCTCAAAGGATATGTGGAAACTTAAGATGTGAACACACCATAAACTGTCACTTCAGTACTTTATATGTGTGTGTGTCTGTATGTGTGTGCATTATATATTCTGCTCTTTCCTAAAACACAAATATATGAAATCAACTGGCATCTGCATTTTGTACTGGGGGTAACTGCTGGCCCATCGGTGGATTACTATCCTTTCAGCATAGCCCGCATGAAGCATCAATATATTGTTAATCACTTGGATATACACATCATTCTCAGTGCTTTATGCTAGAAACTTGCCAACCAGCATCAAAACAAAATCAAATTCGTAAGTATTTATTGAATGCTTACTTTATGCAGGTTCCAAATGCTATCAAGCCTAGGAAATATTTTTAGCTTCATGCATTATCAGTTGACTGATACCAAATGTACTGACTTCTTACTGGAACATCATCATGGAATATTCTGAGTGCCATTACCTGCATTTAAAAGAGCTCCTGTCAGGAGCACTCTATGCCATTTGCTCCATATTGCTCTAAGGAAAGAAAATACAGTAGAAATGGACAGCTGATTTTGTATTGTTTTTCTAGTGTCTCATCTGATGAAATAGTTCCATCTGACTGCCTCGATGGATGAGAATAAGAAGTTTTCCTGCTAATACGAAGATTGAATCTCACTGAAAAATATACAGTACACTATTGTGTCTTCATATTAATAAACATTGGCAACCAGTGGGCTTCTTATTTTATTATTTTTTATGGTTATATTAGTCCACCTAATCTGGCAATGTGTAATGCACATGTGCCAGACATTAGACCAGTAAGCACATCTTGTGACCGCTGCAAATTTACTTATTAGCTGGCAAGTTCTACATCAGTGCTGTCCAATAGAAACATAATGTGAAAGACTTACGTGATTTAAAATCTTCTGGTAGCCACATTTTAAAGGCCAAAATAAAAAGGAATAGGTGAGATCTTAATAACAATTTTTTAGCCTAATATATCCAAAATATTTTCATTTCAAATATAATCAAGATAAAAAGTATTAATGGGATATATTATATGCTTTATTTTGTCTTTGAAACCCAGTGTGTATTTTACACTTATAGTGTATATCTTAATTTGGACTAACTGAATTTCAAGTGCTAATGAGCCACCTGTGGTTGGTGGCTACCACATTGGACGGTGAAATGCTATATTACCATTGTTGTGTTATTAGATAGGGTAAAAACTTAATAAAATGTGGGCACTTTCTATGGAAATGTATATCATATGTTATTTATTACTTTATAATTTAAATAAAGTAGATATGTCTAAATAATATTTTAAATGACAAAAAAGAATAAAATAATTAGAAAGAAAATAAAATATATTAAACATTTAAAACCTTACATTGTAAAACATATATCACATGGGCAAAGGAAAGGAGGAAAGAATCCTAGAACATAGAAGGAGCAGGTAATTTATCAAGGCATGAACACGGGTGCTTAATTTCCTATTTTGAGGCCAGGCATGGTGGCTCACACCTGTAATCCCAACACTTTAGGAAGCCAAGGTGGGTGGATTGCTTGAGTCTAGGATTTTGAGACCAGCCTGGCCAACATGGCGAAATCCTGTCTCTACTAAAAATACTAAAATTAACCAGTCATGGTGGTGGTGTGCCTTTAGTCCCAGCTACTCTGGTGGCTGAGGCACAAGAATCGCTTGAACCTGGGAGGCAGAGGTTGCAGTGAGCTGAGACTGTGCCACTTCACTCCAGCCTGGGTGACAGAGTAAGATTCTGTCTCAAAAAATATATATATATACACACATATAATAGATACATAAACATATATAAATATATAATATATAAATATATATATTATATATAATATATAAATATATATAATATATAATATATAAACATATATAAAATATATATACATATAAACCAAACATAAAGGAATAATTTTGGGGGAAAATCTTCATAAATGAAAGAACAACATAGGCTGTTGAGTATATTCACAGAAATTCAAGAGATCTTCCAGAAATTGAAGACATTGGTTTACCAGAATTCACAAAAGAAGTCAGCTGTGCATTTAAAGTAGAATGTGATGAGTGTTACCACTGAGGTAGGAACTGGGAACTAAGGAAACGTAAGACAGAAAGTGCTGAACTGAGAGTTGGGCATTGGAGGCTGTGTAAGGCAGGGTAAGTGAATGTCTCCTAGAAGCTACCTTTAAATGGAGTTTTGAAGTACTTGTAGGAGTAGCTTAGGTGAAAAGAAGAGGAGAAATATGTATCAGGCAGAGGAACTAGAACCTTATTACCTTCAAAGAAGAAGCAAAAAGAATACATGTGACTTTGAGGTGGTGGGAGGTGCTTTAAGCCAATATAGGTGAATTTGACATAGGACTTCCCTAAATAATGTTCAGTCATTTGTTAAATATTGAGTGATATATCACTGTATTAAAGCCCAAGAGTTGCTTTTATATAGAAAGAAGAAAAAAGCTCAAGAGAGTTTTATTTCTAGAGGGAATATTTTCTAGAAATAAAGGAAGGTGTATCAGCCAGTTTCTAGTCAGGAAAACAGAAATCACACCTGATATGCAAAATAGAGGAAAATCAGGGAATTCATTAATCCAGAGATTTGGTTGCTCAAGTATTAGATTGCTGAAAAGCCAGACAGGGAATATGAGGCAATCAGAGATAAGTAATAGTGACAAGCTCCATTTATCTGCAGGATTGGAGGGACATAGGTGGGGTTCCCAGAAGCCAGAAGGTGAGACCACCTAGCAGAAGCTCAAACCACAGCTGGGGTTTCCTCACAAAAGCTGGGACCACCAAGGGAGGAGCTGTCCAATGGGATCTGGAGCCAGGGAGATCATGCAGTCACTACCAGGAAGGGAAGCAGAATGTAAAAGTTAGAGAGAAATACTCCAACTGCTTCCTTGCATTCACTTTCCAATCTCCATTCACAAAGGCAAAAACCTGCTAATACAGCAGAGTGGGAAAAGCAGCCTGCCAAGGTCCTTTCTCCCACAAAACAGAGCGCAAAACCAAGCAAAAACAAGGAATGCATTTGATAGCAAACAGGCTATGGACCAACACAACATAAAAGAAATGATGAGTGATTTCTTTTTTCATTTGGTTCAAGAAAAGTATTTCAGTAACTATTATGTAATAGAAATTCTATTTATTTTGGGGAATTCAAAGGTGAATAAAAAAGAACTCTAAATTTTTATCAATAAAATATTTCAAAAACCTCAATGAGAGTAATGGCATTAACTAGCAAATATGCTAATGAGATGAGCTAGCCATAAGAGGCTTAGAATTGAGAGAAAGGTCTGGGGGCCTCTTGACAGGCCAAATTCAGAGCTGTTTGTGGGAATCTCTGACCTAACTGCAGGTGGAAATATAAATATGGGCATTTAGAATAGTGGCCCAAACTTTGGATGATTTCTGTCTTGGGGTCTCTCCAATTAACGGGATTGATGAGAACTGTAGACCACTGAGGTCACCATGGCTCAATGAATAGCCCCCTGGCTTTGGAGTCAAACTGACCTGAATATGAACCCCAGCTTTGCTACTTACAGGTTGCATTTATCCTCAGTTTTCTCATCTTTCAAAGAAGAAGAATAGTAACTTCTTTAAAAGGTTATTGTAGGCTGGGTGCAGTGGCTCACGCCTGTAATCGCAGCACTTTGGGAGGCGGAGGCTAGTGGATCACTTGAGGCCAGGAGTTGGAGACTAGCCTGGCCAACATGGTGAAACTCTGTCTCTACAAAAAGAAATTTAAAAAATTTTGCTGGGTATGGTGGCACACACCTGGAATTCCAGCTACCTGGGAGGCTGAGGCATGAGCATCACTTGAGTCTGGAAAGCAGAGGGTTGCAGTGAGCCAAGATTGTACCACTGCACTCAAGCCTGGGTGACACAGTGAGACCTTGTCTAAAAAAAAAAAAAGGTTATTGTGTTATTGTAAATATTGTATATGAACTTCTATTTAACATGTTCAGTTAAATGCCTGTGTAATTGTCCAATGTGCTCTTCTAGCTCACTGCACAGACAAAACTGATTCACTGAAATCATGGAATTGCAGCAAAGAACAAATCTAATTAATGTAGGTCAAACGGGAGGACTGGAGTTATTATTCAAATCAGTCTCCCTGAAAACTCAGAGGCTAGGGTTTTATGGATAATTTGGTGGGCAGGGGACTAGGGAATGGGTGCTGCTGATTGGTTGGGGAATGAAATAGTAAGATTGTGGAAAACTGTCCTCCTTCATTGAGTCTGCTTCCGGGTGTAGGCCACACGACCAGTTGAGTCATGAAGCATGCATCCAAGTGGAGTCAGTTTTTTGCCAGAATGCAAAAGCCTGAAAAATGTCTCAAAAGATCAACTGTAGGCTCCACAATAATGATATTATCTATAGGAGCAATTGGGGAAGTCACAAATCTTGTGACCTCTGGACACATAACTCCTGAACTAGTAAGGGATTATAAAAACCATGCCTATACCTTATTAGAATTCAGGTCCCCCCATAATCCTAATCTCATAGCATTTCATTTGTTTAGAAAGGCCATTTTCAGTCCCTGAGCAAGGAGGGGGTTAGTTTTAGGATAGGACTATTATCCTTGCTTCGTTAAACTATAAACTAAATTCCTCCCATGGTTAGCTTGGCCTACACCTAAGAATGAGTGAGAACAGTCAGCCTGTGAGGCTAGAGGCAAGATGGAGTCAGCCATGCTAGATTTATCTCACTGTCATAACCTTTGCAAAGGCAGTTTCACCTGGGACATAGGAGGTACTCAATGAAAAAGAAGCTATTAATATTAATATTTTAAAAATGAATTTAAGGAACTAATACTATGTACATATTAGTCATTAAAACAAAGTAGTTCATTTACATTCACACAAATAAATCTTGTGATTATACATAGGTAATATGAAAAACTTTGTTTTGTTTCATAATACAAGGTATTAGCAATAGATATAGTAATGTTAGCATTCCTTTGGAAAAACTGAAAAGATTTATAATTTTCCAAGAATCATTAGTATTTTTATTTAATATACATAATATAAAATTTAATTGTTCATTCTATAACTTGGAAATATGCTTGCTTACCAATTACTGACAGATTTCAAAATATTTCTATACTCACAATATTCATTTACATAAATATTGATTTGGTACTTACAATGTCTACTGCTATGCTAAGTTTTGTCTTTGTCAAACATATTTTATAAAATCATAATCCTAGATGAATCCAACTTTTGGTAACCCACGTGCCTGAACCCCTGCTGTTAACAGGCAAAGTGTGGTAGGTACAGATCTATACCTACCACCTTCCTCTACCCACCAGCATCTGCACCCACCACCCCTCCCCACCTACCATTATCTATACCAACCACCCCTCCCAACCTACCAGCATCTGCACCCACCACACCGCCCACCCACCACCATGTACACTCACTACACCTTCCAGCCATCACCATCTGCACCCATCACTCCTCCCCATCCACAAGCATCTGCACCCACCACATTTCCCTACCTACCAGCATCTTCACTCACCACCTCTCCACCCACCAGCATCTGCACCCACAACCCCTCCTCACCCACCAGAGTCTGCATCCATCACACTTTCCCACTCGCTAGCATCTGCACCATCAAGCTCTGCCTTCTTGCCTAATACGGGATGAGCTCTCCATGGTTCTGCCTAAAGACAATGCTTCCACTCCTCTTCTATAACCCATTTCCTTTTACCTCTTCAAGTACACTTCAGAACTTCTCTCTCCTTCTGATACCAACTTTTTCCACTTTACTCAATCATTCCCATCACCATACAAACGTGTTTATTTCTCCCATCTTAAAGTTAAAAATCAAAAGAAAATTGTCTGCGGCCAGGCACGGTGGCTCACGCCTGTAATCCCAACACTTTGGGAGGCCGAGGAGGGTTGGATGACTTAAGGTTAGGAGTTCAAGACCAGCCTGGCCAACATGGTGAAACCCCATCTCTACTAAAAATACAAAAATTAGCCAGGCATGGTGGCACATGCCTGTAGTCTCAGCTACTTGGGAGGCTGAGGCCAGAGAATGGCTTGAACCCGGGAGGCAGAGGTTGCAGTGAGCCGAGATTGTGCCCTTGCACTCCAGCCTGGGTGACAGAGTAAGACTCCATCTCAAAAATAAAAAATAAAAATAAAACAAAAGAAAGTTATTTTTACCCAACATCCACATTAACCAAATACCCATTTCTTTATTGATCTTTGTAAAAAAAAAAGCTCTTGGAAAAAGTTGTCTATATTCACTATGACTTATCTCCTCCAAATCACTTAAACACATACCAATCAGGTTTTTGTTTTCATCATTCCAAAGTAACTTTTACAGCCAAGGACAGTAGCGAACTTTACATCGCATATGCATTGTGAAGTTCTTGATCCTCATCTTACTTAACCTGTCAGCAGTATCTGACACAGGTGTCACTGGCTCCTCCCTGAGATGCTCTCTTTATTTGGCTTTTGGGACACCATATTCTCCCCATTCCTACTTTCCTCAATGGCCCTCCTCAGTCTCCTTTGGAAAGAGGAAAAAGAAACTTCATTATCTCCTGGATGTAGTACAAACAACTCAAGCTCAACATGTGCATACTGAACTCCATTTCCTTTTCCCAAACTTCGACATTTACAGCCATCCCCTTTCAGCTGATAGCAAGTTTATCCTTCCAGCTACTCAAACCAGAATCTTTAGAGCCATCCTTGACCCTTTTCCTCCTCTCACACTCAACATCTATCCATCAGAAAATTTTGTTGGTTCTACTTTCAAAATGCATCCAGAGTCAGAGCATGTCTCATTACCTCCAATAGCTACCATACTGGTCTGAACAAACATCATTTCTCACCTGGGTTATTGAACAAACATCATTTCTCACCTGGGTTATTGATAGCATCCTAACGGGTCTTCCTGTTTCTTGGTTCCCCTATATTAGCAACACAGCAGTCAGAGGAGTCCTTTTAGAACTCAATCAGATCATGTCACGTCACTCCTCTACTTAAAATCCTTCAATGGGTCCCATTACACAAAGAGTACAAACCAGAGCCCTTACATTGGTCTACAAGTTCCAACATTTGACTCCTGTTATCTCTCTGACATCATATTCTAATATTACTGCTGTTGTCCTTTTGCTCCAGTCACACTGTTTGATTAGTAAATATTTATTAAACAAAGCAATCCTAGTCTCCAAAGAGATCATAGTTTATTGGAGGAAACAAGAGCCTATAAATGGTTACAAACAGAAGGTAGTGATTATGGTTCTCCCTCACCTCCCATCCTAAACTTTGACAGGTGAAACTCCCCTGGATGTTGAAGGTTGAGGAATTTGCCAGGGTTCGGGGTGGTGTTGGAGGAGGCAAGGAGGAAGCAAGGACATTTCAGGCAGAAAGAACATTACATGCAAAGATCTAAAGATATGAATCAGCAACATATTTATGGAATTACAAGTAAAGTAGAAAGTTCTTGCTAAAACATCAAAAAATAAAGATTTGTGATTAGGGGGCCAGAATGTGGGAGGGAAAGAGAGATACAGTTCACACTTTAAACAGGAGCCAGATCATGAAATGTTTTCTCTTTGTTTGTTTCTTCCTTCACAGCTTTTGATATGCTCTTGGAGCAATTTATTAACCATATTTTTTAATGCATCTCCTGAACAGAGTCAAAGCAATACTTGGAAAGGACTCCGAATTTCCTGATTTAAAGATACAAAAGAAAAATATGGAGTCACAATTAATTTGAGAAGGTAAAGGAGTGGGTGTGCTACTGTATCAAATTTAATTTGTACAAAATCATCATCTCTGGTAACATTATTTTTTCTAATCTACTGCGTTTAGACTACTTTAGTAAAGCTTGATCTCCCTGTCTATCTAAACACTGATTCACTTACAGCAAGCTTCAGGCTAGCATTGGTCATATTAATACCCAACAAATCCACAAGGTGTTAGTTGCACATGATTTTGTATAAAAGGTGAACTGAGATTTCATTCAGTCTACAGCTCTTGCCAGGCAAGGCAGCCGACCACAGGTGAGTCTTGGCATCTACCGTTTTCAAGTGGTGACAGCTACTTTTGAAATTACAGATTTGTCAGGACATGGAGGACAAAACTAGAGCTTTTCACTACTGTTGTGTAGGAAATTTATGCTTGTCAACCTGGCTTGTAAAATATGGTTAATATAATGTAATCACTGTTAGCAAGTAACTGACTTTATAGACCAATATGCCTCTCTACTGAAATGGTCTTATTTTAAACAAATGTGAGCAAAAGAAAATATTTATGAGATTCTAAAAATGAAGACATAATTTTGTAGTATAGAATTTTCTTGGCCAGGAATGGTGGCTCATGCCTGTAATCCCAGCACTTTGGGAGGCCAAGGTCAGAGGATTGCTTGAGCCTGGAAGGTTGAAGATGCAGTGATTCATGATTATACCACTGCACTCCAGCCTGGGCAACAGAGCAAGACCCTGTCTCAAGAAAAGAAAAGAATTTTATTTTTCTTTTCAGACAAAAATAGACTTTAAAATAATAATGGAAGAACAAATATGATGATCACAATTATCAGAGTAATTACTTTATGACAGTCAGCAATAAGATTCTAATCTTTAAATATTCCTCTGCTTAAATCATTATATTGGAGTTTTGATCTATAATATATTCCCACCCTGACCCAAAAATTGAAGAAGGACAAGGAAAAATGTTGTTCCAAGAAACAAAGATGTAAGTAAAAAGGCATAAGGAAGGAAAAAAAACTTTTGAAGCAAAATGTGATTGAGGAGGATGAGCAGACCAATTATTTTTGGTTTGGTCAGCTTACATAATGATTATCGTTCTTTGGTTTCTCAGTTTCTAGTGGGCTTCATTGTTTGCTTCCCAGACCAGGATGAAGACACTCCAGTTTTTCTTCCTTTTCTGTTGCTGGAAAGCAATCTGCTGCAATAGCTGTGAGCTGACCAACATCACCATTGCAATAGAGAAAGAAGAATGTCGTTTCTGCATAAGCATCAACACCACTTGGTGTGCTGGCCACTGCTACACCAGGGTAGGTACCATGTTTTGCTGGAAGCAAGGGTGTTGAAGGTCTGTATTAGGCCGGTTTCATTAGTTTCTACTTTATCAATATTTTATGTATTCTAAGTAACAGCCATGAGTCCTTTAGCCAAGACTGTCTGTGTTATGACTGGGGTTAATGACCATGATATCACTTAGATGTTTGGGCTTGGATTTGATTTGGGTAAATTTAGGAAAGCCTCAGATTTAATCTGATCAATTTGGTACTAGTCCAACTTTGCATTTACAGGGAAAAAGTATTTCTATGTTACGTTTTTACATATAGAGAGATAAACATGGAAACATACATATATTTAATCATAAAGGACCTATAATATTCCCATAAAGGCAATTTCTTTAACTGACACTACATCTTTGACACAAAAATCACACCAAAATATGTCTCCAAGTCACATAAAAACACAGACAGCCACTTTAAAAAATTGTCTTCCTGGCCCTACTAAATACAAATGCCAAAAAACAGCCTGAGAACACAATCAATTCTTGCAGACTGTTAGAACAAAAATGAATCAGCAAACCCACTCCCTTCATTATAGCATTGAGAAAACCAAGACATAGAGGCATCAGTTGCTAGTCTGTGTTTGCAGTTTCCTTGCATTAATACAAGTAGAGAAATAGTTTCCATGGTGCTTTCTTTTTTCTCTGCAGCACCCCTAATTATCTATGCAGAATTTCATTCTATAAATTAAATTGAAAATGGCAACTTTTTAAATGAACGATACTTTATTTGACGGTAAATGAGTTTGATCAAACTCCATTTATTACACAATTTATTGCACCTTCTTGGGATATACATTTGGTAGGATGATATTAAAATAAACAGAAGCCCCAGTTTCTCTACGCAGTATAAATAATTTTTCCACTGGAAAGTGCTACTACGAATAATTTCTACCTGGACTAAAAATTCTTATATGAAAACTGCATATCCTTTGAAACTAGGAACCCTGCAAAGTATACAGCTTTCAAGGGAGAAAAATGTCCACAAGGAGCTGGAATATTTAAAATCTTATGTTAGCCTTAGCAAACATGTTAACTTAAGCATTAACATTTAAAATTATATATTTTTGACCTTTTATAAATACATCAGGGCAGTGTATTTTAAAATATTTTTTCTGAGACATTGGATATCTTTGTTTATGGTTTGTCATTAATACAGCTTTCAATTAAATATGAAAAGTCAACTTAAAATTCTGTCATGTTTTTCATCATTTTTCTATGCTAAAATTCCAAGTTCCTTTATATTTTGAAAAATAGTTAATATTTTGATATAGCCATAGGAAGTAAGAAAAGGAATTACTTGTATTTTCTGGAAGATTTCAAGAACAATTTAGAAATGTAAATAGCATATAGGTCATTTATGAGGTCATGTTTTAATGGGTAAATGTTAGAGCGAGCAGTATTCAATTTCTGTCTCATTTTGACTAAGCTAAATAGGAACTTCCACAATACCATAACCTAACTCTCTTCTTAAACTCCTCAGGATCTGGTGTATAAGGACCCAGCCAGGCCCAACATCCAGAAAACATGTACCTTCAAGGAACTGGTATATGAAACAGTGAGAGTGCCTGGCTGTGCTCACCATGCAGATTCCTTGTATACATACCCAGTGGCCACCCAGTGTCACTGTGGCAAGTGTGACAGCGACAGCACTGACTGTACTGTGCGAGGCCTAGGGCCCAGCTACTGCTCCTTTGGTGAAATGAAAGAATAAAGATCAGTGGACATTTCAGGCCACATACCCTTGTCCTGAAGGACCAAGATATTCAAAAAGTCTGTGTGTGTGCAATGTGCCCAGGGGACAAACCACTGGATCAGGGGATTCAGACTCTTGATCCCTGGTCTACTGGCAGAGGGAACTCTGGGAATTAAGAGTGCTGGGGGCCAGGACTCCATCATGATTCAGCTCTATATTCCTAGGTCTGATTTCATAAGGTTTATTCAGTCTTAACTCACAGACTTGTACCTGGTTTCTTCTTTAAAAATCTTAGAAATCTTCTCAGGCAATGCCTCTCTCTTAGGGGGAAACATAAGCCTAGAAGGAGGAAGCAGTAATGGGAGTGAGTGAAAGAACTAACTGCAGCAGTCTTCTGGTAGACTCTTGGGCCCTCTAGAGCAAGGTCAGCATCTTCAGCATTGTAGCGTCAATGCCTAGCACTCTGCCTGGAACTTAGAAACACAACAATGGCTTCTTTAGATCAGAAAGGTCAAGGGTAGAAAATACTGGAAGAGGATGTTTGAGGTAAGCTGATGAGGCTGCCCGCAGCCACACCAGTCCCATGAAAGTAGTGGCATCAGTTCCACCTCGCCTTTTCTCCAGCACATGGAGTATTGAGACATGATGTATCTTTCTGAATTGTTCGGTACAGATGGGGAGTAACAGAGCTCAAGATTTCCAAGCTATTACTACCAAGCCTGTTAGTTAAGGGCAAAGGCAAGAAATTGTAATTTGGGGCTGTGGAAATCAGCCTGCCTCTATTCATTACTTAAACAAATTGATCACATGCTACTAGGCTCCTGCAAAACTCCTTTTTGAGATAAAGGGAAAAAACCAAACTATCTCACCCTACCCTCCCTAGGATCCACTTCTTTGGAATGACAAAGGATTTGAAAGTAGGTTTGAAAGCAGTTTCAGCAATTTAATAAATATAATTAATTTGTCTACAAATATATTTGTATAAATAAATAGCTCCTTTAGAAAGAATTAGCCATGGGGGACGAGGGGAAACTGCTGCTTTCTAGGATCCTGTCTACATCAATCTTCTATTTTATCCACCCATGTTCTCCCAAATCTGTGCTTTCTTTCAACAGGTTATATATTAAAACTATTTCATGAGTTGATTTCTTTTAAACGTGTTAACTGTCTTAGTTATGCACTCAGTTTCACACTCATATTGTTTAACTAATTTATTTAAATCTTATTTTTTTAATAAAGATGCTAGCCACCAGAGTCACAGGCTTGGATTGTTTTATGTACAAACAGATGACTTAGATATTCTGTATTTTATAATATTAGTGGAATGAAATCTTAAAATATAATTCCCAGTGTTTCTATAAATATTACCTTTCCTTATCTTTGGGGATATTAAAAATAATTTTGTTGGATTTCTGAAGTGTTTTGTCACTTAAATTTCCTGTCATTTTTTGAAGACATTTTCTGATGTAATTTGGGAGAAAAAAAGCATAGAGAGAATCACAGAATGGGTGGAGATACTAGAGTTTCTATAGTTTACTTCTTGAATTTTTGAGATGGAAAAATTAAAGCCCAGTGATATTAAGTGGCCCACCCAAGATCACTGTCCTAGTCCTTTTGGGCTGCTATGACAGAATACCTTAGACCGGGTAATTAATAAACAACAGAAATTTATTGCTCACAGTCTGTAGGCTGGGAGGTCCAAGATCAAGGTGCCAGCGGATTTCTTGTCTGGGGAGGGAGGGCCTGCTCCCTACTTCAATGCTGGTGACTTTTTGCTGCATCCTCATATGGTGGAAACAGCGGAAAGCTCCCTCAAGTCTCTTTTATAAGAGCACTAATCTCATACATAAGAGGTCCATTTTCATGATCTAATCACCTCCTAAGGCCCAGCTTCTTAATACCACCACAATAAAGATCAGGGTTCAACATGAATCTTGGAGCAACATAAACGTTCAGACCACAGCAATCACAAAGACTGTTTGTGGCAGAGCCAGGATTAGAATCCTAGCCTCCTTGCTCTTAATCCGGCTCTCCTCTGACTACTCCACCATAATAAGAAGTCATTTTGGTAAAGATTGAAGCAAAACTACAGATATTATTATAATAATCATCTCTGTCCCTTCTAATCTGGTATTGGGTGTGGCTTATAGCAATGCATTGAAATTAGGGCTATATTAACAATGTTGAATAAGATGCTTTAAATTATAGCCTTTTCCTTCTTCCTGTAGTTTTGCAGACCAAAATAATAAACCTTTACATTAGGGAGAGTAAAGGGCAATGGCTTCAGATTTATGTTGTCTCAATCATCTTAAGCAGATGTGTCATCTCGAACAAGTTACTTAAATTCTCTGGACCTCAGTTTCCTCAACTGTATAATGGGGATAATAATATTTCCTGCTTTAGAGGGTTGTGTTCATGATTAATGAAATAACAGATAAAAGGGCTTAGAGCAGTACTTGGCACATAGTAATTCCTCAATAAATATTAGTTGATGGTTGTCCCTTGAGAGAGACAATGCAGTAAAATGGTAAAGTCAGATTTAAGTTAAGGACAACCCAGCTCATACTCTTTCTGGTCTGAGCAAACTAGTTAACCCCTTTGGGTCTCACCTTTCTCACTTTTAAAATGGAGTAAAAATGGTAACTATCTCACATAGTTGCTGTGCAGATTTAAAAATATAATGCAGTTAAAGCACTTCAGAGGCCAACAGAGCTATAATCCTGCTGGAGAGAGTCCCCTTTACCACTTAGTTCAAATGGCCAAGGTCAAAATGCGAGTAAAAAGCAGAAGTTTCTTCTTACGGCACTCCCATGCCAAATAGGAGTACACTCCTTTCTGGAGCAGCGACAAAAACCTGTGAACCCTCCAGGTGGAGGCCAAGAAAAGGTCCATCTCCATGGGCTGTCATTTTAGTTGAAGTCCGATAATCCCTTCTCAGCACTATGGTGGACATCTCTTGGCTCTGGGCAGTCCTCGCATGACTTTAAGAATTGTATGTCTAGGCCGGGTGTGGTGGCTCATGCCTGTATTTCCAGCACTTTGGGAGGTCAAGGCAGGCAGATCACCAGGTCAGGAGTTCGAGACCAGCCTGACCAACATGGTGAAACCCCATCTCTACTAAAAATACAAAAATTAGCTGGGCATGGTGGCGCATGCCTGTAATCCCAGCTACTCAGGAGGCTAAGGCAGGAGAATCACTTGAACCCGGGAGGCAGAGGTTGCAATGAGCCGAGATCGCGCCATTGCACTCCAGCCTGGGCAACAGAGCGAGACTCCGTCTCAAAAAAAAAAAAATTGTATGTCTAAACCACAACTTTGACCATGCCAATTAATTAATGAGCTTTCCAATTGTTTTCAGGAAAAAAAATCTTAATTCTTAGCTGAAACATGAGGCCTATCATGGTCTGACCTCTGATGATTTAACTTCTTACCTCTTACGCTCCCCACAAGGGTTGCTGAATCTAGAGATTAGTTTTGAGGATTGAAGGATTGGGGGCCTTCCTGAAATGCTTTAACTAAAATACCATGCCATTCATCCCATGAGATATTTGGTGGACTGTAATTGAAAACTGGTCAGTAAGTCAGCAGCACTTGAATCATAAAAATGTGAGGCCAGTACATAAGAATAATAAACACTGAGTTCATGGTAGTGAGGAAGGTGAAGGAGAAATGGAACTGTGGAAAAGTACCCAGAGAGCCTCAAACTGTATTTATAATGTTCTATTTCTTACAAATATGATATAATGTTAATATATAAAAAACTGGGAGACTGCTGTACAGGTGTTTACTATATTCCTGTAGGCATGTTCAGTGTTTACTAGTTGACAACTAACATGGCATCTTTTTATGCACTGTACATTTAATCTAGATTTTATGCCTAATATAAGAAAAGTGAAATGGGCCCGGAGCCTAGTCTGAAGTCACACAGCTAGTGTGCAAAACCTCAATCATTAGTATGCATTTAGTGACAGAGGCAGAGAATTCAAATCTACTTACGAAGATATGTGCCTATGTCTTCCTGGGTATAAAGCTGGACAACATTTTCCCACCTTCTTTGCAATCAAGTGTATCTGTGTGCCAGCTAATGGAATGTGGGCAGAAGTACTGCACATATTTTCACACACAGCCCATAAAAACCTCTCATAAGTGATCATCTATTCTCTTCCTCTATTTGCTGGATGTCAATCCTGAAGGTGACTAGGAAAGTTTGTGCTGATGAAAACAGAACCATTGTCAACCTGGATCCCCGAATGTCTGCATGGAGCAGTGTGCCCAATATCAACAACCCCTTATAGCAGGCTGTGTGGATGCTATGCATCAACACAGTAAACTTCTAGTCACTGACATTTGTGAGTTTATTCGTTTTAAAAAATGCATTATTTTAACTTACAAATATTGGTACTGGAAGTGGCGTGTTGCATTAATGAAAACCTTAGCACATATGGCATTGGCTTAGTGGTTGTACAATAGGAGAAAAGAAAGTAGTAATCATAGTGGCAACCAAAATGAGTGATTGAGAGGCACGTCTCAGTCATCAAGGTTTATTGTGCCAGTTTGAGGATGCATCCAGGAAAAACTCAAGTAACAGACACATCTGTGGCTGTTTTTCCAAAGAGGTTCTCGGAGGTTTAATATTTATACATTTTCTTTTACAAAGGTAGAGGAGTCGGTGCGGCAATGAGACAAATGATTACATACTTGTGAGATTTTAGTTAGTACTCGGTAAATCTACATTTTATGTAAGATAAGGTGAACAAAGTAAATAGGAATGGAGGAAGCAGACATCTCAGCGTAGAGTGAAGGAATGATTACTCTCATCTTCTCTTTGTTCTGTACCTGGGAAAATAAACTAGTAGATATTATCAGAGTGGACTTTTTTTGAAAAAGCTGGTGTCTAGTTAGCTCTTAGGGAAGAAAGCCTAAGAGCTTGGAGGGAATATCATGAAGCCTTTCGGACCTCCCATCCCATCATGCCATGAACTTAGCTTCCAAGTTTTCTATGGGGTCCCCTTGGCCAAGAGAAGAATCTGTTCTGTCAGTTAGTGGTTTAGAATGTTATTATTTCTCAAGAGTACAACTTTCGGCTGGACATGGGGGCTCATGCCTATAATCCCAGCGCTTTGGGAGGCCAAGGTGGGCAGATCACCTGAGGCCAGGAGTTCGAGACAAGCCTGGCCAACATGGTGAAACCCCATCTCTGCAAAAAATATAAAAAATTAGCCAGGTGTGGTGGTGCATGCCTGAGGCCTAAGAATTGCTTGAAACCAGGATGCAGAGGTTGCAATGAGCTAAGATGACACAACTGCACTTCAGCCTCAGGGACAAAGTGAGACTCACAAAAAAAAAAAGAAAAAAAGAATACAACTTTCACCTGGGAAAACATGAAGGCTGGCCACATGCCTATTCAGTCCTTAGCTTTATGGCAGGGTCAGCAAATTATGCCCTGAAGGCCAAATCTGGCCCTTCACCTTTTTTTTTAAACAAAGCTTATTGGAACGCAGCCACCCTAATTTTTTACATATTGTCTATGATTGCTTTTGTACTACAAAAGCAGAATTCAAAGACCATATGGCCCACAATGTAAATAAAATATAATTTGAAACTTTACAGAAAAATTTGCCAGCCTCTGCTCTAAGGGAAAGGCTTACAAAGAACCGGAATGTAAAGGGAGTTGGCTTTTCCTTTCTAGATATTAAAGAGATAGCTTTTTTGCAAAATGGAATGGAGAAAGTCCAGAAATTTTTGCCTCAATTGTATGTAAATGTCTATTGCTTCCTCATCCCAAATAGTAAGTGATAAGATGGATTTGAAAAACAAATACATAGTAAGACATAAGATGGATTTGAAAAACAAATGAATACTAAGAGATAAGATGGATTTGAAAAACAAATAAATACTAAGAGATAAGATGGATTTGAAAAACAAAGGCTCATTAAAACTCGGTTCTGAGGTAAAGACAGATTTAGGGTATGGTCTTCCCATCTAGATCTTCTATCTCAGGTACTATCATGGTAGAACTACTAAGTTGTAAGGAAGCAAAAAAAAAATCAAGATTGATAATTATGAATAAGAAAAAACTTTTAACATGTTTATAGGCACTAGAAACTAAATGGAAATATCTGAAGGAGCTGATTGTCAAAGAAACTAGGAGACCAGACTAAAAATGCCTTTCTTTGAACAACCTTTGGGCTCCTAAACTTGATGAGGAGAAAATAGACTACGAAACCTGTACAAGACCAAGGAGGATGACTCTCCAACATCCACTTTGAATGTGGTCATGGAAGGTAATGGATAAGGAAGAACTTTCCAGATGATAGAGCCAGGAGCCATGGAGAACAATGGACAAGGGAAGAATGTTGCCCCTAGTGAGAAGAAGCAGCATCTAATCCAGGAACTTCCTCCACTGGCCTGGCAAAAGGATTTCATAAAGTTTGACCAGTAGGGTTTCATCATTGCTTAATCCAGTGAGCTGTGTCTCCCATTCTTTCTTCTTACGAATAGAAGTATTATTGTGAACGGAGTTATTGAGCAAAGTGTCCGTACTTCATCCCTGAATACCGGGGGGAAAGGGACAAGGAAGATAACAAGTCTTTTTTGTCCACAGGTTGAGTTGCCAGCTCATGAGAAGCCACATTTGGACATTATAAAGAAAACTGTGTATCATCCGGGTATTAAGGGCCTGGAATTGGACTAAAGAAGGGGAGGAGGTGGTTCCAGATGAGAGAGAAAGATGAAACTGATATTTGTTCTCAGAAGGTTGGACTGTGACAGAGATTGTTACGTGTTCACAGAAACCTTCTCTATTTTTCCTGGGGACATAGTTTGCAGCCCCACTTGTAGAAAGGTATATTTATGTCACCAAGTTCTACCAATAACCAAGGTTATCAGAAATGATGTGTGCTACTTCTAGGTCTGGCTCATAAATCCTCTGACAGGTAAATCGTACTCTCTTCTACTCTCAGGTGACTGAGTACTAATGATTAAAGCAACCTTGGAAGCCATGCAGAGAGAGCAGCAGAGGCTCTACAGCCTAAATCTCAGAATGCCCAGAGGACTCAAACATGCCTAAACACCTGTTCCCTCTGAAAGAACTTTATATGAACAAGAAACAAATTTCTCTTGTGTTAAGTCACTGAGACTTGGGGGTTTATTTGTTACAGCAGGTAATATTACCTTAACTATTGTAGGGATCCACAGTACTTAAGGAGCTTAAATATAATGTTTCAGATCAACTCACATGAACCAAGTATAAAATTAGTTATCTAATAATGTATACATATATACCCAGATCACAATCTTCTGTTAAAATACGCAAAACAGCTTTGTTATTTAGTACTTTTAAGTTTTAGCCTGGAGGGGTGTGTGTGTGTGTGTGTGTGTGTGTGTGTGTGTGTGTGTGTGTGTGTGTGAGAGAGAGAGAGAGAGAGAGAGAGAGAGAGAGAGAGAATTTCCCTAAATAAAATTTCCTCCTTCTTTCTGTCTGAAAGTGGCTCAGGGAATCACTGACTACTATTTCATATGAAATACTCAACACAAAAAGGCAAGCTAGTGCCTCCTACTGGTCCCGCTGATAAAGTACATATCCTTGAGACAGTGTATCACAGAGCTGTTAAGTGGGGAATCCAGGATCAGGGAGTTCTCATGACTTTAGAGCCTGTGTACCATCTACCATACTCCAACATTCTTTACAAGCATTATCATGAGGGTATTTCAGCGGTCCATGTAGATTACTTGGTAATGTTGGGCTGGGACTTAAAATTTGACCCTCAGTTTACTAATAAGGTTTTAAAGAAGCCAGACACTCATATCACACCAGGATAAAATGCTACCTTTCCAAACGAGATTACTTCAAAGCCTTAATGCATCTGGGGAAACAGAGGGTAACCCTGGGGGATATGTAATATTGGCTAGACCAAATGCCAGAGATTAGGAGCAGGGAGAGAGTAGTGAAAGTACAGAGGAGACAGGAAACAATTAAAGTTATTAAACAATAATTCTTCAAGGAATCCCTTACCTGGAGTATATTTATTTCCACCTTAAACATAATTTTCCAAAATCTAAAGCAAAAGGCCTTTTTACTCCATTAGCATTTCTTTCTCAATTTCCAATAAAAAAGATCAGCTGAAAAGATCAGCCAGTAACATCTACAATAATAAAACAATCTCAGCCACCTTTAAGCAATGTACATAATAATCATATTTAAAGTCTATATATAGAAGGTGGTCTGCTTGTCCATGTGAAGACACAGGTATTTAGACAATCAATCCAGATTAAATTATTAAAGTAATAAATAACAATTGAGAACCAACTGAAATAATAGTAGGTGCTAAATAGTAGTAGCATTTAGAAAGTCAACTGCCCTTAAAATAAGCAGAAAACCAAAAGCCCATCACACAGCAGCTGAGATCTGAGTGAATTTTGAGGGTAAAACTGTGTGGGGTATGCAATGAAATCAGTGCCACCAAGTCAAGTTTATGGCAATCTTCTAATCAGAGGCTTTATTGGCAAAGGAAAGGAAGATTCTTTACATGAAAGGAAGGTTCTATTGTAATGATGTCCATGGAATTGGAACTAAAACTAAAATAGCTAAAGGACCAAAATGGTCATTCTTGCTTTAAGGGTTCCCAAGTCTCCTTCCTAACATTTCTCTTTCTCCCTGCACAGCAGTTCCAATCTCCACAGTATGGATGTGCTGTTAATTACAGGTGTCTTTCAACATAAGCACCCAGAATCAATCAGAACTTCTCTTTGAGTCGCTTAGCCTAAATTCCACTCCCCACCAAAAAAAAAAGGATTTGATTGATTCAAATGTTATCATTTCTCTTTGGGTAGAGTCTTTCACACAAGACCATGATGAAGGCCACTAGGTACCTGTGATGGTTAATATTGAGTGTCAACTTGATTGGATTGAAAGATACAAAGTTTTGTTCCTGGTGTGTCTGTGAGGGTGTTGCCAAAGGAGATTAACATTTGAGTCAGTGGACTGGGAAAGGCAGACCCACCCTCAATTTGGGTGGGCATAATCTAATTGGCTGCCAGCGTGGCTAGAATAAAGCAGGCAGAAGAAGGTGGAAAGAGCTGACTTGCTGAGTCTTCTGGCCTTCATCTTTCTCCTGTGCTGGATGTTTCCTGCCCTTGAACATTGGACTCCAAGTTCTTCAGCATTTGGACTCTTGGTCTTACACTAGTGAGTATAAATGACTCTTGGACTTAACATCAGTGAGTCCACAGACTGAAGCCTGCACTGTCAGCTTCTCTACTTTTGAGGCTTTGGGACTCGGAGTGGCTCCCTTGCTCCCCAGCTTGCAGATGGCCTATTGTGGGACCTTACCTTGTGATCATATGAGTCAATACTCCTTAATAAACTCTGCTTCACATACCCATCTATCCTATTAGTTCTGTTCCCCTATAGAATCCTAACTAATACCCTAACAGTACACTTCTGGGTACCCTAATGATAGGCTGCCTTTGAAAGCAGGATACAACCATTGTCTCTTCAGTGACTTCCCAGGAGCAAAGAACAGCCTGATACTATTATTTTTTAGCAAAGGAGAGATGGAAAGACAGTTTAATCTAGAAAGAGAAGCTGACAATGACAGGCAGATTGATTTCCATATCTGAAACAAATATTTTTCTGAAGTCAGAACTAAGAATTTAGTGGCCTTGAAAAGCTCTAAGTAGTTTTTCTGTATTTGAAGAAAAAAGAAGTGATTCATCCTTTTGAAGATAGGCATATTGATCTGAATTCAGTCAATTTTGTGGGCATTGGCCCCAACATATACCTATTATTTGCCACTGTCATCAGTATGCTCAACAAACAGGACTCACAGAGTGAGATCCTAAAAGCAACTTTATTTTGCTCTCCCATTGTCCCTGTGAATTTGCTAAAAGGAAGCTGTCCTTCTCCTGCCACTGGATGGAAATCTATCAGGCTACATGGCCTGATGTATCAATGGTCACTTTGGGTAACAAAGTTTTCATAATCACTTCACAAGCACAATAGTAACCAAAAACCTTCAGTCTCTACTACATAAGCACAACAGTAACCAAAAACTGCCAGTCCCTACTAATAACAAAAGTTTCAATCAAACCTGAGTCAATATTAAACATATCCCATCCTTGGAGGAGTGGAGGTATAATTCTTTAACTCTCTCTCCCCATCTGGGATTTCTATTCCCTGTTCCTAGGTCACTGCTCCTTCTGGATTAGAATACAGGGTGGGAAAAGAGGAAGAGCCAAAGGAAATGGGTGCATCCTCTCAGGACATGATAGCTGTTTGACAGTGACTCTTTTCTAAGCATGTGTCTGTGCTCTTTCAGAGGCACCTCTGCTGGGACCCTGCAACCATAATTCCATTGTCATCGGGAATGCATCTCTGGAGGCAGGCTTTCTTTATTTAACACTATATACCTCAAATCTCTGTCAAGAACTGTATTGAGCAGGAGCCTTTATTAAATAGACATTCCTAAGGTGAGGTTCCCATTCTGGCCCCAGAATTTTTGCCACATTGGCCCAATATTGGTGGGTGGAGAGGGTGGAGGGAGAGCAGTTGCTTTCTAGTTCCATTCCTCTACTTTGAAGCCACAGGAAGATTTAGATAACTTCTTCACTTTTAGCTTTCTCAGGCATGAGTCAGATATTAGTCACTGTATCTAACAATTCTAGGGACTGTTTATGAAGCTCTCTGAATGATCCCACTTAATCCTCCCTCCCTTGAATTCGAAATAAGGAGCACATACCTCTCCACCTTGCCTCCTTAGCAACAGGATATAGGGTGGGAAGTTTATACAACCTCCTCCAAAGCATTCCTCTTCATAAAATATTCTCATTTTCAAACACCCACATTTTTTAAATCCCTTACTGACAGTGAGGCTCTCTGAGAATTTTTTGGCCATCTACTTTGAAATTCCTAAAGGATGGTCTGACTCACTTTGATATCTGAAATTTACTACATCTTGATGTCTTGAAACTTTGATTCTAACATCCTATTATACTGCCTAATACATTATAGGAAATCAATTGATCAAAAATGAAAAGAAACATAATGCTTATGATTTTCATTTTTGCCCTATCTTTATTCCAGTGTTAGAAACTTCCTTTACCTGTACACTGACCTGCAGATCATTCTTGAGTTATGTATTCTTGATGGTCTCAGAAGAAATGTAGTGGGGGAGTTCTAGGACATGACACATGCAGGAAACTGAAATGGAAATGATATCCAGATAGACACAGTGCTGCTGCGAGATGACTGCTTCTCCACTCAAATGCAATTTCACTGTCTCCTAAATTACATTTTCCCCCACCAATTCACTTAATATGCACCTTCAGAATGCTGTCTCAGAATTTAATTTTCCCCTGGGCAAAATGTTACATTCTCATCTATCCTTGAGCATGTTTTATGCCCTTTTTTATTTTCTTAAATAAATGTTGGGACAAAGACAAATGAGCAGAAGCTGCAAGAAGGCGCACGGGCCAGTGAGTGAAAAAGGGAGAGAGACAAAGCCATTTTGGGAACTGTCTTACTTAACTCAGACTTTCATAACAAATACCATAGAACGGGTGGTTTAAGCAACAGAAATTTATTTTATCAAAATTTATTTTATCACTGCTCTGGAGGCTAGAAGTTCCAAATCAGGGTGCTGGCTAATTTGCTTCCTGGTAAAAGATCTTTTCCTAACTTGCCACCTTCTCTCTGTGTCTTCACATGGCAAGGAGATACAGAGACAGAGAGAGAGAGCAAGCTCTCTCTTGTCTCTTCTTATCAGGATACTAATACTTTCAGATCAAAGCCCCATCCTTATGACCTCATTTAACCTTAATTACCTCCATAAAGGCCCTATCTCCAAATACAGTCACATTGGGGGTTGTGGCTTCAAAACAGGAATTTCGAGAAGCACAAACATTCAGTTCACAGCAGGAATGATTATATAACCAGCTAGTTTAGCATTATTTTGCTCAATGTTGTGATAAGACTAGCAGCCTCTATAGCAGGAATGGCTAAATGCTCAGGCTCCATCGTGCTGCATTTCTTCTAGTGAATCACAAGCAATATCAGGGTTAACTTTAAGATTATGTAACCTGTGGCGGTAAGCAGGATAATGACCCACAAAGATATCTATGCTCTGAACAGTGGAATCTGTGAATGTATTACCCTATATGGCAAAAGGGACTTGGCAGATGTGATGACCTTGAGATGGAGAGATTATCCTGAATTATCCAAGTGGCTCCAATATTTTACAAGTGTCCTTAAAAGTGGAAGAGAGAGGCAGAAGAGTTGCATCACAGAGAAATGTGACTAAGAAAGAAGGTGAGAGATGCAATGTAAGAAGAAATTAACCTGCCATTGCTGGCTTTGAAGATGGAGAAAGAAAGCCACAAATCAAAGAATATGGGTAGCCTCTGGAAGTTGGAAAAGGAAATTGGTTCTCCTCTAAAGCATCCAGAAAGAAACACAACCTGATTGGTACCTTCATTTTAGCCCACTGAGGCCTTTATTGGACTTCTAATCTACAGAATAGCAAGATGATAAATTTGAGTTTCTTATAAGCTACCAAGTTTTTAATAATTTATGATAGCAACAATAGAAAACTGATATACATGTCAAAAGTTCTCACCCTCCTCCTCCTCAAAAAGTGGGTCTAACTCTTCCAGTCAAGTTCCATAACCCAAATCTCAATTTGCATGGGATTTACCTCCAGCTACACACCAGCACCACTAACTAAACTCATGATACATGGAACCTGAATCAGAGCAGTTTATGAGCTGTCTACACAATTCAGTCATAGCTTACAAAACAAATAGACTGGGGAAAGTGCAAACTTATTTGTTTTAAAAGCTAACGATGTTTTCAGGAGATAATTTAATGTTTGTTACTGATGCTAAGTCCTCTAGACTACAAGCATTTCTTGAGGATAGGGACCACTACTTGTTTGCAATTCCATCTTCAGAACCTAAGAGTTCAATGCTTCACACACAGTAGATGCTCAAAAAACACTAGTTGAATATATATATATTCTATATATATATTGAATATATATATATTCTATATATATATTGAATATATATATATTCTATATATATATTGAATATATATATATTCTATATATATATATATATTCAAAATATATATATATATTTGAGATGGAGTCTCGCTCTGTCACCCAGGCTGGAGTGCAGTGGCATGATCTCTGCTCACTGCAAGCTCCGCCTCCCGGGTTCACGCCATTCTCTTGCCTCAGCCTCCCAAGTAGCTGGGACTACAGGCACCTGCCACCAAGCCCGGCTAATTTTTTGTATTTTCAGTAGAGACGGGGTTTCACCGTGTTAGCCAGGATGGTCTCGATCTCTTGACCTTGTGATCCGCCCACCTCAGCCTCCCAAAGTGCTGGGATTACAGGTGTGAGCCACCGGCGCCCAGCCTAGTTGAATATTAAAATAACTATCATAGACTCTAACTGGAATTTGACAGGATATGCCTTAAGGCACTTTATGATTTTTCACTCTTGACTTCATTTTACTATAAATAAAGCTATTGCATTTGTCAAAAAATTTTCAGCTTACAAGAACTAGAAACCCAAGCAAGTGAAGAAATTTGTAGGATGCATAATTAATAAGGGCCAGCATGGTGCCAGCTTTAAGAATTCCTAAGTTCAAAATAGTTCTTGCACTAGGTCTTCAGGATCTTCTCTCTTGTTAGAATAATGTTTCATGACTAAAATTTAAAATAGATATTAATAAACTGGGCAATCTTGATTATTCTATTTCATTCTAATGGCTTACTTTTCCTAAGAGAATGTCACTTGCTCACCCAGAGAAAACAACATTAAAATGTGTTTCCACCTACATATCTGAAAGATCTCTCCAAAGATACACAAACAAAATAGAATTTGTCATATCCACACTTAAAGATATTCATTTCCCACACTTAAAGTCAGCAGATATAGAAAATTATTTTGTAAGTTTGATCATTATAATATTGGATTGAATATTCCATGGGTGAAAGCATCTATCTTCTTTCCTCTCCTGTAGACTTTAGCAACAATGGAAACTATGCCAAATATAATACAGATGTTCTATCCTCTAACATCCTATAATGTAACAAGATAATTTACTAGTCACTGTGGGTATAACAAATGTATTTTCTGAACCAAGAGTTCAGAAACTATACCACTTGTATTAGTTCTCATGCTGCTAATAAAGATGTAACCAAGATGGAGTGATTTATAAAGAAAAAGAGTTTTAATGGACTCACAGTTCCACATGGCTGGGAAGGCCTCACAATCATGGTGGAAGGCAAAGGAGGAGAAAGACACATCTTATATGGCAGTAGGCAAGAGAGAACTTGTATAGGGAAACTCCCCTCTGTAAAACCATCGGATCTTGTGAGACTTATTCACTACCATGAGAACAGCACAGGAAAGACCTGCCCCCATGATTCAATTACCTCCCACCGGGTCCCTCCCACAACACGTGGGAATTATGGGAGCTACAATTCAAGATGAGATTTGGGTGGGAATACAGCCAAACCATATCATCACTTTAGCCATTGCCTCCAATGTCAGCATAATTGTCTATTCTTTGCTTTAAATTTAGAACAGAAATTACGTCTCTTTGCAACTATTAAGACAGTTCATCTCTCTCTGCAACTATTAAGACAGTTCATCTTACTAAAGAATTGCAGTATTACTTCAATTATGAAATCCAGTTTGCTAAATCTATCTTATACCTTACAGTGTTGAAATTCTGGGACAGGTTGATGGTTAGTGGAACAATGTGGTAGAACACTTAAAATTAGAACTGGACAGAAAGCCTGGAATATAAGGTCATTTTATCAAGAAGAAGAGTTGAAGGAATGAAGGAGAAAGCAGATGAAGTATGAGGCTTCCTTCTGACGCATGAAGAAGTTTACATAGAAGGGTGAGTAAAATAACACTTAACCAGAGGAAATAAAGAGTAGAAAACAAAGTACAATCAAATGTTAGGTTTATAGTATAGATGATGAAAGTTACAGAAGAAAGGAGAAATACTCATTAATTTCAAATATTTGATATTAACTTCTACTTAAGTTCCTAGTGATGTTATGTTTTCTCTTTTCATAGCCATTCATTTGAGCATTCTGGCCAACTCAGTAACTGGGCTTCTTGTTAAATACTAATAACCTGACCCTTTATCTCCCTTTTTCCAAATGACAACCTGTGAGAATAGACTTTTCATTCTACTCATTTGTAACAGAACCATCTTAACAATGACTTCAGCAGATCCAAAAGTTAAATCTTTTAAGTGAAATGTATTTGCAAAAGAAATATGGTAACTGAAATATGTAGCCACTCATAATAATTCAGTATTTTATTAAATAATAATTTTTTCTTTTATTTTATTTATTACAATTATTTATTTTATTAAATAATTCTCACTTAAAATTGCAGTCATTGAAAAGCTACGATACACTAAAAACTACACTATGGACTGTGAAAGACGCTGAGGAGAATAAGGCAAATCTTACCTTCAGAGAATTTGTAATTTGGTAATTTAGCATATAAAATATCTCTTCCAGTCCAGACAAGATGGCATAAATCAATTTCTCTTTACTCCTCCCTTCTAAGCACAACTATAAAGCTGGAAAATAACATAAGAGATAATCAAAGGAGAACTCTATACGGTTGTAAAAAGAAAGTGAACTTATCTGAGGATCTTAGGACTGAAGTAATACAGCAGTGGGGCATTATACATCCATCCCTCTACCTAACAACAGAAGGCAAGCCAGACCCATATTTGCCAATTCCCAATGAAGTAGCCTCATTCCTCTCCATGATCAAACCATGGTCCCTCTGACAACATCAGGCAGGACCAACACCATCGAGTTGATCAGGAGCCCCTTTTGTTGCTTTCTGATTGAGAAAAAGTGGTCAAGGGAAGAATTCATCCCCACTCCTCCACCACCCCTTTCCATTTCACACAAGAGTGTATTTTAAAATGACCCAACTATATCTGTTTACAATAAAGCACTTTCAATCCAACAACATAGGCAAGCTGAAACTAAAAGGATGCTACATAGTATTCCATAAAACACTATGTTTTTATAAAATAAAAAAGCAGCCATGGCTACATAAATATGTGATAAAATAGACTTTACAGCAAAGAAAATTAGTAGCGACAAATACAGGGATGACATAATGAGAAAATCACAATTAAGCTGAGTACATCAGCACCCCCTTCTCAGCATCTGAAAAGACTACCAGAAATAAAAGCAGCAATAATTTAAAAGATGTGAACAACACAATCAACTAAGAATTCCTAATGTACTTACATAGAACACTGCACCACCACCAACAACAAAATACACACTTTTTTCAAGTGCCCATGAAACATTCCTCAAGATAGAATATACACTGGAACATGAAGCAAGCCTCAGCAAATTTAAAAGAACTGAAATCACACAGAATGTGTTCTCTGACTATAATGGAGTCAAACAAAAAATCAATTTTTAAAGACAAGACTATAGGAAAATCTCTTAACATATGGAAACGAAACAGAAAACTTCTAAATAATCTATGGGTCAAGGAGCAATTCTCAGAAAATTTTTAAAACTACATTAAACTGAATGAAAATGACAAGTACAACATTCCAAAATTAGCCTGGTCAACATAGGGGATCCTATCTCTATACAAAAATTAAAAAATTAGCCAGGTATGGTGGTGTAGGCCTGTAGTTCCAGCTACTGGGGAAGCTGAGGTGGGAGGATCACTTGAACCTGGGAGGTTGAGGCTGCAGTGAGCCATAATCACGCCACTGCACTCCAGCGTGGGCAACAGAGAGAGACCCTGCCTCAAATAAATGAATAAACACAGAAATAACATACCAAAATGTATGTGCTACAACTGAAGCAGTGCTAAAAGGGATATGTATATCACCAAATACTTACATCAGAAATGAGGAAAGGCCTCAAATCAATAACCTAAGTTCTTACCTCAAAATCACTAGAAAAAGAAGAGCAAAATAGGCCCCAAATAAAAACAAGATAACAAAAGTCAGAACAAAAATGACCAAAACTGAAAATAGAAAAAAAAATCAATGAAACAAAAAGCTGGTTCTTCAAAAAAATAAAATCTATAAATTGATCATCTCTAATAAGATTTTAAAAATAAATAGAGAAGATACAAATAAAAAAATTGAAATTAAATTGAGGTTGTGACTACAGACCCAGCAAACACTGAAAAGATAAGGAAATACAACAAACAGCTGTATGCTAAGATATTCAATAAAGTAAGAAAATTTGACCAATTCCCTGAAAGCTACAAACAACCAAAACTCAATAAAGATGAAATATGTAATATAGAGAGCCTCATAACCATTAAAGAAATTGAATCTGTAATTTAAAAGCTCTCCCCCAAAATTTTCTAGGTCCAGATACTTTCACTGGAGAAGTCTATCAAACATTTAGATAAAAATAGACTTTACACAATCTATTATAAAAATAGAATAAGAGAGAACACACACTAAACTCATTTTATTAAGCAAGTATACCAAATTAGACAAAAATAGGAAAAGAAAGAAAAAAAAACTACAGATCAATAATTCTCACCATCTTAGAAGGAAAAATCTTCAATAAATGTTAACAAACCAATTCCAAGCAATGTATAAATAGACTTATACACTATGACCAAGTGAGATTTATTTCAGGTACTCAAACTTGACTCAAAATTGAAAAACAGTGTAATCTATTACATCAACAGATTAAAAAACAGAAATTATATGGCCCTATCAATTAATGCAGAAAAGCATTTGATAAAATCCAGTAACTATTTATGCTAAAAAGGTAGCTACAATAATCAAGAAAATGTGGTATTGGTAGAGAGATATAGATATATACTAATGGAACAAAACAGAAAACCAGGAAATAGACCCACACAAATATGTTCAACCATTTTTTCACAAAAGTGCAAAAGCAATTTAATGGAAGAAGGGCCTTTTCAACCAATGGTACTGGGGCGATTAAACAATCACAAACAAAAGTAAAATGAATCTCCACCTAAACCTTACGTTTATACAATAATTAACTCTAAATGAATAATGGAATTAAATATAAATAGTAATGGCATGAAACTTAAAAAAAAATTCAAGCAGTGAGATGTGGAGGTGCTCAATCAGGACAACTAGCCAAACGGAAAGTAAAAATCCAACCTCTATTTACTTATAGTGACAGTGCAAGCAAGAGGCACTAGCTCCCTAATGTTCCATTTTTTTTCTCTATTATTTCACTATGTGAGGGTCAGGTAGACATAGTACTTACAAAGGGAATTGTCTCACTGCTGAAAAACCCTAAACAAAAGATACTTGCCTCTCTATGGATTCACGGGCTGAGGAGATGGAAAGGGGAAAGGCTGGGAGTAGAAAGATACTGAAGCTAAGTGGAGAGAAGTATTTTAGCCAAGGCTCCCAATAAGGAGGTCTCAGCAGAGATGCCTGGGAAGTGCCTCAGCGTAGATCCTCAAAGAGGAGACCTCCCACTGGAGGTGCCCAGACTAGAAATGCAGATATGCATATAAACATGGTTGGCCCAGAAGGCCCTTGATTGCAACTTGCTCCAGAAAATTGCAATGCATTGGCTATATACAAAATCTGGTGTGGGGAGGTCAGCTTCTCCCCATGAAGCCTGCCAGGCTAAGCTTCGTAATTGCCTATAGTTGAATCTGAACAATCACACCCATATCTGGATTCCTCAAAACATATGAGACAATCTTTAGGATCTAGAGATAGACGAAGGTTTTTTAAATGATACCAAAAGCAAAAGTCATACAAGAAAAAATAGATAAATCATATGCCATTCAAATTAAAAATGTTTGTTCTGCAAAAGACACCATTAAGAGAATGAAAAGACAAGCTGGAGATCAGAAGAAAATATTTGCAAATCATCACTCTGGCAAAGAACTTGTTTCTAAAATACAGAAAGAATACTCAAAACTCAACAATAAGAAAAAAAAGACATGTGCATGTTTTTTTCTTATTGTTGAGTTTTGAGTATTCTTTCTGTATTTTAGAAACAAGTTCTTTGTCAGAGTGATGATTTGCAAATATTTTCTTCTGATCTCCAGCTTGTCTTTTCATTCTCTTAATGGTGTCTTTTGCAGAACAAACATTTTTAATTTGAATGGCATATGATTTATCTATTTTTTCTTGTATGGCTTTTGCGGCATTATTCACAATAGCAAAGACTTGGAACCAACCCAAATGTCCAACAATGATAGACTGGATTAAGAAAATGTGGCACATATACACCATGGAATACTATGCAGCCATAAAAAATGATGAGTTCATGTCCTTTGTAGGGACATGGATGAAATTGGAAATCATCACTCTCAGTAAACTATCGCAAGAACAAAAAACCAAACACCGCATATTCTCACTCATAGGTGGGAATTGAACAATGAGAACACATGGACACAGGAAGGGGAATATCACACTCTGGGGCCTGTGGTGGGGTGGGGGGAGGGGGGAGGGATAGCATTGGGAGATATACCTAATGCTAGATGATGAGTTAGTGGGTGCAGCGCACCAGCATGGCACATGTATACATGTGTAACTAACCCGCACAATGTGCACATGTACCCTAAAACTTAAAGTATAAAAAATAAAAAATTAAAATTAAAATAAAAATTAAAAAAAGAAAAAAACTAATAAAGAGAAAAAGCTATGAACAGACACTTTACATGAAGATACAGTTGGCAAATGAGCACTTGCAAAGATTTTTAATATCACTAGGTATCAAGGAAATGTAAATTAAAACTACAATGAGATATCACTACACACCTATCAGAATAGCTAAAATAAAAAATAATGAAAATGCCAAATGCTTATGAGCATTTGGTGGATCATTCATACATTGGTGGTGGTAATGTAAAATGGTAAAGCCACACTGAAAAACAATTGGCAATTTCTTATAAAAGTAAACATGCAATTATCATATTATCCAGCAATTACACTCATGGGCATTTATCTCAGATGTCTTTCAACAGGCAAATGTTAAACAAACTGAGGATATACATGCCTTGAATAACACATAGCAATAAAAATAACAGATTATCGACATATTCAACAACTTAGATAAATCTCCAGGGAATTATGCTGAATGAAATGGGTCAGTCCCCTAAAGTTGTACACTGTATGATTACATTGAAATAGCATTTTTGAAATGACAAAATTTTTGAAATGGAGAGTACATTAGTAGTAGGAGAGAAGGATGCTTGTAGTGTTAGAACTGATTAGTACCTTCACAGTGGTGGAAGACACATGAAAACTACACATTTGATCAAAATTGCACAGAACTAAACACGCATACACAAATATAAATGAGTGCAAGTGAAACTGGGGACATTTGAATAAGAAAGGCAGGTTGCATCTGTGTCCATATCCTGGTTGTGATATTATGCTACAGTTCTGCAAAATATTATCACTAGGGAAACAGGTAAAGTGTATAAAAGATCTCTCTGCATTATTTCTTACACCTGCATGTGAATCTATAATGCTCTCCATAAAAATCCCCAAAATATCATCAGTCTTTGCTACAAGGTACATATTTGTTCTTAAGCCAAATGTTTATCATAACCACTCTCAGTGCACTTCAGAAGCATAGACTCCTAGACATTAAAAGGCATTTATAGATTGATTATCTATAGATCATACTAACTTTTACCAAAATCGAGTTTCCCTTTCTTTAAGTTAAGCTTGGCCATAAGACTGGCTTTGATGAATAGAATATGTAAGGAAGTAGCATGTGTCACTTCTGGGCAGAAGCTTTAAGAGTCAATGCATGCTTTGGCATCTTCTCAATTACCTTTGCTATGGCAACCATCAATGTTTCAGGAAGTGGCTGCTCTGTCAGCCTGAGTCCCAGAGTAAGGATGATAATGACTTGGGAACAGAGACCCCAGTTGACCCATGATGGTTATACAGTATAAGCAAGATATAAATATTGATTGTTTCAAGCCCTGAAATTTGGAAGCTCTTCATTACTGCAGCATAATTTAACCTATCCCGTCTAATATAGTGCAACAAACTCTCATTTTATAGCCACTAAAATCAAGAGCAGGAAACTCTCCTATTACAGCCACTAAAGCCAAGGATTATAGCTCATGCTACCTAGGAAGTTAATGATGGAGACATTACTATGACCTGCATAGCAAAAATCCCAGACTGCTGCCATTTTCCCATACACATTTTACCAGTGTGCTTCAGGCTATTTTGCTCATTAAGAATAAAACTAAAATACAAATAAAAGTTCTATACCAAATTTAATTATCAAATTAGTTTGCAGATTACTAAACCAAAAGTTGAAAGAACAGGTTTTTTAAAGTAGGCTGAATGAAATATTGGCATTTCTAATTTTATAATATCGTTCTGAATCAGCAGCCCATCATTCAAAGAAAAAAAGGGCACATGATTCACATGAGTCACACTGGAGAAATCCTTGATATTTTGAAAATTCAAATGTCAACAAGCCACATAATATGAGAAATGATAGTCACTGGCTCCATCCTTTTGAGCATTTCTACAAAATGAATCAAAATAAAATACCAACCCTGGAGGTTTATTAATCTACAAGATGTTTGAGCATTTCTGTAAAGAGATAACTTAATAATGGTCATTAATATTTGTGAAGTTAAAAGGGAGCTTGCAAAAATAAGCAGCATTTTTTTTTCTGAGACAGGGATTGTTTTACCCAGCATGCTTTTTCATGAACATGCTAAGGACCTGAAAGATTTCCCATGGTATATGTTAAAATTTCAAATCTAATTTAAACAAACAAACAAAAAAAACAACACTTACAAGCTATGCCTATTACATAGATTATTTAAGAAAACAGCCCTCCATCCTTATTTGCTGCATGTCACACAGGAGAAAGAATTCATGCACTTCTCTGACTACATGACAGAACCTTTTAAAACCTGCCAGTCACTCAGTCAGTCAGCCATTCAGGTTTTATTGCAAATGTTCTGTTGGAAACAGTGAGCAGTTCATGAAACAAAAAAGATGTAGCTAAGATTTCCTTACGGAAAAACTTCACCTTGTCCCTGATTAACTATCCTATTTATTACTTCTCGAAACTACCAGTTTTTCCTCTGCAGTTTTAATTCTGATGTAAGTGTAATATGCTCACTGCAGATAATCTAGAAGGCTTAGACAAGAGAAAATGAAAGCAAAAAAGAGACAGAGAGAGAGAGAGAGACAGAGACAGAGAGACAGAGTTTTGCCATAGTCCCACTACTCCAAGTGAATACCAGCATAACTGTGGCAAATTTCCTTTGTCCTTTTTTTTCTGTGCCGTTTTAAAATACAGCTGAGATGATAACTCATTTATAATTCTGAATCCTTCTTGTGATCCAGTCGCCATGATGTCAAAAGTGTTCTCTCATATTATTAAAAACTCATTGTTAAAATCATTTTAATAGGCACCCAAAATTCAATTGTTTTGATAGACTGTCACCAATTTATTTATGCAATATTCCAACATAGAATATCTTGGTAACACAGAATATCTTGGTAATGTCTTCTTTTTTTTAATCACCATAATATATCTGAGTTTATTCAACTTTATTCCACATTTTTCATTATTGTTCTGATTTATCCTGGGTTCTAAAATGTATTTAATATGGTCCTTTCACTTCCATGCTGACCTGCTCCTTTCCTATAGCTGACTCTTCTCTAGATTGTCCTAAGAACCCTGAACGAGCTTCTTGCCACAGGTACATTTCAACTTCAGAATTCATCAAATACTTTCTGGTGCTCTCACTGGAACAGAGAGAGAGAGAGAGCACACATGAACAGTTCACATTCACAAAATAAATAAATATACAGATGATTACCTAAACAAAACAATCCCTCTTTATTTCTGAATATTTTCTAAACTTTTCAGTGATTTGAAGCTCATATTCATGTGTATTTTTAAAGGTAAATTATGTATGATAAAAATAAAAAAGCACTGGATTGAAATCAGATTCTTAATGCAATTCTACCTTTCTCATCTAAGTCACTATATTACATGAAGCCCATTTCCTCATTTGTAAAATAAGAAATTTAGATAGAGATCTCTGAGTTTTCTTCTAACTCTAACCTTCTCTGAGTGCAATTCTGGAACAGTTTCTGACTGTGCTCAGTTGTGTGACCTTAGGTATTAACCAGGCTTCAGAGGGGAAAACCAGAGCCACTCCTGTATTTCAGATAGGAAGGGTTTTAGTATGGGAATTCAAGCTTTTCCAAGGTTGGAAGAGTTGAGATGCAAAAGTCAGGAAAGCCACTACCAACTATGCCAGCCTGAAGCACCAATGTGGATGGTTCTCAAGAGATGAAGCAAACACTGCTGCCAATCTGTCGAACCTCTAGAAAGCTCCTCACTCAAACTCTTCATTCTTCACCCAGGCAATGGGTGGTGATTGCAAGCATTCACTTAAAGCTATCATGAATCTCAAGAACCTCATGGACACCTCCACCAATCAGCTCAGTCTGCAGAATCAGTGTGACAATTCTCAAGATCACCTAGAAGCTGCTCGAGCCTCCAGTTGGCTCACACACCTGCTTGCAGCTGGTCCTGGAGCTTCTCTTTCTTTTCCACCTCCACAGATGCTCACTAAAGATCGTATGGCAAGGGGAATTCTGGGAAATGTAGTTCACACCTTTGAAAGTCTCCTAACTTCCTCTGGAAAATATTTATTAAGCAGATAGCTTAGTTTCTACTAAGGGCATAGTACTAAGCGCAGTACTGAAATAGGAATTCAACAGGACCAGTTTCCAAGACAATGGGTCACATAATCCTGCTGCTAAAATAGGAGACCCCATTGATAAGAGAGGATAAGTAAACAAACCAGCCTATGTCAGCTAAAACCAACATGGCAACTAAAACCAACATGGCAACTTCGCTCTACTAATTACAACATATGCTAATTAAAACACTAGCACAAGCACCATGATAGTTTATAAATGCCACATGGCAATGTCCAGAAGTTACACTGTATGGTCAAGACTGGGGAGAAATCCCTGGTCCTGGGAGCTCCCTGCCCCATTCCCAGAAAACTTGTGAATAACCCACCCTTTGTTTAGAATATAATCAAGAAATGGCCGTAAAATAGCCAGCTAGCAGCCCCCCACCTAGTGCTATTCTGCCTATGGGGTACCCGTGCTCTGCCTATGGAGCAGCCATCCTTTTATTCCTTTGCTTTGTAATAAACTTGCCTTTACTTTACTCTGTCAGCTTGCCCGTGAATTCTTCCCTGCATGAAGCCAAGAACCCATGTGGCCTCCAGGGGTGAACCTCAATTTTGGGATTCGCCTGCAATAGTACTATGAAAGGTACTAAGAAACATAACAGGCATGATCACTGCCCTCAAGAAACTCAAAACCAATTTGGTTTTGGGCTAGACACCCAGGATGTAGGGATCCCACATTTCTTTTAGTGCTACCCAGAACTCGTGCTTTTGAGTTACTGAATGTTACTTATAGGAAAAGGAGTAACAGGTGAAAATCAAGATAAACTCTCAGAGATTCCCTGCTGTGCCTGTCTCCTGCTTGAAGAAGCAGAAAGGAAAATGCTATGTGGAATCCCACAGTACAGAGACCATGAAACCTACAAAAGGGGACTCTTCAATTTGAGTTTTGAGAACAGAGACTAGTGCTTCTTTGTCATTCTTGTTCATTTTTCTTGCAATGTTGAAAATAATGTAAGATGTGTGAAAGTTTTCCAAAATCACTTCTGTGATTTATTTCTCAGGGACTTAACAAGTGATACTTTAGATACTCAGTGACTTCATGGCAGAGGGTCCTGGAAAAGCATGAAACTATATAAGGGCTGAATTATGCTGCCCTCACACCCTGTAAATTCATATGTTGAAGCCCTATCCTCCTCAGAATGTAACTATAATTAGAGATAGGGCCTTTAAGGAGGTGATTAAGTTAAAATGAACTTATCTGAGTGGGCCCTAATTCAATCTGACTAGTGTTCTCACAAGAGAAGGAAAATTGAACACACAGAGGTGCCCCATAGGTACACACCCAGAAATAAAAGACCATGTGAGGACAGCAAGAGGCATCCACCTACAAGCTAAAAGCAAAAACCTCAGAAGAAACCAAACCTACCCACACCTTGACCTTGGACTTCTAGCCTCCAGAACCATGAGAAAATAAATGTCTATTGTTTAAGCCACCCAGTCTATGGTATTTTGTCATGGCAGCAACCACAGGCATTTGCATGGGATTTGGAGCAGCAGCTGTGTTCATGGGTCTTGCAGCCTGAAAGAAGACTCCTTACAAGTAGGTTTTGGCCAATGATTAGCATAAATTAGTAGACTTCTATACTAGTTTTGCACCATATGTGGTCAAGTGCAGAGAAGAGAATATAAACTGGATGAAGACAAAGCCCTTAACCTATTTTATTGACTGCTGTATCCCCAGTGTAAGTGTACAATTTTATTAGTTTTGAAAAACATAGTCATATAAAGCCATCATAATCATGAACATTTCTATCACCCCAAAAAGTTCCCTCATGCCTCTCTGCAGTTAATCTCCTTCCTAAGTCCCAGTCCTTGGCAACCACTGATCTGCTATCACTATAGTATGCCTTTTCTACAATTTCCTATAAATGGGATCATACAGAGTACAGTCTTGGCTTCTTTTCATTTAGCATTTGATATTTATTCATGCTGCTTTGTGAATCAGTACTGCATTTCCTTTTTATTGTTGAGTAATATTTTCCTTATGGATATATCACAATTTTTTAATCCATTCACCAATTGATGGACATTTGAGTTATTTCTAATTCTGGGCCATTATAAATAATGTTTCTATTAATGTTTGGGTACAAGTCTGTGTGTCTTTTCTTTCTTTACATTTTTTAAGAAAAAAAAAATTGCCATCGATGATAGACCAGATAAAGAAAATGCAGTACATATATATATATACAATGGAATACTATGCAGTCATAAAAATGAATGAGATCATGTCCTTTGCAGGGACATGTATGGAGCTGGAAGCCATTATCCTCAGCAAACTGATGCAGGAACAGAGAACCAAATACCGCATGTTCTCACTTATAAGTGGGAGCTGAACAATGAGAACACATGGACACAGGGAGGGGAACAATGGACACTGGGGCCTGTCGAGGGGCGGGATTGGGGGAGGGAGAGTATTAGGAAAAATAGCTAATGCATGCTGGGCTTAATACCTAGGTGACGGGTTAATAGATGCAGCAAACCACCATAGCACACATTTACCTATGTAACAAACCTGCACATCCTGCACATGTACCCTGGAACTTAAAATTAAAATTAACATTAATTTTAAAAAAAGAAGTAGTATTTTGAATGCTCTGCAGCACTACATGGCAGAGGACCCTAGAAAAGCATGAAAGTGTATGGATCAGCTGAATTATGCCCGCTCCCTGCAAATGCATATGGTGAAGTCTATTTCCTAGTTACCTCAGAATGTGACTGTGTTTGGAGATAGGTCTTTAAAGAGGTGATCGTGTAAAAATAAGTTTATATGGATGAGTGAATGCCTAGGAGAAGAATTGCTAGGAAGTATGTTAGAGTATGTTTAAATTGATAAGAAACAGGTAAACTGTTTTCTCAAGTTGCTGTACTATTTTACATTCCCTACAGCAATGTTCAAGGGTTCCAGTTACCCCTCATCCTCACCAATCCTTGTTACTGCAGCCTCTTTCATCGTAGTTGTCTATTGGTTGTGCAATGGCATCTTACTGCTGATGACTAATGATGTTCAGCCTGTTTTTCATATGCTTATTTGCCATTTGTGTATCTTTTGTGAAATATCTATCAAAATCTTAGCCCATTTTTAATTGAGTTGTTTTATTATTGAGTTGTAAAAGTCCTTTCTATATTCCGATATAACTTCTTTATCAGATAAAAATTTTGAAAATATTGCCTTCTGCCTATAGCTTTTTTTCCTATAGTTAACACTGTCTTTTGAAAAATACATTTTTAATTTTTATGGAGACCATATTGTCATTTTGTCTTTCATGGTTTATGTTTCTTGTGCCTTCTCTAAAAAATTGTTATCTAGCCCAAGATCACAAATATTTTTCCGACAGTTTTTTCTAAAATTTATAGTATTAACTTTAATATTTATATTATACATTTAGCACATTTTCATATAAGTTATGAGGTATATTCTATACATTTAAGTATGTATCAATTTATTTCTTTTTATCTAGGTTTGATAATGATATAATTTTGATTTTTTTAAACTGTTTCCCTATCTTTTAGAAATCCATACAAAAAGTCTTAAAAATGGCACATGGTATGCATTACTGGAGGTGTGAGAGAGTAGGCACAAGCATAGTAGTTGTGGTAAAACAATGTTGACCACAAGTTGATAATTGCTGGAACTGAGAGATGGCTGTATGGGAGTGTGCTGTACTAGCCTCTCACTTTAACATATTTGAAATTTTCTACAATAAAGTTTAAGAAAACATTTGTAACATGAAGAAACTAAGAGCTGAAGAAATATAGTTGAGGATATTCATGGGTTTTAATTTATTCCTGGTGAGTCAGGCTTCAATTGAGTTATCTTATTAGAAAGAAAAAAAAATAACCAAAACACACAAGGCACATCATGATTATGGTTTATGATCTTAAAATCCCAGATGTATTATTTACTAGCCTTATAACTCTACACAATTGCACTCTATGCAATTTGGTTAAAATGAGATTTGTGGTTATGCATTGTAAAGTCTTCACACTTGTGAAGATTAAAATTAGAAATAACAGCAAAATGTCTGACACATACAGGTTAATCTTATTTCTTCAATTTCATCCCTTATTCAAAGCCAAGCCAGCTACTGAGCATGTGTTTCACATTTTAAAATGGATTTGAATAGGATTTAATAACATACTACTCTGATGGCCTATATTAGATGAGTGTAATATGAGTCAAAACAGCATGCTTTTCAAGAAATCAAAACTCTTAACTTGGGTTTTGTTTATTTGCCTTAGAAAAACTCTGGTGCAGTCAGTGCTTACATTCTGAGCTCTTACTGTACAATTTCAGCAGCAGCATCTAATAGAAGTATTGAAAAAAATGATGCCTGCTTTATTTTTCTCCTGCAATAACAGTTTTATTAAAAATGAGAGAGGTAACCATTCCAAGAATTAATTTGATAATAGAAATATACATAATTTTCATTTCTTATAAGTAAATAGAAAATGCATAGTTACCTATTGGGCAACCTTTTACTATTTCTCATTTGTCTGCCATATCAACAGAAGAAAAAAAACACTAGTCCTGGGATCTGAGAGATCTGAGTTCAATCTTGAGCTTTTTTCTTCCTGGCAACCTTTGAAAGTCACTAAATCTCTTTTTTGCCACAATTTTCCCATCTGTCAACTGGAGTTTAACAACAAATGTTTACAGGATGCATACCATGTGCCAGGAACTCTTCTAGATGAATAAAACAGAAGTTCCCTACCAATGTACAGTTTACATTCTAGTGGTTAAATAACTTTCCTGGTCATACACTTACTAGGTGACAGAACCATGATTCAAAGACAGGTAGTCTTGGTATATAGAGTATATACTCCAAACCACTAAGTTATACCATGATTTGTGAAATTAATGAGATGATCTATGACAAATACCTAGATAGGATCTCAGTGAACACAGCAATTAAAATTACTTGTTTATTTTCTTTATAAAATCATCTTTACTGAGGCATAATTTACATAAAATAAAATGCACCAGTTTGTTAATTTTATGAGCTCAAAGTTGTTCCTAATATTACCTTGTTGTTATTTTCATATTTTAGTATCTGGTAATTAATAATTGGTATCTTTTTTTTTCTGAGCAGTCTAGCCAGATGGCCATAGATTTTGTTATTTTCCAAAAGACTAGCTTTTGGTACCACTGATTCTTCTGTATTGTTTTTTTCATTTTGTATTTTATTGTTTTCTATTCTTGTTTTTACAATTTTCTTCCCTTTACTTACTTTGGGTCTAATTCACTCTTTTTCCAGCCTCTTAAGGTGGAAGTTTAGATTGTCAATGAAACCTCCTTTCTTTTCTAATGTAAGCAACTAAAGCTAAAAATTTCCCTCTAAACACAACTTTAGCTGCATTTCGCAAATTTCACTATGCTGTGTCTTTATTTTTAATCTCATTCATATAATTTCCTAATTTCCCTTGAAATTTGTTTTCAGGGCCCCCCCTCCTTCTCTTGTCATTCAGAATTTATTGATTACATTTTGGGTTTCATTTTATGTCCCCTATTGCATTTACTGGCTATACAACTTTGTATTGTTTTAGAGATTGTGCTAGAGTTTATAATATACATCTTAAATTAACACAGTCTACCTTAAATACTATTATTTTATTTATAAAAATTTTACAATGGTATACTTTCATATCAACCTGCTATCCTTGCTTTCATACATTTTACTTTTATTTACATCATAAAACTGACAATAAATTTATAATTTGTCTTTCACAGTTATCTTTTTTTAATTTTATTATTATTATACTTTAAGTTTTAGGGTACATGTGCACATTGTGCAGGTTTGTTACATATGTATACATGTGCCATGTTGATGTGCTGCACCCATTAACTCGTCATTTAGCATTAGGTCTATCTCCTAATGCTATCCCTCCCCCCTCCCTCCACCCCACAACAGTCCCCAGGGTGTAACGTTCCCCTTCCTGTGTCCATGTGTTCTCATTGTTCAGTTCCCACGTATGAGTGAGAACATGCGGTGTTTGGTTTTCCGTCCTTGCGATAGTTTGCTGAGAATGATGGTTTCCAGTTTCATCCATGTCCCTTCAAAGGACATGAACTCATCATTTTTTTATGGCCGCATAGTATTCCATGGTGTATACGTGCCACATTTTCTTAATCCAGTCTAACCTTGTTGGACATTTGGGTTGGTTCCAAGTCTTTGCTATTGTGAATAGTGCCGCAATAAACATACGTGTGCATGCGTCTTTATAGCAGCATGATTTATAATCTTTTGGGGGTATACCCAGTAATGGGATGGCTGGGTCAAATGGTATTTCTAGTTCTAGATCCCTGAGGAATCACCACACTAACTTCCACAATGGTTGAACTAGTTTACAGTCCCACCAACAGTGTAAAAGTTTTCCTATTTCTCCACATCCTCTCCAGCACCTGTTGTTTCCTGACTTTTTAATGATTGCCATTCTAACTGGTGTGAGATGGTATCTCATTGGGGTTTTGATTTGCATTTCTCTGATGGCCAGTGGTGATGAACATTTTTTCATGTGTCTGTTGGCTGCATAAATGTCTTCTTTTGAGAAGTGTCTGTTGATATCCTTCGCCCACTTTTTGATGGGGTTGTTTTTTTTTTCTTGTAAATTTGTTTGAGTTCATTATAGATTCTGGATATTAGCCCTTTGTCAGATGAGTAGGTTGCAAAAATTTTCTCCCATTCTGTAGGTTGCCTGTTCACTCTGATGGTAGTTTCTTTTGCTGTGCAGAAGCTCTTTAGTTTAATTAGATCCCATTTGTCAATTTTGGCTTTTCTTGCCATTGCTTTTGTTGTTTTAGATATGAAGTCCTTGCCCACGCCTATGTCCTGAATGCTATTGCCTAGGTTTTCTTCTAGGGTTTTTATGGTTTTAGGTCTAACATTTAAGTCTCTAATCCATCTTGAATTAATTTTTGTATAAGGTGTAAGGAAGGGATCCAGTTTCAGCTTTCTACATATGGCTAGTCAGTTTTCCCAGCACCATTTATTAAATAGGGAATCCTTTCCCCATTGCTTGTTTTTGTCAGGTTTGTCAAAGATCAGATAGTTGTAGATAAGCGGCATTATTTCTGAGGGATCTGTTCTGTTCCATTGGTCTATATCTCTATTTTGGTACCAGTACCATGCTGTTTTGGTTACTGTACCCTTGTAGTATAGTTGGAAGTCAGGTAGTGTGATGCCTCCAGCTTTGTTCTTTTGGCTTAGGATTGACTTGGCAATGCGGGCTCTTTTTTTGGTTCCATATGAACTTTAAAGTATTTTTTTCCAACTCTGTGAAGAAAGTCATTGGTAGCTTGATGGGGATGGCATTGAATCTATAAATTACCTTGGGCAGTATGGCTGTTTTCACAATATTGATTCTTCCTATCCATGAGCATGGAATGTTCTTCCATTTGTTTGTGTCCTCTTTTATTTCACTGAGCAGTGGTTTGTAGTTCTCCTAGAAGAGGTCCTTCACATCCCTTGTATGTTGGATTCCTAGGTATGTTATTCTCTTTGAAGCAATTGTGAATTGGAGTTCACTCATGATTTGGCTCTCTGTTTGTCTGTTATTGATGTATAAGAATGCTTGTGATTTCTGTACATTCATTTTGTATCCTGAGACTTTGCTAAAGTTGCTTATCAGCTTGAGGAGATTTTGGGCTGAGACAATGGGGTTTTCTAGATATACAATCATGTCATCTGCAAACAGGGACAATTTGACTTCCTCTTTTCCTAATTGAATACCCTTTATTTCCTTCTCCTGCCTGATTGCCCTGGCCAGAACTTCCAACACTATGTTGAATAGGAGTGGTGAGAGAGGGCATCCCTGTCTTGTGCCAGTTTTCAAAGGGAATGCTTCCAGTTTTTGCACATTCAGTATGATATTGGCTGTGGGTTTGTCATAGATAGCTCTTATTATTTTGAGATACGTCCCATCAATACCTAATTTATTGAGAGTTTTTAGCATGAAGGGTTGTTGAATTTTGTCAAAGGCCTTTTCTGCATCTATTGAGATAATCATGTGGTTTTTGTCTTTGGTTCTGTTTATATGATGGATTACATTTATTGATTTGTGTATGTTGAACCAGCCTTCCATCCCAGGGATGAAGCCCATTTGATCATGGTGGATAAGCTTTTTGATGTGCTGCTGGATTCTGTTTGCCAGTATTTTATTGAGGATTTTTGCATTAATGTTCATCAAGGATATTGGTCTAAAATTCTCTTTTTTGGTTGTGTCTCTGCCAGGTTTTGATATCAGGATGATGCTGGCCTCATAAAATGACTTAGGGAGGATTCCCTCTTTTTCTGTTGATTGGAATAGTTTCAGAAGGAATGGTACCAGCTCCTCTTTGTACCTCTGGTAGAATTCAGCTGTGAATCCATCTGGTCCTGGACTTTTTTTGGTTGGTAAGCTATTGATTATTGCCTCAATTTCAGAGCCTGTTATTGGTCTATTCAGAGATTCAACTTCTTCCTGGTTTAGTCTTGGGAGGATGTATGTGTTGAGGAATTTATCCATTTCTTCTAGATTTTCTAGTTTGTTTGCATACAGGTGTTTATAGTATTCTCTGATGGTAGTTTGTATTTCTGTGGGATTGGTGGTGATATCCCCTTTATCATTTTTCATTGCATCTATTTGATTCTTCTGTCTTCTTTATTAGTCTTGCTAGCAGTCTATCAATTTTGTTGATCCTTTCAAAAAACCAGCTCCTGGATTCATTAATTTTTTGAAGGGTTTTTGTGTCTCTATTTCCTTCAGTTCTGCTCTGATCTTAGTTAATTCTTGCCTTCTGCTAGCTTTTGAATGTGTTTGCTCTTGCTTTTGTAGCTCTTTTAATTGTGATGTTAGGGTGTCAATTTTAGATCTTTCCTGCTTTCTCTTGTGGGCATTTAGTGCTATAAATTTCCCTCTACACACTGCTTTGAATGCGTCCCAGAGATTCTGGTATGTTGTGTCTTTGTTCTCATTGGTTTCAAAGAACATCTTTATTTCTGCCTTCATTTCATTATTTACCCAGTAGTCATTCAGGAGCAGGTTGTTCAGTTTCCATGTAGTTGAGCGGTTTTGAGTTAGTTACTTAATCCTGAGTTCTAATTTGATTGCACTGTGGTCTGAGAGACAGTTTGTTATAATTTCTGTTCTTTTACATTTGCTGAGGAGTGCTTTACTTCCAACTATGTGGTCAATTTTGGAATAGGTGTGGTGTGGTGCTGAAAAGAATGTATATTGTGTTGATTTGGGGTGGAGAGTTCTGTAGATGTCTCTTAGGTCAATTTGGTGCAGAGCTGAGTTCAATTCCTGGGTATCCTTGTTAACTTTCTGTCTCGTTGATCTGTCTCATGTTGACAGTGGGGTGTTAAAGTCTCCCATTATTATTGTGTGGGAGTCTAAGTCTCTTTGTAGGTCACTCAGGACTTGCTTTATGAATCTGGGTGCTCCTGCATTGGGTGCATATATCTTTAGGATAGTTAGCTCTTCCTTTTGAATTGATCCCTTTACCATTATATAATGGCCTTCTTTGTCTCTTTTGATCTTTGTTGGTTTAAAGTCTGTTTTATCAGAGACTAGGATTGCAACCCCTACATTTTTTTGTTTTCCATTTGCTTGGTAGATCTTCCTCCATCCCTTTATTTTGAGCCTATGTGTGTCTCTGCACGTGAGATGGGTTTCCTGAATACAGCACACTGATGGGTCTTAACTCTTTATCCAATTTGCCAGTCTGTGTCTTTTAATTGGAGCATTTAGCCCATTTACATTTAAAGTTAATATTGTTATGTGTGAATTTGATCCTGTCATTATGATGTTAGCTGGTTATTTTGCTTGATAGTTGATGCAGTTTCTTCCTAGCCTTGATGGTCTTTACAATTTGGCATGTTTTTTGCAGTGGCTGGTACCGGTTGTTCCTTTCCATGTTTAGTGCTTCCTTCAGGAGCTCTTTTAGGGCAGGCCTGGTGGTGACAAAATCTCTCAGCATTTGCTTGTCTGTAAAGTATTTTATTTCTCCTTCACTTATGAAGCTTAGTTTGGCTGGATGTGAGATTCTGGGTTGAAAATTCTTTTCTTAAAGAATGTTGAATATTGGTCCCCACTCTATTCTGGCTTGCAGAGTTTCTGCCGAGAGATCAGCTGTTAGTCTGATGGGCTTCCCTTTGTGGGTAACCTGACCTTTCTCTCTGGCTGCCCTTAACATTTTTTCCTTCATTTCAACTTTGGTGAATCTGACAATTATGTGTCTTGGACTTGCTCTTCTTGAGGAGTATCTTTGTGGAGTTCTCTGTATTTCCTGAATTTGAATGTTGGCCTGCCTTTCTAGATTGGGGAAGTTCTCCTGGATAATATCCTGCAGAGTGTTTTCCAACTTGGTTCCATTCTCCCCGTCACTTTCAGGTACACCAATCAGATGTAGATTTGGTCTTTTCACATAGTCCCATATTTCTTGGAGGCTTTGTTCATTTCTTTTTATTCTTTTTTCTCTAAATTTCTCTTCTCGCTTCATTTCATTCATTTCATCTTCCATCACTGATACACATTCTTCCAGTTGATCTCCTCAGCTACTAAGGCTTCTGCATTTGTCACATAGCTCTCATGCCTTGGTTTTCAGCTCCATCAGGTCCTTTAAGGACTTCTCTGCATTGGTTATCCTACTTATCCATTTGTCTAATTTTTTTTCAAAGCTTTTTACTTCTTTGCCATTGGTTCGAATTTCCTCCTGTAGCTCAGAGTAGTTTGATCGTCTGAAGCCTTCTTCTCTCAACTCGTCAAAGTCATTCTCCGTCCAGCTTTGTTCCATTGCTGGTGAGGAGTTGCATTCCTTTGGAGGAGGAGAGGCGCTCTGATATTTAGAGTTTCCAGTTTTTCTGCTGTTTTTTTCTCATCTTTGTGGTTTTGTCTGCCTTTGGTCTTTCATGATGGTGACGTACAGATGGGTTTTTGGTGTGGATGTCCTTTCTGTTTGTTAGTTTTCCTTCTAACAGACAGGACCCTCAGCTGCAGGTCTGTTGGAGTTTGCTAGAGGTCCACTCCAGACCCTGTTTGCCTGGGTATCAGCAGCAGTGGCTGCAGAACAGCGGATATTGGTGAACCGCAGATGCTGCTGCCTGATCGTTCCTCTGGAAGTTTTGTCTCAGAAAAGTACCCGGCCGTGTGAGGTGTCAGTCCGCTCCCACTGGGGGATGCCTCCCAGTTAGGCTACTCGGGGGTCAGGGACCCACTTGAGGAGGCAGTCTGCCCATTCTCAGATCTCAAGCTGCGTGCTGGGAGAACCACTACTCTCTTCAAAGCTGTCAGAGAGGGACATTTAAGTCTGCAGAGGTTACTGCTCTCTTTTTGTTTGTCTGTGCCCTGTCCCCAGAGGTGGAGCCTACAGAGGCAGGCAGGCCTCCTTGAGCTGTGGTGGGCTCCACCTAGTTGGAGCTTCCTGGCCGCTTTGTTTACCTAATCAAACAACTAACCGGGCAATGGCGGACGCCCCTCCCCCAGCCTCACTGCCGCCTTGCAGTTTGATCTCGGACTGCTGTGCTAGCAATGAGCGAGACTCCGTGGGCATAGGACTCTCCGAGCCAGGTGTGGGATATAAACTTCTGGTGTGCCATTTTTTAAGCCCGTTGGAAAAGCGCAGTATTAGGGTGGGAGTGACCCGATTTTCCAGGTGCCATCTGTCACCGCTTTCTTTGACTAGGAAAGGGAATTCCCTGACCCCTTGCACTTCCCAGGTGAGGTGATGCCTCGCCCTGCTTCGGCTCTCGCACGGTGTGCTGCACCCACTGTCCTGCACCTACTGTCTGGCACTCCCTAGCGAGATGAACCTGGTACCTCAGTTGGAAATGCAGAAATCACCCATCTTCTGTGTCGCTCACGCTGGGAGCTGTAGACCAGAGCTGTTCCTATTCGGCCATCTTGGCTCCTCCCCCTAACAGTTATCTTTTAACAAAACTTAAATTAGAAAAAAATTTGATCTCTACTCTCTTATTTACCACTTCTAGCAGTCTTCATTCATTTTATATACATACAAATTTTCATCTGATAGTGTTTTCCCTCAGTATTAAATTTTATAGTGTCTGGTGACACTATAAATTTTATAGTGTCTGGTGACACTATAAATTTTATAGTGTCTGGTGACACTATAAATTTTATAGTGTCTGGTGACACTATAAATTTTATAGTGTCTGGTGACACTATAAATTTTATAGTGTCTGGTGACACTATAAATTTTATAGTGTCTGGTGACACTATAAATTTTATAATGTCTGGTGACAAATATTCTGTTTATCTATTTAAAAAATCTTCATTTTCCCCTAATTTTCCAAATAATAAATATTACAGATATTGCATTTTTCTGCTGCGAGTTTTTTAATAGTTTATAATTCTCTTGTTATTTTCATGTATTTCATTATATCTTTAAACATTATTAATAATAGCTGTTTAAAAGTTTTGTACCATTTTAGTATATTTTACTGGATGTTGGCCGTTACTAATTTTACATTTTGGAACACTGGATTTTGTTTCAGCCTTTAAACAGTGTTGGACCTGGTTCTGACAAGTGGTTAATTTATTTGCCAATAATTTTGATCTTTTCAAAGCTTCTTTTTCAGTTTGTTGTGGAAGGTCTTGAGTAGCCTTTACGATAGAACTAGTTTGGCCATACTTCTAAAGTATGACCTTTCTGAAGGGTCTACAGCAATGTCCTCGATGTTAAATGAGGACTCTCTGCTCTGGCCAGTCAAGATTTGAACATCTTTCAGCCCTGTGTAAGTAATGAGAACTTTCTCAGCTTATTACCCAATTATCTTTCCCAGCCTCTTTGGTTTCCACTGTGTCAATCTGTGGATTTGTATTTAGCATCAGACTCAAGGGAACCCATATGCAGATTTCTGGAGTTCTTTCTCTGACTAGCTCTTTCCTCTCCTGTAGTCCATCCTGCAAATCCTAGCTGCCTCATTTCTTCACACTGTGATCTCTGTGTTCTCAAGTCAGTGTTCATCCTGGCAGAAAATGATGTTTCTCTGGCAGAAAACCAAAGTGATTTTAGGACTCACCCTATTTGTTTCCCTTCTAAGGGATGAGAGTTCTGGAATGTCTATTACCCAAAGTTCAAAAATATAATGTTCCGTATATTTTATCCACCTAGTTGTTTAAAGTTGGAGGGCTAGGCTAGTCTCAATTATTCTGCCAAACCCAGAAGTCAAAATCCATCTCATTTTCTTTCTATATTGCAAAAACTATAGCCCCCAACCATCAAATGCCTCAAGAGAAACATCTTAGCAAAGGTGCAGAAGAATCATGTCTCTGGCACATACATTTCAGGAACTGATGCTGTAGAATCATGAGACAATCGTTCAGAGAAAGTTTAGGAGAAGAACAGCTATTTTGGAATTCTTTGCTACCTGCTGGGAATCACAAGTGATTCATTTTTTTTTTTTTCTGCTCTTAACTATTTTTGGCATAGGTCACTGAATCCAGGCCTTTTTTGTCAGTATTTTTTCTTCAGCTAGTAAAGCAAGTATATTCCACTGTTTGGCAGTTGGAACAAGCTGCTGATAGGCACTGTCACACTATCATTTGGTTTGCAACTTTGGTGATGGCACAAGGAAAAATCCCTCAACTAGGATAACCAGATGGAATACTCAAAGGCAGAGAAAACAGAGAAGACATAATGAACTAAAGATGAATTTATTCCCTCATTGTTTATGTTGTAGTGAAGAAATGCCATGAGAGGTGTTGGCAGAAGTTTGACATGAAAGAGCTGAGCATAATCACTTCATTCCTCTTGGCATAGGGCAGAGCAGTAGGCTGCTCTTGGAAAAGAAAGAGATGTTTCAGGGAAGAGCAACAAAAATAATCAGGCACTGAAAAAAAAGAATCTGTGGGGAAAAAGGTTTATAAATTGGCATGGTTTATACTATAAAGAGCACTAAGAGCACTAAGGTGTCTTCACATTTGAATTAGGTTGCATTTATGGAGCACATTAAAGCCCTTTTACAATACACTGCCGTGTTATCTGATTTTATCATCATAATAACCTGTGAGCATAATGTATTATTTCTATTTTATAGAGACATAGACTAAGGAAAAGAGTTTAAGGGATTTCACTCCAGTCACAAAGCCAACTGATGGCAGAGACAAAAATAAAACATGGCTGTTCCAGTCCATTAGACAAGTGTATTCTTTTTTTTTTTTTTGAGGCAGAGCCTCGCTCTTGTCACCCAGGCTGGAGTGCAATGGCTTGATCTCGACTCACTGCAACCTCTGCCTCGCGGGTTCAAGCAATTCTCCTGCCTCAGCCTCCTAAGTAGCTGGGATTACAGGCACCCACCACCACACCCAGCTATTTGTTTAAATTTTTCGTAGAGATAGGGTTTCACCATTTTGGCCAGGCTGGCCTTGAACCCCTGACCTCAGGTGATCTGCCCTTGACGAGTGTATTCTAGCTAGTGATTCTCCATCTCAGTAAAGGATGCCACAAGAGAAAGTAGCTAAATAAATGGAATCAAAAGCATAACAGCATCACAAAAGAGTTTCTTGGCATTTTTTGGATTTCTAGGTAAAGATGGAAAAATGAATACACATATTTACTTTCACTACCTATCCAAAATCTACTAAAATAGTGGAGAGATGTTTTTAAAGGACCAAATCCACAAAAAAAACTAAAAAACATAAGGAAACAAAAATAAATTTGGAGGAGATATAAAGCAGAAGAAAAATAAATAATACAGCAGATATAAGAAAACTAAATCCTTAGCTGGTAGCCATACACTCCAGGTCCCCAAAAGACTCAGAAATTGGTAGTATCTGTTATCATGAAAATGAGTGTAAAGGGGGAAAGGCTTCAAAAAGGGAATTATAGTAAGTCCTAGATCCCAACCTACTCTCTATAGCCAGGAAACTAGCAATGCTCTGCTCCAACAAAATACCTTTTTTGTTTTCTTTTTCTTTTTCTTTTTTCTTTTAAACCTTGAGAAAGGTAAAATAGAGGTACCTCCCTTCTTGACGGAAGTCACTGAGAACAATTAACCTCAAAAGACACCTTACTAAAAATAAAGATCTCTATCCCACTGGGCTCACCGAGGCTATCAGCTAGACTTCACCTTCCAAGAAGGAGACAGAAAATTTTTATTTGCAGAATCTCCCCAGCCCTAGAGGATATAAACATCAGCATTTCCTCATTCAAAAGGCCTAGTTAGAGCAACCTGCAAGGGAGCTCTCAGTTGACAAGCTACATCATGTTCCTATATTTTTAATTAGCTTTTTAATTCCCCTTCTTAAAATCGAACAAAAAGTCACAGATTATACACATCTAAGGAAAGCTCCTAAACTAAAAGACGCTGGCAGAAGGGAGAGGGAGAGAGGAAGGAATGAGAGAGAGACTATGTCGAGAGAAGAACCCCACCACCACTACCCACTCACCCACACATAAACAAAAATCCCATCGTTGTGCAATTTCAGGATACTGAAGACAAAGAGAAGATCCCTCAAGCTGCCAAAAAGAAAAAAATGAGATTCCAAGTGGCTCAATCTCAACACTGTAAGCTAGATAACACCGATAAAATCCTTTCTGAATTCCAAACAAAAATGATTTTTAACCTAGAATTCATTACCAAGCCACATTCCTATTTAAAAGTGAAGAAAAAAATAAATATTTTTAAACATGCAAAATTGTTATAAAATTTGTCTTTTATGAGAATTAAATAGAAAAGACAAGAAAAATCAGAAACAGGCTATACAACACAGAGAAGAGGTAAAGGGCATCTCACAATGATTATGAACGACGGTCCCAGGTTGTCAGAGATATACCTAGCAGAAAAGGAACCAATCCAGTTCCTTAGGAATAAGTTAAAAGGATGTAGGAGAAACATCTTTAGGAAGGCAAAATAGAAAACTGAATATAAATTAATGCATTCAGAATCTAGACAGTTGGTGGATAGTCTGAGGTTGGATTAATTATAAGTACATAGAAAATTAAGCAAATAAAAGAAGACAAATGTAAAAATTATGTAGCAAAATAAAAGTAATCAGACTTTTCTATATGGTGCAGTTGTGATTAGGGAATACATTCAAAACATATAAATGAGTATATTAAACCAAAGTTAAATCATCACTGTATTGGCAGAATGGGAAATAAAAAGGTTACATATATATAGCAAGGTAGGCAGAGGAAAGAATTATATCTTTATTTTTCATAGAGAAAAATCCATAGCTTGGAAAATGAAAAATTATCAATAAAAATATGTTATTTAGAGACACTCAGGAGGCACTGAAATAAATGTAACACCAGGTAGTCTGTATGTCTCCAGCTTTGCTGGGAAACATGGAGCCTACCCACCCTACATAACGTCAAAAAGACAACACAGTGTGTTTATTGAAAAGCCTAACTTACAGAGCTGAACAAATCTATATTCTAGTTCTGACCCCACCATCAATTGACTGTGATGCCATGGGCAAGTTCCTTAACCACTTTAAGCTGCTGTTTCCATTTATAAGATGAAAATATAATAATGTCTAAAACATTTTCAGGCACATAATTGGTACTCATACATATATTAAGTGTATATTAGTAAAGAGATAGTGCATATAATGTTTCTTACCTGATATATAATAAACATTAAATTAAAATTAGCTTTATGTTTAGAACAGGCCTCTTTATCAGCATGTTCTAAATCTAAGCCCTTCTCTTTTCTCATGGAGTTAATGGGGAAAATTAGTTATTGCACTGACTTTATTCTTAGAAACTTTGGATGCATATTTGACTCCTGACATTCTTGACCAACCTCTTGCAACAATCAATCAATCACTATATTCTATCAATTCTTCCTTTATATCCTCTGCCACAATAGCTCCTTCCTCTTCTAAATACTTTTATTTTCTAGTACTTGTCTTCAACAAAATCTTCCTAAATGGTTTCACATTATTTTCTCTTCAAATATAACCTCTATCTTTCTGTTAGAGTCATCTTTCTAAAAAGATAAATGTAATCATGTCACATTTGCACTAATACTTTCTAGAGCACCTCTTTACTTGTAGTAGGTAGCCCAAACTCTTCACAGCATGTCCACCAAGCCTCTATAAAATCTAATCCAAATCTACCTTAATTTTGTCTCCTAATATTCTCAAGCTTTCTTCTGTCCAGCTAGCTTTCCTCCTCCATATTGCCCAATCATATTCCGTTCTACAAGTCCGTACCCATGCCATTCTCTTTCTCACTTTTGAGGCTTTGCACGTGCTACTGTCTCTGCCTGGAATGCTTTTCTTTCTTCCCTTTTTCACTTGGCAAACATGCTATACATTAGTTGATTGTTGGTCTCCCCAACTATACTGTAAATTCCTTAAAGTTTGCACTGTGTTATTTCTACATAGCCTGCCCAGCACCTAAGGCGGGCCTTTGCCCATAATAGGTGTTAAATAATTGCTTGTTGACTAAAGGAATGATAAAGTCCTATAATGAAAAATCACTCTTCTCTATTGTGTGGTTTCTGCCTGCCACTTCATACACAATAATTAAGGTGGTTGATTATTCATTCACTTTACAAAAAATCATATTCCTTTTTCAAATGGCGTAATCAAATTTGCAGGTTGCCTTATTTAATATTTAGTGTTTAAGATGTGGTAAATGTAAAGAAATCTAATTTACTTACTCTCTACAAATGGAGAAGAGCTTCCACTGTACCTTATTTCTATCTCCTCTAAAAATAATCCAACTGGTAAATGAAACATGCCTATTTTTACAAACATGAAATCTGCTTTTTAGGGCAATATTTTCTGTCTTTTCATTCTTTTCCTGGCTTTTTTTCCACCCACCCCACTCCCCGGAAAACTCACGTTAACAATGAGCATGTTTGCATTGCATTGCATTGCTATAACTCTACATATTTTTATCTCTAAATATTGAGATATATAGGTACATACCCATATGATATGGCTTTGTGTATATACAATAACTGTCTTTACATGCTTGTGTATGTCTTGCTTTTCTCACTCAAAGGAATATATCAAAAGTTCTCACACCTGGTATAAAAATTCATGTTGCATTGGCTGCATATGTCAACTCAGATTTTCCTGAAAGTTTCACCACCCTCTAAAGTTATCTTCTGGCCAGTGAGAATGAAACATGGTGAAACCTTCCTTACCAACCAAATGAAAGGCAAATCTATCATTCCAAATGGTGGGCAACTTCAGATCTCTGTTAGCCTTTGAGAGAAGAAAAATGTAAACGAACAAAATCTTAGCTGAATGTAATCAACTATGAAAGTCAGGTCAATGATTTATACACAAATGCTACTAGAAACATTTTTAAACTGCCTTAGAAATTTGCATTTTGATTCATTTATATTCCCTACAATGAAAATAGTACTGCAGTTTATAAGGTACCTTCAGGCATTTCATTTGTTAAAGTGATTTACAGTAAACTGGCTTATTCCAGCATAATAAAGAATAGTCTTTGCTACATGCCACTAAAATGAATTAATCAAGCAATTTAAAATTAAATTTGCGCACCACAGTCTTGTTTCTTCACATATCTAAAATAATAGCATACCTCATCATTTAAAACCAGTAATATAATTTGTGCTTTACAGAAACCAACAACAAATTAAAAGCCAAACCTCTTTAGTAGTTGCAACAGGAACAGCCAACAGTGTTTGAGAAATGAATATGGTTTTTCCTTCACTGTTACTATAGCACATGAGATCTGGGAGCAAATGGAGCCTAGTGCAATCTCATGATTGGTTTAAAGGCTATAACACTTCAGGACAATGCAAATTGCTTCTCACATTAAAAAGACATTAAATCGTTCTGCAGTTTAGAAGAAAAGGCACACAACTGCTCTCAAATTTTAAAATACATTTCTGTGAAAAATCATCTCCAATTTGGAGGAACCCCTGAAGCTATTCTGATGTTCCTTTCCGTTTGTGTGGTAAATGATAGTAACCTTTCCCAGGTTTTCCAGGGTTGAGAAAGACAGTAGCCCTATATCCTGAAAGTGAGTGATTAATCATGAGCTGTGTCACAGGCATATGCAGCAATGAAGATGGAAAAACTGAAAAACTGAGTGGCTTTGTGGAGGAGATGTAATCAACCCTTTATTAATTCTGCTAATGGAAAGAAGTCTTGCGGATAACACATCATTAATGCCAACAGAAAATCAGGCCTTGGTTTGCCACAAAAGTATAAATTGAAACTTGAAGATATGAAACACGTTTTCCCCCAAAGGAACTATGTTATCTGTGGCAGTGGGTCTATAACTGAACCCAAACAATGCAGGAAAGAGTAATGCTTTAGAGTGTTAAAGAAGTTAGTGTAAGAACATTTCACAAGGAGAAACATACATTCCAGGTACTTCTTTATAGAACAAGAAATATTTCTCCATGGGCTGCCCTGATGCCTCTTCCTCATCCTTAGCATAGAGAAACTAAAAACTGCAAAGGTGAAAACTTAATGGTTGGAAAATAAAAATTCTTCTAGGTTTTCCCAAAGTCACTGAAAATAGATGGATCTGCCACAGAGCTTAAAGTAATCCAGTTTTATTAGGGCTTTTCTTTTACAGGTATACAGATGTGGCTGCACCACACACATACAAGCCAAAACAGGGAGAACAGCCCCGCTATTCACCAGCCATTGCTATCTAGCCTGGAAGCATGGATTCTCCCTCAAGCTTTCAGCAAATAATATTCAGCAAGCATTATGTCCTGGGCAACATGCCAGATACTGAGGATAGGCTGGTGACCAAAACAAACCATGACCAGTGACCATGGTCACCACCCTCATGGAGTAAAGCACTCAGCAATTCTTAGCATATAATAGATGCGCAATAAATATACCTTTTGTTTTCTCTCCTCTCAGCTTCTTTAGATTGTTTACTCTTCTGTTAAACAAGATTAATGATATATACCTTAGAAGATTACCAAGATTAAGGATTCTAATAAGATATTTAAAAATATTTATTGACTCTGAAATCTCTCTGGGCTGAACAGCCACCTGCTAAAATATCAACTTTATAAAAGCAGGGTGTGGAGCTTAAGCGTTTACGGCAACATGCTTGCTGTCACTTTCTCTATAATGGAAAATGCAAATAAGAAACAAAATCAAACCTAGTACAAAATCCAAGGGGAAAATAAGATTTTAGGATTTCACTGGTGATTGTCAATATTTAGGATGTGAAATGAAAGGGCATCAGATTCCCAAGGAAACTGTTCTAAGTTTAGTGCCAACACAGTAGAAGAGTCCAAAAGAGGTTGGTAACATGTCAAGTGAAACATATGCAGAATTTAAAAATGATACTTGATTATGCCAAATGAATTTTGAGAAGTGAGGAAGAAGATAGGAAAAATCCTAGTCAATAAATCAGATATCAATCCTACATAATTTTATGGGATCCTTCATCATTACCATACATTGACTGGTTTTATCCTTGTAGAAACAAGAATAAGATTTTTGACAACCTACATGAAAACATCCATTCCTCTAGAATTTCATCTGCATGATTTTGCTATTTCCTTTTTGAGGCCATATATATGAAAACTGAATTTCCCAGATTTCAACCACCTACCATTTTGAGTATATATGCCAGTTAGTTATATTCTAGAAGGTTCAGTACCTAGTTGAAATGAACCCATGTAGTTGTTATGTTTATGTGTGAAGAAACACAGATTAGAACAAGCAAAGGTTTTTTAGTGTCCTTTCTGTACAACAAATAAGTTCAACTGGAAAAAAGAACAAGTACCAAAAGCCAGGAATATTATGAAAAAGAAAATGAAAAAGGATAAGCTCACTCTGATAAATAGATATGGTAAGATGCTATATTAATTAGTTTTAGGGACTAAAGAAGAAGCATATGGATCAACAGAATGTAAGAGAGAATTCAAAAATTGATGCAAATCCATTTGATAAATGAGTATTTCAAGTAAGTAGTCAAAGGAATAGATTGTTCAATAAATAATGTTGAGGCAATTAGGTAACCAATTAGGAAGAAAATATATTAAGATCCCTACTTGATTTGTAGCAATTAAATCATTTCCAGAGAGATCTAAGATTTAAACACTCAAAATATGAAATCATCAGTGTTCTCAAAGAAAGAAACAGTGAATGCATTCAAAAATCTGAGAACAGGAAAGGTAAAACACAATTCAGAAGTCACATGACTACATAAGAAATTGTTTATAAAAGGCCAGGTGCAGTGGCTCATGCCGGTACTTCCAGCACTTTGGGAGGCCAAGATGGGTGAATTGCTTGAGCCCAGAAGTTCAAGACCATCCTGGCCAACATAATGAAACCTCATCTCTACTAAATTTGTCAGACATGGTGGCATACACTTGTGATCCCAGCTACTCCAGAGGCTGAGGCATGAGAATCCCTTGAACCTGGGAGGAGGAGGTTGCAGTGAGCCGAGATTGTACCACTGCACTCCAGCCTGGGCAACAGAGCAAGACTCTGTCTCAAAAAAAAAAAGGAACACAAAAACAAAAAAAATTGTTCATAAAAATTACAGTTAAGACTTGGAAACACATTTATAGTACACATTACACAAAAATTTTCTTTAACATATTCACAAGTTATAAGAATCAAGGGTAAGATAAGTAAACTAATAAAGAATAAACAAAAATATGAACAGATAATTTATAGTAAAATAAAAATAATGGCCAATAGGCTGAGGAAAAATTTTATATTCATAATTAAAGAAATATAAACGAAAATAAGATGTTAGTTTCACCCACTAACTAAAAGTTTTAAAAGGTTTTAAAGTTTAACAATGACTAATGCTGACACTGTTGCTAGATATGTAAATTTACACACATTTTAGAGGCAATTTGTCATATCTTCCAACATTTAAAGTGTGTTTACCCTTTCCCCTCTCACCTCTCAATTAATTGCAAGGAATTTACCTACATCCACACTTGCAAAAATTCATCAAGATAGATGTACAGGGTATTTATTGGAGCTAAAAATGAAAATAACAAACGCTTTTTCAACACTCTAGTTCTTATTAAATAAAATATGACATCTCCAGACTATGGAATACTATGTAGTCCATGATACAAGGGGAAAGATCTATATTAGCTAATAACGGAAGGATGGCCAAGCCATATTATTGAGTTGCAAAATCAAGCGCAGAATAATGTGTAAGTATACTCCTCTTTTTGTGTGAATGAAAAAATAGAAATATTTTATATACAGACAATGAACACATAATTTCTTTTCTGGAAGGAAACATGAGAAACTAATATGGTAGGTCCACATGTTCAAGAGACTATAAGTCATTTAGAACCTTTCCATACTGTTTGACTGTGCTTTCTATAAGCATGTCATACTTTATTTTCTATGTCATAGGCATTATGGGTCATTTCCTAAAATACACTTTTTCATATCGTTAAAAATAAACAATGTTATTTAACATTTAAAAGTGACAAGTCAATTATTTGGAGCTCCATGTTATCACACGTTCTAATTTCTATTTCCAGCTGATTATGGGGAGGAACGAATACAGGTGGGATTTTCCGTTAGTAAAGAAATGGTAATCTCAAGTTCTCTCTGTCTCTCTCTCTCTGTGTGTGTGTGTGTGTGTGTGTGTGTGTGTGTGTGTGTGTGCGTGTGTGTGTTGGTATCTCTCTCTCTCTGTCTCTGTCTCTCTTTCCCCTCAAGAAAATAACTCAGAATTTTACTTCAAGAATGAAGAAAAGCTACTAGACTGTCTTTAGCAGGGGACTGATGTGATCAGATTTACTCTCTTAAGGGATTCCCTTAGCTGTTTGGAGAGAATAAACTTATAGAGTATATTAGTCAGGGTTCTCCTGAGAAACAGAATCCACAGGGTGTGTGTGCGCATGTGTGCATATGTGCATAAGGAGACTTCTAAGAAATTGGCTTTGAAAGTTACAGAGGCTGAGATGTCCCAACAACTATAGTCAATATGGTGGAGACCCAAAAGAACTGATGTTATAATTCCAGTCCAAAGCCAGCGGGCTTTAGACCCAAGAAGAGCTGACGTTTCAGGTCAAGTCCAAAGGCTGAAGAAAACCAATGTCCCATCTCAAAGCAGTTAGGCAGGTGTGTATCCTCTTACTCATGAGAATATTCCCCTTTTTCTTCTACTCAGACTGTCAACTGATTGGATGAGGCCCACCTACATTAGGGATGGATGGCAGTCTGCTTTACTCAATCTACTGGGTCCAGTGTTAATCTCATCTAAAAACACCTTCACAGATACAGCCAAAATAATGTCTAACAAATATCTGGGCACCCCATGGCCTAGTGAAGTTGACATAAAATTAACTATCACACAAGGCAAGAATGAAAACGAGTAGACCAGTGAGGAGGTTCTTGCCATTTTCCGGGCAAGAGAGGATGATGGCTTTTACTTGGGTTGTAGCCATGGAAGTGGTGGAAAGTATTAGGATTCAGAAAACAACCTTAGAGTAAAATCAACAAAAATTGTTATTATTGTTCTGTTGTTACTGTTATCATTTTGGTAACAATAAATAATAATAACTAATAGTTAACCTTATTTTTAGTAGGGCTCGGGCACTTTTCCAAATGCTTTATATGTATTATTTCATTTGATCTTCTCAAACAAGGAAACTGAGGCACTGAAATTTTTAATAACTTGCCCAAGGCCACAAAGTTAATCAATCAAAGTGTATGACCCCCGCTGCACTAAGAGCAGCTTCTTTTGTTTACTTTCCTTTGTATGGGGAGTGGGAGGGTGATGATAAAGTAGAAATCAAGAATTTGGTTTAAGACATGTTAAAATTAAGATGCTATTAGATATCCAAAGACACATAAAAGTCTAGACTTCAGAGAACACACTGGCCCTGGAAACATAAATTTGAAAAACACCTAAGTGGTATTTAAAGCTAAGGGATTGAATTAAGTGACCTAGGAAATAAACATAGAGAAGAAAAGAGGTAGAGGGACTGAGCCTAGGGAACCCCAACAGTTAGAGGTCAGAAAGATGAGGATGATCCCAGAAATGCAACTGAGAGCCAACAATACTTCAAGTAGAAAAAAAAGCCATAAGCATGGAGTATCCTAGAGGCCACATGTTCCAAGAAAGAGACCACTTGTGTCAAATGCTAAGAGGCTGACAGGAGTGACCACTGTATCTGCAACCTAGAGTTCTTGGGTATCCTAGCAAAAAAATTTACATTTTTTAATTGTGGAATATTGCACATCATATAAAATTTATCATAGCGTCACTAAATTTTATAAAGTTTATATTTCTTGCTTATAGACAATCTATAAACAGAAGAAAACTTCATAGTTTGTTTGTTCTGTTTTTATTTTTATATATTAAGGAGAAGAGCTGGCTAGCCACTCAGAAGGTCCTCATAATAGTATATTGGGAAGGGAGAGGACAAGATGGCTGATTAGATCAAAATATTGAGTAAAAAAACATATTTTAAAAAGATCCTCAGAGAGAAAACACTGAGAGTCAACAGAGAGACGATGCAGACACTAAGGCTGAAGAGGGAGGAAGTTAGGAACCCTGCACGGGGTTGCCAAGTGCTAGGACTAGTTCTCAGCCCTGAAGAGCTCCTAAGGGGAAGGGCAGAGTGAAGTGATGGCAAAGAAACCCATGATCGCAGAGGACCTCTGTGATCTTAACTACCAGAGATTCCACAACCCTCATACACATTAGAATTGACAGGGGGATCTGCTCAGAGAGTAGATAGAGACAGAGCTCCAGCCTGTGCAGAACCTAGGAGAGTTTGTGTGATAAGCAGCTGTAGCAAAATGCAGTAATAGGCATCGATTCCCCAAGGCTCTCCATCTTCCTCCAAGTACCTCTAACCCCATCTGATCACCAGGCCAGGAGAGAGCAGGGCCATCTCTCCCACGGGACTGGATCATGCCTCTTCAGCACATCTCTCCCTGCCCCTCCCAAGGCCCCTGCACGAGAGTGCTCCTGCAAGAGTGTGCATGCATCATAGCCTCCACCGCCCAGCATGAATGCTTTGCCAGTGGCCCTGTCTGAGTGCTTTCCCAGCAGCCTGGGAGCACTTTGGCTCCCTCAGCACAGCCAGTACCTGACCCCAAGGAGCCAGAGGAGAAAGCCATAGGTCTAGTCCCAGTGCCCCAGGCTTAGAGCATATAGCTCAGGGGTACCAAGCTGAGACCTATTACCAGAAATTAAGCAGGGGAAGAGCCCCCACTCTCAGAACACTGAGAAGAATGAGACATGGGTTTGTGGACTACCATGGCAGCAGGGCATGCCTCCCTCTACAAGGCTGGTCCAGGAAGGATGTGGTCAGTCTGCCGGCCACAGCCTCTGCCTGAGGGAGCGCTGCATCCTGGAACACCTAACAAAGGAAATGCAGGTGCAGCACCAGTGATCAAAGGGGGCTCCCCTAAGGCACAGGAAAGGACATGGTGAGGGGGGTCATCTCTCCCTCTCTAGCAAGTGGTTCTTAATCAGATTAAAATGACTGAAATGACAGACAGAGAATTCAGAATCTGTATGGCAAGGAAGCTCACTGAGATCCAGAGGAAATCCGAAACTTCATCCAAGGAATTCAGTAAAACGATCCAAGAATTGAAAGACAAAATTGCCATTTTAAGAAAGAACCAAACTGAGGTTCTGGAATTGAAAAACTAACTAAAAGAATTTTATGATACAGTTGGAAGCATTAACAACAAAATAGACCAAGCTGAGGGAAAAAAATCTCAGAGCTCTAAGACCAGTTCTTCAAATCAACTCAGAGAAAAATAAAGAAAAATTAATTTTTTATAAATGAACAAAACCTCGGAGAAATACAGGATTGTATAAAGAAACCAAACCTGTGACTCATTGGCATTCCTGAGAGAGAAGTAGAGAGATTCAAATTCTTTGAAATTAATGAAAATAAAAATACAACATACCAAAATCCCTGGGATGTGGCTAAAGCAGTGTTAGGAGAAAAGTTAACAGTGCTAAACACCCATATCAGGAAGCTAGAAAGACCTCAAATTGACACTCTAACATCACACCTAGAGGAACTAGAAAAAAAAAAACCCAAAGCTAGCAGAAGAAAAGAAATAACTAAAATCAAAGAATAACTGAATGAAACTAGGATGCAAATGTCCATATAAAAGCAAATTAAACCAAAAGTTGGTACTGTGAAGGGATAAACAAGATTGATAGACTGTTAGCTAAACAAAGAAAAAAAGAGAGAAGATCCAAATGGCACAATCAGAAACAACAAAGATGACATTACAACAAAAACAAAAACAAGCAATGCAGGGAAAGTTCCATATTCAATAAGTGGTGCTGGAATAACTGGCTATCCAAATACAGAAGAATGAAACTGGACCCCTACCTATCACCATATACAAAAATTAACTTAAGATAAATTAAAAACTTATATGTAAGACCTAAAACTATAAAAATCCTAGAAGAAAACCTGGGAAATACCTTTGCTGACATCAGCCTTGGCAAAGAATTTATGGCTGAGTCCTCAAAAGCAATTATAACAACAACAAAAATGATAAGTGGGACCCAACTAAACTAAAGAGCTTCTGCACAGCAATAGAAACTATCAACAAAGTATAGAGACAACCTACAGAATGGAATGATAAATGTTAACAAGCCATGCATCCAGCAAAGGTGTAATATCCAGGATCTATAAGGAACTTAAAGAAGCAAAAACCACTAAAATGTGAGCAAAGGACATGAACAGATACATCTCAAAAGAAGACATACAAGTGGCTAACAAACATATGAAAAAAATACTCATCCTCACTAATCATCTGAGAAATACAAATCAATACCCCAATGAGATACCATCTCACACCAGTCAGAATGGTCTTTGTTAAAAACTCAAAAACATAACAGATTTTGGTGAGGCAGTGCAAGGGGCACTTATACACTGTTGGTGGAAATAATACAAATTAGTCCAGCCACTGTTGAGAAAAGTTTGGAGATTTCTCAAAAAACTAGGAACTGAACTACCATTTGGCCCAGCAATCCCATTACTGCATATATACCTAAAGGAAAATAAATTATCCCACCAAAAGGATGCATGTACTCATATATATATATATATATCACAGTGCTGCTCACAATAGCAAAATCATGGAATCAACCTAGGGGCCCATCAACAGTGGATTAGATAAAGAAAATGTGGCACACATACACCATGGAACACTATGCACCCACAAAAAAAGAATGAAGTCATGTCCTTTGCAGCAACATGACTACATTTGGAGGCCATTATCCTAAGCAAACTAACACAGAAATAGAAAACCAAATACCACATGTTCTCACTTATAAGTGGGAGCTAAACGCTGGGTACACATGGAAATAAAGATGGGAACAATAGACAATGGGGACTACTAAAAGGTGGAGAGAGGGAGGGAGGCAAAGGCTGAAAAACTGCCTATTAGTATTATGCTCAGAACCTGGGTGGTGGGATCATCATACCCCAAACCTCAGCATCATGTAAAATATCCATGCAACATACCTGAATATATACCCTCTGATTCTAAAATAGAAGTTGGAAAAGAAAAATAATATATTGGTAGATGAAGAAGATCCTTGGTTTTGTTGTCCTCTGAATTATATTTTATCAGTTTACTTAGAAATGCTTAGGCTCTAGAGAACTTGCCCTTAAAAAGTTGCCAGTTTAAATGGAGTCTGACTTGTCATTTAAAAACCAGTTTATCAATTTATATTAGGAAATACACCATTTTAAGACCATTGAAGGTAGAAGGAGCTAAATGGAAAGGCAGAATCTGCTTGCCACTAGTGAAAAGAGCCCTCCCAGGATCATATTACTTTGAGTAATTTACCATAGTGCAGATTCTAGTCCTTACCTTTCCTAATATTAGGTTGGTGCAAAAGTAATCGCGATTTTGCATTAAAAGTAATGGCAAAAACCGCAATTACTTTTGCACCAACATAATATAAAACTCCTACAGTAGATGTGACTTAAGATGGCTGTCACTAATCACATTCAAAGTATACCTAAATGCGCTAGAATGAAGTTGTTCATTTGCAAGACAAGCATTAACTAAAAATTCAGCAGGCAGATAATATGAGAAATCAAATCACAATCATATAGTTGTTTGGTGAAAATGGAATTTTCAAAAAATGTACTGGTTACATGATCCTTATGTTCAGTGACATATTTAATAGGCATCCCTGCCAGAATAGCCAAACAAATTGACTTTTGGACCCAAGCTGTCAATGTGTTTGTCATAACCCTGGGCTTATATGTGTGTTGGAGTCCAGTGAGTCCAGTAACTCACACATGTAGTCCAATAGGGTGAGGTGTAACATTTTTGCATGGAGAGGGATTAGACTCCATGTTCTTATCACAGCAAAACATGTCACTCACATGGCAAACTAGGTAAGTATTTGGAATCACTTCAAAGCTACATATCATACTCTGGTTCCTTTGCCATCACTATGAGAACATGCCAGAGCTGGCCTGTGGATGATGAGAGACATGCAGATCAAGGACAAGTCATACCAGTCATCCCAGGTGGGGCCAACATACGTAGCTAACAGTCAGCCAAATCCAATGGGAATGATCTCAGGCAAGATCAACAAAGCTGCACACTGACCCCACATACATTAGCATTAAATGCTTTATTGTTTAACCTCAGAAGTATTGTAGGTATTGTGATGAAGCATTATATTACTGTAACAATAGATAAATGATACATCCACTGAACTGCAGTATAGAGGCCTTAATTGTATTTTGATTTAAACAGATTGTTTTTAAAAATGTGAGTCACTTGGGAAACATTAAACAGTGACTGCATATTTGCTGACATTATGAAAATATTCCTTTTTCTGTGCTGAGATTATAGAGTTGCGCTCATTTTTTTGCAGTGTTAGTAGTATTCCAACCATGTATTTTTTAAAAGTCCTTGTCTTTTAGAGATACATCTTGAAATTACATGTCTTAGATTTCCTTCAAAATAACTCATGGAGGGTGTCGTGATAAGGATAGTGAAATAGACAAGGTTGACAATGAGTTGATAATCATTAAAAAGAAATGATGGTAACATGGGACTTAATTAATACTATTTTATCTACTTTTATAAGGTTGAAATTTTTAATAATAGATTGTACATGTGTGGAAAAAACATGCTTGCATCAAAAGACAATAAAAACAACATACAGAAAGAGGAAAAAATAGGTTAATTAAAAAACAACCAGTTTATCTGAAATATACTATTTAGTCTTTCAGAAAATGTGGGTATGCCTAACACTTGTCAAGGATTGGTGATATAGGAGTGAACAAAACAGACAAAACTACTTGTCATCAAGTAACTTACATTTCTATTTACAGACAATAAATTAACAAGGAAAATACAGAATATATCAGATAGTGATCAGAGCTATGGAGAAAAATAGGGAAGTGGGGTTGAGAATACTGGGAGTTAGGAGAAGGTAGTTTGTAGTTTGTTTGATATTATTATCATGATAATTATTATTATTTTTAAGACGGAGCCTCACTATGTTGCCCAGCCTGGACTCTAACTCCTAGGCTTGAGAGGAAAAGTAAATACCTGGGTTTGGCCATAATTTTCATCAGAGAAACATAATCAACTTTCTATACACTTGGAGACACCAGCATTGACCTTTCATATGACAATGAAGCTCTCAGTGATTTTCATATCTCAGTTTGGGCAGTATGGGTTTACTATTTTTGCTTCACTCTCAAATCCTGATTGTTTACTGGCCATCTTTCCCAATTTCTCAGGATGCACTGTTGTCATTCTTTATGCACTACATTCATGTATACAGATAACTGAATAAGCTTTAAAAGTTGCATTTGATAGAGAATGCATAGCTGAACTACATGCTTTGTCTATAATATATTTAAAAAGTGACTAGTTTCCCTTCACTTCAACTGCTACTATAGGAATCCAAGCCACTGCCCATATGAAATTATTACAACAGCCTTCTACAAGTCATCATGCTTCCACCCTTTGGTACAATCTACTTTCAACACGATAGCTAGAATGGTCCTTTTAAAATATCAGGCTGATTTCATCACTCTTCTTTTCAAAACTCTCCAATATCTTTCTATTTTACTCAAAGAAATATCCAGTCTTTTACAATGTCCTAAGAAGCACTACTTAGCCTGCATCCTCATCACTTACCTCTCACCAGCTCCTACCACTCTTCTCATTGACTCTACTCCAGAGGCACTGACATCTCTGGTATTCCTCACCCTTTGCAGATATGCCTCCACCTCGGGTACTTAAACTGATTGTTCCTTCTGCCTAGAGAGTTTTCTCAGATAGCCCCATGGCTAACTCCCTTTCCTCCTTCAAGTCTTTTCTCAAATGACATTCTATCAATGAAACCTTCTATGGATACATGGTTAATAATACCCTTTCTCTTTTTCCAGAATGACCTTAGGTTAACATTTTAGCACTGTTCCCCTGGAAACCTAATAAAGGCAGAAGAGCAACTCTGTTACCAAGCAACGTGCTTTTAGTTAAAAAAAAAAAAAAAAGAAAAGAAAGAAAGAAAAAGAAAAGAAAGAAAAAAAAACCCTGATTCATACCCAATAACATCTGGAGTGGAAGCTATGTGTATGAACTATAAATACTTTATTGGAATACACATCTTCAGACTTCTCTGAAAGTGATAGTTCTTGTAATCAAACATGTTCCTTGCAAGAATCCTGGAAACTGTGCCTAAGAAAGTAATGTATGATACCAAGTCATATTTGTGACACAAGGCCTTGAAGCTAGGTTGAATACAGTACTTACCCAGTTGGATCTCCTCTCTTCACAACTGAGCTAAAACTTGGGATGTGGGTATGGAACAAAAACGGCTGGCTCCTGGAAGACCGTATGGATTGCTGTGAAGATTTCTCCCACCAAAGAGAAACATTTGACTGCCCTCCTGGCATGCTATTTTTCCTGGCTATCCTCTTCTAGGTGAAGCTTATTTCAAGTCTGGCCTGTGGTAGTTTTGTTGAACCAAAGAAGACTTTCCAAGTAGTAACCATGATAGGGCTGAACAGTGAATAAGCTGGGAATCTGCCATGTAGCAGACAAGCAGGAACACGGGAGAACTAGAAAGGCTCTGGAAGACAGAAGTGGGACTGATATGGACAGCCCAACAATGCAAGACCAGTAGGGAGCTGAAGTTTGCAGGCACTAAAAAGAGCAAATGCAAGTAAGCTTGTCTACACATCTACCCTCCTACGACCCACTCACGTCTAGGATGCTTGCATTCAGCTTCCTGGCCTTTGGACAGATACTAGGGAGCAAACTCATAAACTTCCTACTACTGCCGTTGCACCTGCTGATGGGACTGGCAATTGTCTGAACCTGGCTGGAGTGGAAGCCACAGACAAGCAGCATCACCTCTTGGGAAGCCCCACCTAACAAACCACAGTGACTGAATCAGAGCCTTAAACGAAGGCAGGGCACCGTGAGCCAAGGCAACTCTGGAAAATCGGTGGGACCATGATAAATTGCAGTTCTCATTCCAGGATATTGGATCCAGGGACTCAAGATTCATCTCTCAGACTCCTTCTGTTTCTTCCTCTACTTTCTTCTCCAGGTAGATCTTTTATTAGCTACACTCAACCCAGACATTCTCCTGCCATCACAAAGCAAGGGCTACATTCAGACATATTCCTGGCTCAGACTCTCAATTTATGAGGAGGGAATTTTTGAAATTGGACTGAGGAAAAAATACTTTTGAACCATATTTTGAAGAAAAAGGTAAAAGGTAACCTGTAGAATCTCCCTGGCAGCAGCCCCTGTAGTTATATTTCTGTTTTCACTAGGGAGAAGTTTACATTGTTCAGGAATGTTTTGAAGGGTTTGGTTTCCTAATCAGTCAATAGGCCATACCTACAGGGGGACATCTGTTTCCAAAGATGCTTCACATTACAGCTCCTATCTGCTTCTCCACTCTACTCCAGGACCTTCTGGTTCTGCCTACTTCTTTGTTTTGTTTTGTTTTGAGGTGGAGTCTCACTCTGTTGCCCAAGCTGGAGTGCAGTGGCATAATCCCAGCTCACTGCAACCTCCACCTCCCATGTTTAAGCGATTCCCCTGCCTCAGGCTTTCAAGTAGCTGGGATTACAGATGCGCACCACCGTGACCAGCTAATTTTTGTATGTTCAGTAGAGACAGGGTTTCACTATGCTGCCCAGGCTGGTCTTGAACTCCTGACATCAAGTGATCTGCCCGCTTCAGTCTCTCAAAGTGCTGGGATTACAGGTGTGAGCCACTGTACCCAGTCACCTCTGCCTACTTCTGATGCTGCACTTCACCATCAATTCAGTACATTCGGTGTTTTCACCCCTCCCTGCCATGTAAAATCTTATTCCCTCTGCCTGGCATAGACTTTTCCACCTACATTTTCTATCTGACTTGGAAAATGTCTGCAGGCTGGCTGTGTCCCTCAACCCAAAGTCACTTTTGCTGTAAGTGGCCCTCTTTCCAGGAACTACTTCCTTTCCTCCCCACCTCAGACCTGTCCACATCTTCATTAAATTCTCTTCAAACTATTCAATTTGTGTTTGCCAGCTTTTTTCTACTGGGACTTTGACTGCTAACATTTACAGAAATGTATTGAACTCATCAGTTTCTTCACTAGGATTATACTTTCCTCGAAAGTGAAGACTAAATTATTTTATGGTTTTGTTCAGTAGTTTGACAAGTATTTTTTTTCAATCCTGCTCCTTCTGTATTAACAAATATTGATGAGCTTCTCCACCATGTCAGAAATTGTGCCAGACCCCAGGAATAACTAACAAAAGAAAAAGATTATGCCTTCATGGCGCTTACTGCCTACTAACAGCATTAAAATACTTTCTTTGGTTGTTTTAATTTTGGAGGCCATACCACACATCATATTAAACATTTTTAATGTAGCAGAAAAAGTTATAAATGTTTTTCAATTTTGTGTTTGACATCATTGGATATAAGTAACATATAATGTATGATTATGATTTAATAGCATTACACATACTGAGGTTTTTGAAATTAAGAAAGACACTTTTTGAATGCAGTGAAATATTTATGTATGCCCCCATTTAATGATGAAGTAACATTTAATTAACTATTAGTGTGGATTTTCTTTATTTTTATTTTGGGTTTTTATTAATTTGAATTATTAACTTGAATTTTCAGTTTTATTTTTATATTTTAGAACTTTTGGTAGATAAAATAATATCCACCAATCACTAGCCCTCCTCTCCTCTGAGCAAATAGAAAGCTACATGTTCCAGCTGAAAAGCTACATAATTAGTCCTGCCCAGTGAAAGGTAAATAGTGAGGCAGAGAAAAGTCCATGCCCAATCTTCAGGCTCTCTCTTCCCCAATTGCCTTGGCAATCAGGAAGGCTGTGTTTTCTAGATGGTGCAAATAAGACATGGCAGAGGTTCTATCAGCCTGGGTTCTTAAGTGGCTTATTGAAGCCCAGAACCCTCAACCTTTCATCATTAACCTGCAAGGAACATGTAAGATAAGCTAGAAATAAAGCCTTTTTAAAGTCTCCAACACCTGGGAAATAATTGTGATTGCAGCACAACCTAACCAATGCTATGAACACAAAGCCTCATTTCTGGTTTGGGGTTTTTTTGAGGGGAGGGGAGTCTCTTACATCTTCAGAGTCTCTGCCTCTTGGCTTTACATACTATGTTAACAGTACCTAATAAATAAGACAATCTTAAGTTCATTAGGCCATTCTTGCATTGCTATAAAGGAATATCTGGGACTGGGCAATTTATAAAGAAAAAAAATAATTGGCTTAGAGTTCTGCAGGCTGTACAAGCATGGATCCAGCATCAGCTCCTGGTGATGCTGGAGGCTTCCGATCACGGCAGAGGGCAAAGGGAGAGCAGGCATGTCATGGCAAGAGTGGGAGCAAGGGAGCAGGGTCGGGTGGAGGGATCCCAGACTTCTAAACAACCAGATCTCGCATGAACTGAATGAGATCTCCATCATCACCAAGGGGATAGTGCTAAACTGTACATGAAGGATCCACTGCCATGATCTAATCACCTTCCACCAGGCCCTACCTCCAACAATGAGAATCACATTTCAACATGAGATTTGGAGGTGATAAACATCCAAACCATATCACACTTGGGGAAACAGGAGATCAAATGAAAAGTTAAAATAAAGTTTAATAAATGCAATTTATTCAACAAAGATTTATTGAGCTCATATTACATGGAAAAAGGTCAATTTCTCTTGAGTCACATAGGCTGCATGAAAGTATAGTAGATACTGGAACACATTCAGAGTTCTACTAAGCAGGAAAAAGAGGAGCTGATGCGCTGCAGGCAATCAGTCCACTACACGGCAGTAACTTCAAAGTTATAATGGATTTCTTTCACCAATGATCCCGAGTAAAACAAGATAAGACACTTCTGATATGAAAGAAAGGACTATTTCTCCAGGAAGATAAACTAAGACACTGCACTGTATTGTTTAAGTCTGCAGGCTATTAGGAGAGGCTAAGGAGGATGGACTCCTATAAGAAAAAAAGAGGCCATTCCATTAAAGAGAGAGGAAAGCACTTTCTCTTCAAGTGGGGTATGAGAGAGAAGGAAGTTGCCTACCTAAGAAATGACAGTAACGAAAAAAAAATAAGAGACAGAATGCAAGAAAAAAAGCCCTCAAGGCTTCTGGCCTAGGAAGCTAATCTCTCTAGAGTATTTTTGGCTGCTAGGCATTCGATAGTTAAAACATTACCTTGTATAAGGCTCACAGTGAGGCTGAGAGACTGGGGCTCAGGCTCTTTTTTTCTATTGATATCTGTACCTTTTAAAATACAGTTTTCTGCATATACAACCAAAGCAGGTGACAATTTATTGTTTTTTCAAATGGCTTTATTAGGGTATAATTTAACTACAATAAAATGTATCAATTTTAAGTTTACAATTTGATGAGTTTTGACAATATAAAGTCGTGTATTCAGTACTATCACCAAGATACAAAATTTTTAACTTGCCCAAAAAAGTTCCCTTGTATCCCTTTGCTAAGCACTCTTTTTAAAGTTTGGCCTTTGGCTGGGCACAGTGGTTCCTTCCTGTAATCCCAGCACTTTGAAAGGCCAAGGGGGGTGGATCACTTGAGGTCAGGAGTTCGAGCCTAGCCTGGCCAACATGGCGAAATCCCATCTCTACAAAATAATGCAAAAATTAGCTCAGAGTGGTGATGCGCTCCTGTAGTCCCAGCTACCCAGGAAACTGAGGCATGAGAATCGCTTGAACCCGGGAGGTGGAGGTTGCAGTTAGCTGAGATTGCACCACTGCACTCCAGCCTGGGTAATAAAGCAAGACCCTGCCTCAAAAATAAATAAATAAATAAATAAATAAATAAATAAACAAACAAATAAATAAATATAATGTGGCCTTTGCCATCCTCAACCACATGAGTGGACTCTGATTACTGTTAGATTGCACCAAAAATGGTAATCTCATGACACTTGCTGGTCATTGGTTCAGGAATTAATATGAAAATCTAAGTAATTCTGGCCTAAGAGAAGATGACTATAGACTTCCAGGAAAGAAAATCCACCCTCTTCTGGTCCTGACAGAGTAACTGATGCTGGACTAGGTATTTCAACATAAGCAAACAAAACTTGTGAAAGAACTGTTTTCAGAGTCTAGACAGCAGGTAGTGTAGGACTGTGATCCCTTTGTTTACCCCCAGTTTCTACCCTAAGGAAATGTCTGGATCACAAAGTGCAAAAGCGTAAGCCAAGCAGGGAAGACTCGTCTACAAAATCGTTGAGGTGGAGATCACAGTTTGGGAGGCTAAACAGCTGAAATTTGTTTCAGCCACCAGAAAGAAGGCAAGAGAACATAGCAGAAAACATGATTGTTTTAAACAAATATCTCAACATAATGAAATGGGGAAAGGATAGTCTTTTCAACAAATGATGCTGGAAAATTGAATATCCATATGCAAAATAATAGTAATAATAACCTTTGTCAACATTTACTACAAACCCTACTGCTACATAATTCTTAATGCAGAATAAATAAGCATGCTGCCCCTAAGATCAGGAAGAAACTAAGTCACCTTCTATGTAACATCATAATTAATTAAGTTTCCTAGCTAGTACAATTGGCAAGAAAACAATTGCAAGCAAGTAAACTGTCCTTATAGATAGACATTACTACATAAAAAGAAAATTCTACAGAATGCACAGAAAACTACTAGAACTAATGAGTGAATTTAGCAAGAGTGCAGGATGCAAAGTCAAGATACAAAAATCAATTATAGTTCTATATGCTAAAAACAAAATAACTTTAAAAAGAAATTTAATAAAATATATACCTTATGAAAATATCAATAAAATACAAATTACTTAGGTAATAGAAATATGGGCCAACGTGGCAAAACCCCGTCTCTACTAAAAATACAACAACTAGCCGGGCGTGGTGGCGGGTGCCTATAATACCAGCTACTCAGGAGGCTGAGGTAGGAGAATCACTTGAACCTGGGGGGCAGAGGTTGCAGTGAGCCGAGATCATGCCACTTCACTCCAGCCTAGGTGAAAGAGCAAAACTCTGTCTCAAAAAAAAAAAAAAAAAACAGAAAGAAAGAAATATAAGCAAAATTTGGACACTGAAACTGTAAAACAATGTTGAGAGAAATTAAAGAAAATGTATATAGAGAAATATACCATGTTGGTGGTTGGGGGATTTAATATTTTTAAGATATCAATTCTTTATAGACACATAGATTCAAACCAATACCAAGCAAAGTTACAGGAAGATTTTTGGAGAAATTGACAAGGGAATCCTAAAATTGATACAGAAATGCAAAAGAGCCGGAATAGTAAAAACAATTTTAAAAATAAGAAACAATGTTAGAGGGCTTGCATAGTTAATATGAAGACTTATTCCAAAACTACATTAATAAGGACAGTATACTACTTACAGATCAGTGGAACAAAAATAGGTATATTGTTAAAAGACAACTGTTTTAAACAAATATCTCAAGGTAATGCAATGGGGAAAAAATAGTCTTTTCAACAAATGATGTTGGAAAATTTGAATATCCAGATGCAAAATAATCATAGTCGTAATAATCAATAATAATCTCTATCTAACATCAAATACAAAAATAAATTTATAAACATATATCAGCATAAAGGCTTGCATAAAAATATTTTTAAAGATTTATTTATAGTAGCCAAAAGCTACAAACAACTTAATTATAAATCAACAAGTTACATCAGGATTAACGAATTATGGCATTTCCATAAAATGACATACTACTAAACAGTAAAAAGCTATAAACTACTGATACATACAATTCGAGAGTCAATATCTATGACTCACTACTAAACAGTAAAAAGCTATAAACTACTGATACATACAATTCGAGAGTCAACATCTATGACTCTCAAAAACATTATACTAAGCCAAGGAAGGCAGACAAAAATCATACTGCATGTTTCAATTTATATAAAATTCCAAGATAGGTAAAACTGATGTATAGTGATCGTTGTCTGGGCTGCAAATTGGAGTGGAAGATTGCCTGGCAAAAACCTTAAGAAAATTGTCTGGGGATAACAGAGATGTTCAACATCCCAGTCGGGGAGGCTGTTACAAAGATGAATACATTTGTCTAGATCCATTGAACTTAAAAGTAGATAAAATTTATTGCATGTAAATTATATATCAAAAAAGTTGATTTTTATAAAATACCTGCTAATGCATATCTCTGAACAAACCACTCTAGTATACTTTCTCAGAATTCAAGGCTTGCCAATAAACTTAAATGTGATTAAACCCAAAATAATATAGCTCTCATCTAAGGAACATGGCCACAGAATTTCTCCTGTGTATTAAGATTAGAAAATATAACTTCTACAGAAGGGAAGTAAGCGGGGCACACCACACAGGGCTACCATGCATCAGGATTCATTCCTGGCCCCCAATGACTACTGAGGAAGGAGTAAGTTGAAAAGGTGAGGAACAACTCATACTTACCATGGACCTCTGGAATCCTGGCAGCAGGAGGCCCCATGATACCCATAGACACCTAAGCTGGCAGAGAGAGCTGCTTAGAGAGGTGGTAGGGACACAGCTCCTGCACGTGCAGAGCCCAGAGGGTTTGGTGCAAGACCATCTGCAGTGGAGCATGGTCAGGGATGCCAATCTCCCAATGCTCGCTATGCTCCTCTAGGAGACTTTAGCCTAGGGGAGTTGTCCAACTCAAACAAAGCAGGGTGGTCTTGCCCACGAGACGGGGCCAGTCAGATCTAAGCACTGGCCTGTCTGCTGGCCTCTTCCTGGGCCCCAGCCTGACCACACCCATTTGCAGTGCAGCCTCGGATGCCCAACCATGGTGCCTCCTAGGGTCCTGCCTCCTAGGTCCATCAACGGCCGACTGCAACTGACCATGGGGGAGAGCTCCAGAAGAGTGGACCCTGCAGATAGACATGTACCAACCCACCCTCACTCTCCCACCAACACAGCCTCTCCTGAGCTGCTCTGCCAGTACGCACTCACCCACAGCCACACCCCCTTCTTTGTTTACATGTGGGTAGACCTTGCCTCCCTTTCCCAGCTGGCATGCAGTGCACCCCAATGCACCACTGCTGCTGGCATGAGCATACCCCACCCCCACATCACCACTGCCAGCATCAACGTGCAAACAAAGGCCGGTGGTCCCACACCCCACCCCCTTCCCTGAACTGCATCACCACTACCACTGGCAAAATTGCCCTACATAGAGGCCAGCAGTTCTGCATCCACCAGCACCCCAACCCCACACCAACCACCACCAGTGCAAACATCCACACTGATGCCAGTGGCCTTGCTCCCCTGCTCCAGGTTGTCACTGATGCACTGTGAATGCACACCTAGGGAGAAGCAGACTGGTGCCCACCAGCACCCTATCCCAGCTGATAAGCATTTACCCCACTGCACTGCCACTGATGGCACAGCACAGATCCTGCTGTAACTGCCCTGACAAAGCACTTTGGCTGGTATCATCCATCAGAGTGTTGTGTCAGTGGTCTGGGAATACCTCAGTCCCTCCAGCACAACAAGTTCCTAACCTCAAGGGACCAGAGAACAAAGCCAGGGGCCCTATACCAGCTACCCAGAATTAGAACACATAGCCCAAGAATGCTAAGCTGAGCCTTGACCCCCTAAAATCTTTTAAAAATGAAGCCAGTAGACTGTACAAACCTTATATCACAATGAAACCCCCAAGGACATCAAAGGAGATAATAGAAAAAAAAAACATCCACAGGACAGCAACTTCAAACATTAAAGGAACATCTATCCACACAGATGAGAAAGAACGAGGACAAGAACTTTGGCGATTCCAAAAGCCAGAGTTTCTTCTTACCTCCAAACAACTACACTAGTTCTCCAGTAATGGTTCTTAACCAGTATGAAATAGCAGAAATGACCAAAATATAATTCAGAATATGGTTAGAAATGAAGATCATCAAGAGATTCAGGAGGAAGTCGAAACCTAATCCAAGGACTCTAAGGAATACAATAAAACAATACAGGAGATGAAAGACAAAATGGCCATTTTAATAAAGAACAAAATTAATCTGATAAACCTGAAAAACTCCAAGAATTTTAGAATAAAATCTCAAGTATTAACAGCAGAATTGACCAAGCTGATGAAAGAATCTCAGAACTAAAAGACCAGTTATCTGAGATAATTCCGTAGGACAAAAATAAAGACAAAGAAGAATGAACAAAACATCCAAGAAATGTGAGATTATGTAAAGAGACCAAATCTACTATTCATTAGCATCCCTGAAATACAGACAGAGAAAGCGAATGACTTGGAAAACGTATTTCAGGATATCATCCATGAAAATTTCCCCAACCTTGCTAGAGAAGCCAACATTCAAACTCAAGAAATGCAGAAAACCCTTATGAGACAGTACACAGATGACTATCCTCAAGACACAGAGTCATCAGTTTCTCCAAGGCCAAAATGAAAGAGAAAATATTAAAGGCAGCTAGAGAGAAGGGGCAGGTCACCTACAAAGGCAACCCCATCAGGCTAAGAGTGGATATTTCAACAGAAACTCTACAAGCCAGAAGAGAATGGGAGCCTGTGTTCAGCATTCTTCTTTTTTGAGATAGAGTCTTGCTCTATCACCCAGGTTGGAGTGCAGCAGCATGATCTCAGCTCACTGCAACCTCCGCCTCCTGGGTTCAAGCAATTCTCCTGCCTCAGCCTCCCGAGTAGCTGGGATTATAGGCACATGCCATCACACTCAGCTAATTCTTCTATTTTCAGTAGAGACAAGGTTTCACCATGTTGGGCAGGCTGGTCTCGAACTCCTGACCTCAGGTGATCCACCTGCCTCAGCCTCCCAAAGTGCTGGGATTACAGGTACGAGCCACCCCACCTGGCCCTCAGCATTCTTGAAAAAAAAAAAAAAATTTCCAGGCCGGGTGTGGTGGCTCACATCTGTAAATCCCAGCACTTTGGGAAGCCAAGGTGGGTGGATCACCTGAGGTCAGGAGTTTGAGACCAGCCCAGCCAACAGGGATAACCCCATCTCTACTAAAAATATAAAAATTAGCCAGCCGTGGTGGCGGGTGCCTGTAATCCCAGCTATTCTGGAGGCTGAGACAGGAGAATTGTTTGAACCCCGGAAGTGGAGGTTGCAGTGAGCCGAGATCGTGCCACTGTACTCCAGCCTAGGCAACAAAGAGCAAAACTCCATCTCAAAAAACAAAACAAAACATCCAGACAAGAATTTCATATCCAGCCAAACTAATTAAGATTCTTTTCAGACTAGCAAATGCTAAGGGAATTGTTACCACCAGACCTGTCTTACAAGAGGTCCTGAAGGAAGCACTAAATATGAAAAGGAAAGACTGTTAATGGCCACTACAGAAACACACTAAAGTACACAGACCTTTGATACTATAAAGTAACCACACAAACATGTCTGCATAATAACCAGCTAACAACACGATAACAGGATCAAATCTGCACATATCAATATTAACCTTGAATATAAATGGGCTAACTGTCCCAATTAAAAGGCACAGAGTAGCAAGTTGGATAAAGAAGCAAGATCCAATGGTATGCTGTCTTCAAGAGGCCCATCTCACATGCAATGACACCCATAGGCTCAAAGTAAAGAGATGGAGTAAAATCTACCAAGCAAACAGAAAACAAAAAAGAGCAGGAGTTACTATTCTAATTTCAGACAAAACAGATTGCAAACCAACAAAGATAAAAAAATACAAAGGAGGGCATTACATAATGGTAAAGAGTTCAATTTAACAGGAAGACTTACCTATTCTAAATATATGTATACACCCAACACAGAAGCACCCAGATTAATAAAACAAGTTCTTAGAGGCCTACAGAGAGACTTAGATAACCACACAATAATAGTGGGAGATTTCAATAGCCACTGACAGTATTAGACAGATAATCAAGGCAGAGAAGTAACTAGGATATTCAGGACTTGAACTCAACACTTGATTAAATAGACCTAATACATATCTACAAAACTCTCCACCCTAAAACAACAGAATATACATTCTTCTTATATGCACATGACAATACTCTAAAATCAACCACCCAACTGGCCATTAAACACTCCTCAGCAAATCTAAAAAAAATGAAATTATACCAACCACACTCTGGGACCACAGAGCAATTAAAATAGAAATCAATGCTAAGAATATCACTCAAAATCAATTACATAAAAATTAAACAATCTACTCCTGAATGACTTTGGGTAAACAACAAAATTAAGGTAGAAATCAAGAAATTCTTTCAAATTAATGAGAACAAAGATTCTCTGGGACACAACTAAAGCATGTTAAGAGGGAATTTTACAGCACTAAATGCCCACATCAAAAAGTTAGAAAAATCTCAAATTAACAACTTATTGTCACACCTAGAGGAACTAGAGAAACAAGAGCAAACCAACCACAGAGCTAGCAGAAGACAGAAAAACACCAAAATTAGAGTAGAACTGAAGGAAATTGAGACCCTCCCCCTAAAAATACAAAAAAATCAATGAATCCTTAAGTTAATTTTTTGAAAGAATAAATAAGATAGATCACTAGCTAGGCTAATAAAAAAGAGAAGATTCAAATAAACACAATCAGAAATGACAAAGGGGTTGTGATCACCAAACCCACAGAAATACAAAAAAAAACCCTCACAGATTACCATGCATACCATTATACAAACAAGTTAGAAAATCTGCATGAAATGAATAAATTCCTGTAAACATATAATCTCCCAAGACTGAACCAGGAAGAAATTGAATCCCTGAACAGATCAATAACAAGTTTCAAAATTCAATCAGTAATAAAAAGCCTATCAACCAGAAAAGGCCCAGGACCAGAAAAATTCACAGTTGAATTCTACCAGATGTATAAATAAGAGTTGGTACCATTTCTACTGAAGCTATTTCAAAAATTGAGAAGGGACTCCTAACTCATTCTATGAGGCCACCATCATCCTGATACCAAAACCTGGCAGAAATATGGCCAAAAAGGAAAACTCCAGGCCATTATTCTTGACCTGGATTCTTGACTAACTTTAGATACAAAAATATTCAACAAAGTACTAGCAAACTGAATCCAGCAGCATATCAAAAAGCTAATCCACCACAATCTGGTAGGCTTTATCCCTGGGATGTAAGGTTGATTTAACATACACAAATCAATAAATGTGATTCACCACCTAAACTAAGCTACAAACAAAAAACACACGATCATCTCAATAGGTGCAGAAAAGGCTTTTAATAAAATTCAGCATCTCTTCATGTTAAAAAAGAAAAAAGCCCTCAACAAACTTCAAGGAAGTATGTTCCTTGAAGGAAGGAACATACTTCAAAATAATAAGAGCCATCTATACCAAGCCCACAGCCAACATCATACTGAATGGACAAAAGCTGGAAGCATTCCCCTTGAAAACTGAAACAAGACAAGGGTGCCCTCTATTACCACTCCTATTCAACATAGTACTGGAAGTCCTAGCCAGAGCAATTAGGCAAGAGAAAGAAATAAAGGGCACCCAAACAGTAAGAGAGGATGTCAAACTATTTCTGCTTGCAGATGAAATTTTATACTTAGAAAACCCCAGTCTTTGCCCAAAAGTTCCTTAAGCAGATAAACAATTTTAGCAAAGTTTCAGGACACAAAATCAGTGTACAAATTTAGTAGCATTCCTATACACCAACAACATCCAAGCTGTAAACCAAATCAGAAACTTAACCCTATTCACAATATCCACAAAAAGAAAAAAGAATACCTAGGAATACAGCTAATCAGGGAGGTGAAAGATCTCTACAAGGAGAATTACAAAACACTAGTGAAAGAAATTAGAGATTACACAAACAAATGAAAAAACATTTCAAACTCATGGATATGAAGAATTAATATTGTTAAAATGGCCATACTGCCCAAAGCAATTTACAGATTCAATGCTATTCCTATCAAACTACCAATGGAATTCTTCTCAGAATTCCAAAAAAATACTATTTTAAAATTCATATAAAATCAAAAAAAGAGCCCAAATAGCTAAGGCAAACATCAGCAAAAAGAACAAAGCTGGAGGTATCACATTACTTGTCTTCAAACTATAGTATAAGGCTACAGTAACCAAAAAAGCATGGAACTGGTACAAAATAGACACATAGACCAACGGAACAGAATAGAGAGCCTAAAAATAATGCCACATACCTACAACCATCTAATTGTTGACAAAGTCAACCAAAACAAGCAATGGCAATGGGGAAAGGACTCCCTATTCAATAAATGGTGCTGAGATTACTTGCTAGCCATATGCAGAAGATTTAAATTGGACCCCTCCTTTGAAACACATAAAAAATCAATTCAAAGTGTATTAAAGATTTAAATGTAAAACCTAAAAGTATAAAACCCATGGAAGATAACTTAGGAATTATCATTCTGGACATGGGACCTGGCAAAGATTTCATGATGAAGATGCCAAAAGCAATTGTGACAAAAGCAAAAGTTTGCAAGTGGGACCTAAACTGAAGAACTCTGTAGAGCAAAAGAAACTACCAACAAGCTAAACAGATAGCCTACAGAATGGGAGAGAATATTTGCAATCTATGCGTCCAACAAAGAACTAATATCCAGAATCTATAGGAAACTTAAACAAATTAACAAGCAAAAAACAAACATAACCCCATTAAAAAGTGGGCAAAGGACATGAACAGACATTTTTAAAAGAAGACATACAGGCAGCCAAGAAGCATATGAAAAAATGCTCAACATCACTAATCATTAAATAAATCCAAATCAAAACCACAATGAGATACCATCTAACATTAGTCAGAATATCTATTATCAAAAAGTTAAAAACTAACAGATGCTGGCGAGGTTATGGAGAAAAGGGAACACTTATACACTGTTGATGGGAAAGTAAGTTAGTTAACCCATTATGGAAAGCAGTTTGGCAATTTCTCAAAGAACTTAAAACAAAATTTCCATTTGACCCAGGAATCCCATTATTGGGTCTATAACCAAAGGAATATAAATCACTCTACCACAAAGACACACATACATGTATGTTCATCACAGCACTATTAACAATAGCAAAGACATGGAACCAACCTAAATGCCCATCAATGATGGACTAGATATACAAAATGTGATACGTATACACCATGGAATACTATGTAGCCTTAAAAAAATAATGTGATTATATCCTTTGCAGCAGTATGGATGGTGCTGGAGAACATTGTCATAAGCAAACTAACACAGGAACAGAAAACCAAATACATATTCTCACTTACAAGTGGGAGCTAATCATTGAGTATACATGGACACAGAGAACAACAGATAATCCAGACCTACTTGAGGGTGGAGAGTGGGAGGAGGGTGAAGATTGAAAAACCACCTATCAGGTACTATGCTTATTACCTGGGTGATGAAATAATCTGTGCAACAAACCCTTGTGGCATGCAATTTTCCTATATAACAAACCTGCACATGTTCCCCTGAACCTAAAATAAAAGTTTAAAAAATGAAAGAAAATGGAACTTCTTTTCTTCTAAGAATTTGGGTTATCGTTTTTGATGTTTGAAGCTGGTTTGTTCCCCCAGGCACAAAGAAAATAAGTATTATATACTACTTAATTCATGGAAGATTATCATGCTCAGTCTTTACAGGTTCCTTCTTTTATTTTATTAATTATTTTCTCCCTTCATCCTAGATGAACACATTTCCCATTATCCATCCGACTAGATAGCCAGTTTAGCATTTTAATTGAGGTCCTGACTATAATTATACAGCCTATAAAATATGTTTTGTGCTTGTATTTTTAATTTATGTATTTTTCCCATTTATCACTATATTTTCAGATCTATCCATGTGGCTATATATAGATCTACTCAGTTGCTTCTAATGCTACATTCTCTGCAGCATCAATTTCTACAGTATGTGTCCCTCATATTTTACATATCAATTTCCCTAGTGATGACCACCTAGGTTACCTTTGAATACTAACAGTGATGAATATCCTTATAGATCCACATGTGGGAAGTTTTCCATGTAATACACACCCAGAAATGGTATTGCTGGCTCACAAGGTATAGTCACACTTATACTATTAGCTTAATTTCCAGAAATATTGTACTACTTTCTATTCCCACCAGTAATGCATTGTGTATTTTAACGTTAAGCTCATTTAAAATATATTCTGCCACCTAAAGTGGCAGATTACAAGATAATAGATTTTATTTTGTTTCTGGCTACTCTACATCAGTAAGAAAGAAAGAATAATTTTGTCTTGTTTCTGGCTACTCTATATTCATAAGAAAGAAAGAAAAGATATCATTAATTCCGCCACCCAGGGAGGTAGTTCAGTCTTGACTTCTAAGGCATGGGCTGTTTTAAAGTTTAGAAAAAAATAAACAATGATATTGTGTTTTGGAGCCAGAAGGGTGAGTTGCTAGGCAGAGAACCACCACCATTGAAGACAGCTCTGAATAGGTCTTTGTGCTTCAAAGGCCTAGGTCCATTTGGAGAACCAAATATTTGGAAAGAAGAGAAGAATTGGAGGCTTTATAGTGTTATCTGACAGGTTGATAGTTATTGATTCTCTAATATACACCTGCTTGCCATGGGTGTGAGGACTGATCCCACCTAAACTGCCTGTGTAGTGAAAGAACTGTAGAAGGCCATAATTAGGGAAGAAGCGCTACACTCCTTGAAGTCTAAGTGAGGGTCCATCTGGTTAAATTTGGTACAGTGGAAACAAACCATACACTGGAATGATTAACCTCAAATGAACTGTTGTGTCTGCCTTTAAGGACCTTCTAAGTCCCCAGGGTCCTTGTAAAACCCAAGCAAGGGGAAGGAGGCTGTGAAGTAAAATGTCTGATAACAAACTTTCAAGCAATCTTCGTGGATAAAACCAGATTTAGCCTTATTCAGACAAAAGAAAAAGCTTGCTTCTTAAGGGCTTAGTTTAGGAATCTCTTTTCTTATCTCTGTGTCTTCTTTCCCTTGTTGATCTTGTAAATTTCTACAACTTTAAATGCTATCTATATGCTTATGACTTTTATTTTTATATATAATTAATTCATGCACACACCACACTGCACATAATCCCTATGACCATACCCCTCACCTTTTCTTCTTTGCACTTTTTACTGTTTGTTTTTAACACGTTGGCTGTCTGCCTTCCCAATTAGGTTGTACATTAGCTAATGCAGGAGTCCCATCTTGTTTATTTACCAAATATTTACCTATTTGTGCCTGATGTAGTTTCTGATACAGAGTATATAATTAATAAATATTTTGGAATGAATAAATAAATGAATTAAAGCCCTAGAGTTATAGAGCAATTCACATTTGTAACATAAAAAGAAAACACTTCTTCAAATCTCCTCCCATTAGTCATGCCATCTTGCTCTCTTCATTAATAATTCTGGAGCATAGGGGTCTCTATCTCCTTTACTCTGTCACTTTCCATTCTCATCTCTGATGCAGAGTCCTTCTCTCATAAAAATGCAACTATGTTAATGCTCTAAGGCTGCCTTATGATGCAAAAGGAAAATTTTTTTGCTCCATACATGGTCCATTTAAGAAAATAGGAATTCACCATTGCCATCCAAACATGAAATGTGGCATAGGTTTCCTGGGGTAGCAAAATGTACCAGAACCTAACAGAGGATAGAAATGTGAAAAAACAGAGGCAATAAAAGAACAGAGAGTAACAGACTAAAAAGAAAGAAAGTATTTTTTGGTGACTATCTGATTGTTACTCATTTTGGAGTGAAAGATGACCCCATGGCGACAGGAAAAAAATGTTTTGCATCATTCTCTGAACTGTGAATATATCAAAACAAGTCATTTGTATGATTCAATTTATTTCTTATTTGTAATATCTGGACTCTCACTTTCTAGATGTTTCTAGATGAAGTTACGGTCTCAAACAAACCTTGTGGCTCTCATTGAATTAGAATTATTCTTCAACTATCACTTTGCTAAGATCTGACTTAGGCACTGCAGGATATCCACCATCATAATTTAGGTTCTCATCACTCTATTTCAGATTAGAATAAGACATCACAAAGAATGGGATAAATATGTAGGCCACTGTAGAAGGAGACTAGGGAGTACAAAGTCACAAGCAGTGATGGGTAGTTCAGAATGTGCACTTCAGCAAGGAACTAGGGAGGGAGATGAGTGGTTTTCAGATCCTGTCTTCCTTTCAGTGTTGGGGTCAGAGGACTTTCTTCCAAGCCAGCAAGTAAGACAGAAGATTCTGTCTGGCATCTTCTCTGCAGGGTACTCTGAGCTAAAAATAGCTACTCTAGATAATGAATGCTATGGCATTGCTAATTTATTTAAATGAAAAAGTCCTCATCTGTGATTTTCCTATTTTTGCCCAGCCAACTAAACTTTGCCTGAAGCAGACAACAAGCTGGTGGTCACTAGACTATTACTAATACTAGTAGGTTTAGCTCATTAAAATGATTTTAGAGCCTCTCAGTGCAGTAAGCATGGCCTGTTGTCACTATTTCTATTTTTATTCCTTTGGGATATCACCTAGAAAGCTGAATTGAATTACAGCAAATGAGTCTGCAGCTAAGCTTGAGGGGATGTGAAGAACAGAGTATTCCTAAGGTTTTGGTAACTTCTCAAGAATAGGTGGAAAATGGCTATGAATACTTTAAAGTTAGTCAACCCTGGATCCTCTCCAAAGGGAAGTTATCTAACTATTCTTAGCCTTGGCTTTCCTATCAGTAAAGTTAGGGCAATAATATATATGGTGCAGAATTATTGTTAATAATTAGAAGCAACTTATATCCAACACACAAGGCATGTGATAGGTGGTTGATAAATGTTACCTGTTATTATAGCTCTCAGAAGTTTGCCCAAAATAAGGTTCATTAAATCATATGAATTTATCCAACACATTCCCAATATTTCGTTGAGGATTTACAGATACAAGCATAGTAGTAGTCATATTGATGCCACAGAAAAAAAGATGTAACTACACAGAAACATTGGTAATAATAAAATGACTCTCCTGTCAATATTGGTAGCTTGAACCAGAATTAACCATGACTGGAAATGAAGTGGAAGGGCTTCTATTCCCAGCTATTATATAACAGCATAACTTGGAGCAAACCAATGATGCTTCTGTCTTAGTTCATTTGTGCTACTATAACAAAATACCATAGAATGGGTAATTTATAAATAAAAGAATTTTATTTCTCATGTTTTAGAGGCTGGAAAGTTCAAAATCAAGGTGCAGACAGATTCCATGTCTGGTGAAGGCTTGCTCTCCACGTTCAAGGTGGCAACTTGTTGCTTCATCCTCACATGGTGAAAGGCAATGGGCAAAAAAGGGCCTGGCTACTTCCCTCCAGCACTTTTATAAGGACATTAATCCCATTCACCAGGCTGGAGCCCTCATGACATAATCACTTGTCAAGTACCCCACCTCTTAAGACCATCACCTTGTGGGTTAAGTTCCAACATGTGAATTTTGGAGTGACACATACATTCAAACAATAGCAGCTCCCACAAAGAAAAAAAAGAGATTTTTAAAAATCTCTATTTAAAAGCATTGAGAGCTAATTAGGCAGTTAGGACTTAAAGGCCCAACATCCTAAAGAGAAGTGAAGCAGAAAGATGTGAGCCAGTAAGAGTCCCCTTGGAGAATTTCCTAATTTTTGGTGCTGTGTGAAAGGCTATGTATCTAAGGAAGAGCATAATTGCTGAGAAGCAGAGTAGCTGAAAGAGTTTCTGGTAATTTTGCAGGGCGGAAAACACAAAAAGTGGAGTCCAGAGCTGCCAAGGCAGCAAAGACAGAGGGAGAAACAAGCCTAACACACACAGTTACATTTTTTTTTTTTTTTGAGACGGAGTCTTGCTCTGTTGCCCAGGCTGGAGTGCAGTGGCGCGATCTCTGCTCACTGCAAGCTCCGCCTACCGGGTTCACGCCATTCTCCTGCCTCAGCCTCCCGAGTAGCTGGGACTACAGGTGCCTGCAACCACACCTGGCTAATTTTTTTTTTTTTTTTTTTTTTTTTTTTTTTTGTAGAGGCGGGGTTTCACCATGTTAGCCAGGATGGTCTCAATCTCCTGACCTCGTGATCCACCTGCCTCGGCCTACCAAAGTGCTGGGATTACAGGCGTGAGCCACCACGCCTGGCCACAGTTACATTTTTAAGATACACAAAGCAACCGGCTAAGAATCTAAGCAGAATGCCACTTAAAGGAAAAATCATTTTCAATAGTCTGACAGTGACAAAGACAATTTACAGCATATGAATGAGCTAAAAAGAAGGGGACTTAATAAAAGATAAATACCCCAGCCTCTCAGTTAAGACTGTCTGAGGCTATGCTCCCAAGAATGAGGTTAAACAAGATGTATATTTGAGTTCATAACAACTGTAACGCAGACAACTTAGGTTAATTCAGTTGTTGATTAAATTAAAGTGTATTTTCCTCACTGTAGTTTCCTGACAGAGAACAAGGTGAACCCTTTCTGGGGACAGACAAAATCATCTGAACACATGTAATTTTTTTCATATAAAATATTCATCATTTAATAAAAAGATGCCAAGGAGATGGGGTTCAGGACACGGTCCACCAAAATATGGCACCTTGGATTTGAGAAAACAGCAAAAGGAATAAGGTAACTCTCACCCTCCCCTTGCCCCTTCTCCCCTGAAGCAGGCCATAAAAACCTAGCTGATCTTCCCCTGAAGCAGATCATTAGACCTTAATTCCATAGACCCCCTCCCTATACCTGGAAGAAAGGAATGCTCTTATCCTCAAAGATAAAGATGCCAAGAAGAATCTGAACAACCCTTCCTAAGTCTGCCCTCCGCCCCCAACTTGTAACCTTTAGAACACACCCCCTTTTGTCCACACTTCTGTGACTGTTCATTCTTCAGCAAACCTAAGCATAAAAATACAGTTCTCCCTATTTCTTTGGGTCGTCATTTCTGAAGGCTCCTGTGTCATAGAAAACTTACATTAGACAAATTTGTAAGCTTTTCTCATGTTAATCTTTTATTATAAGTGACTCAGCCATGAATTTGTGATGGATGAGAAATCTTCTATTCCCTACAAAGGCAGACCAAGAAACAAGACAAAAATAAAGCCCAGATGATATAAATAGACCCACAGATTATCAAAATCAATGTTATGTAACAGAACTTTCTGCAATGATAGAAATGTTCTATGTATGTGCAATCCAATACATGAGTGACTGCACACATGTGGCTATTGAGTACTTGACATGAAGAACTGAATTTTCTTTTTTATCTTAATTGATTTACATTTAAAGAGCCACATGTACCTAATGGCCACTGTACTGGACAGCACAGCAGTAGCCACTAATGGAATGCATAATTCTCATGATGATAAAGGTAAAAGATAATTAATAGAAATATTTGATGAATTCATCAAAGGAAGAAAAAGGCAACATACAACAAATGAGACCCCAAAAAAAACAGATATTGTATAATGGTCAGAATCTACCCAAATATATCAGTAATAAGCATATAATGTTACTCACAAGAAAAGAATATATACTCTAATCGAAAAACAAAGATTGTCAGACTGAAAAAAATAAACAAAGCTTAACTATATGCTGCTCATAACTGTGACACATTTAATTATGGGAATTTCTTTAGATATTGCCTCTTCTCCAATCTCATTTCTCATCCTCTACAACTCTTATTATATTAGACGCATGTTCAACCCATTTAGTCTGCCTCAATTTCTCAACCATTTTCCCCCTATTTTCCATTTCTTTATCTTTGCTGGATTTTGGTTAGCTTTTCCATCTCTGTCTTCTAGTTCAGTAATTCTCATTTTAGCTATGATCTACCTATTGTTTAACTCTTTCGTTGAATTTTTAATTTCAAAAATTAAAAAAAAATCATTTTTTGGAGTTCTTTCCTATTTTTCAAGTTCACATATTCTTATATAATAATATCTTACCCTTTCCTTGTGGTTTTTACTCCTTTTATCACTTTAATTATGTTAAGCATAGTTATTCTGTAATACATTTCATATTGTTCTAGTTTCTCAAGTCCTTGAAGTTCTAACAGTCCTCTTCACTATGTCTAATTACTCTCTGTCATACTGAATTATTTTCTTCTATGATTTATAAATTTTAATCCCAAGCTCTTGTTGGTAGTTCTTTATCACCCTGGACTGTTGGAAGTGTAGCTATACAGAGTTTTGCTTCTGCCGGACACCCCAGAACTTCACTGGTGTGAAGGATTATTGTTTATTATAAAACCCTAGGAAGACTGTCAATTGAGACTTCACAGTTGAATATGGAAAAACCATGAGCTTTGATTTCTCTGGGAGTTTTTTTTTTTTAAGTTTTAGTGTTTAGTTTTTCTAATTCCTCCTTCACTGACGGACAGCAATTCTATGATTCTGCCTTTATGCTGGGGTCTCAGGTCCAACTTTCTGCCTCACACAAGTCAAAGCCTTATCTCTTGTCTCCAGGAGACCTTCAAAGCTACAGCCCCTAGTTCCTAGTGGCTAGATCCAGTCACCAGCTCCCTCAGCCTCCACAGCATCAGCTGGTAAGTTTATTACTCTGGCTTTAATTTTCCTTTTCTTGCACCCACTGACATCTATGTTATGACAAGTCAGTCTTTTGTTATTTTTTTATTGATAACTTCCATGTGGTTAAAGGCGATGAGTAGCTCTGCTTAGACTCAGCCCATCAAGCTCCCAAAATTACCCCATGATTTTTAGACCATGATTTCTCCTTCTTCTGCCTCCACTTCTGAATTTATTCAGGTTACCCTGCTCCTGTGGCCCCTCATATCTAGAAGCTTCACCATCTTACACAAAATTTCCAATCACATTTATATTCTTTATAGATATTCTAAGGTTCTGTGCAGTCGCAGAGGTAAGAGAATCTCGTTGTGGTGTGCATTGCCATCTGCCATCTTGTTGCTCCAACGTTCCTTCTTTCTTCTTCTCAGCCAGACCCTGTAGGCTCTGACTTTTCCAAAATCTCGTGCTCCTACATGTCTTCTTCCTTAGCATGCATAGGAAGCTTAATTCTCCTAACAAAAAGTAGACATCACTTGACAAAAGCATATCTGTGTTCTCCAACGCCATGAACATTTTGGTGAATAGGATTTTCTTTATACCTTCAGACTCACAAAAGTTATGCAGAGAACAGAGACAAGACCAAACATTGCTAGAGACTTTTCTTTAATTGAGAAAACTGCAAGTTAATCTATACACAACAGAGAAAATAAGTTTCCGCAGCTTTAAGGATTGTTTTGATATTCACACACACACATACACACATTATAAAATATGTCTATTAATTCAACAAATATTGATTAAGCACGTAATAAGCAATGTGCTAGGTTTCATGGATATAATTAAAAACAAAACTACAGTCATCCATCACTTAATGATGGGGATACATTCTGAGAAATGCATTGTTAGGTAATTTCATCATTGTGTGAACATCATAGAGTGTACTTACACAAACCTAAATGTATATAGCCTACTACACACCTAAGCTATATGCTGTAGCCTATTGCTTCTAAGCTATAAACCTGTACAGCATGTTACTGTACTGAATACTATAGGAAATTATAACACAATGGTAGGTATTTGTGCATCTAAACATAGAAAAGGTACAGCAAAAATACAGGAATAATCTTTTTGGACCACTGCTGTATAGACACTGTGTCATTGACCAAAACATTGTTACATGGCACATGACTATATTTAATGGCTTCCCTTTCCTGCTAAACTGTAAATCCTAGGAGGGCAGGGCTGTGTTTTACTTATTTACCTCAAGATCCAAGTGCTTAGCAGTGTACTGGCACTTAACGATATCTGTTGAATACATAAATGATTGATTATATTAATACATCAGTGAGTTTTGTTGCAAAGATGAAAATCTAAAGGGAAAATGATATGAAATTGTTCCTTAAACCTGCAGATATATATTTAAAAAGACACTAAGCTCTATCCTTTTAGTTCACTCACATTGGCAACTTTTCCTATTTAGCAAGATCTTAATAACCTCTGCCCATTAGTTTCCTTCACTTTCTCCCAGTCATTTTCTCCTCCCCTGGTTTTGTTTCCTTGCCTGCCTATCCTGACGCTCATGGCTACCTTTCTGAAATACTCTCTTGTCAATGTACTTAGCACATTGGACAAGCTTGATTTATGGGATCCAACTTTGTTTTTTGCCTCTTAATGGCCCTTTAAAGTTATTCAGAGGAGAATCTTTCTTTGTGACTGAAAAGGAGACTTCATGGGCCTCATAACTTTCTCAGTTTAGGTAACCGATGGCTCTGTGGTCACTCAAGCTACAAACCATTGTCTCAGTTCAGAAAGTGGAACTGCCAAGTCCACAATATTAAACATCTCTTAAGCTTTCATTCAAAGCAGTTTCCCCTCCCTTCCTCTGCTTAAGGCAGGTGGGTAGGCAGGCCACTTGCACTTGTGGAATGGGGTAGGTCAGCTTCTACTCTCTTTCTCACCTCTCCTTTTCTCTCTCTCTCACTAGCCACTGTGATTTAAGTGCAACTTATAGACAGTAATATTCACCAATTTGTAAGTATACCATTGATGAGTTTTGACAAATAAATTCAGTCATTTGAATATCACTACAATGATAATACAAAACATTTGTATCATCTCAAAAGTTTCCTCATTCACCACTGCTGTCAATCCTCTTTGGCTCCTGGCAACGACTGATCTCCTTTCTATCTCTATACTTGGGCCTTTTCTAAAATTTCATATAAATGGAATCATGTAAAAGACTACATACTCCATCTGGCTTCTTTTTGTAGCATAATGCTTCTGAGATTCATACATGTTATGCTTATCAGTAGATTAGCTTTTTTCATTGCTGAGTGTTATTCCATTGTATGGACATACCATTATTTTTTTATCCATTCATCATTCAATGGACACTTTGGTTCTTTCTTTTTTTCAATCATTATGAATAAAGCTGCTATGAGCATTCAGATCCAAATTATTGATTAGGTAGGTGCTTAAACTTGTCCCTGATAAATGCCTGAGAGTGAGATTTCTAAGTGATCTGTTTAACTTGTAAGGATTGTCAAATGGCATTTCCAAAGTGGCTGTACCCTTTTGCATTTCCACCTGAAATGTATGAGAATGTCATTTGCTCCATACCTCCTCTTAAGCGCTTGATTTTATCAATCATTTTTAAAAATTTTAGCCATATAATAGATGTGTAGTGCTATCTCATTGTGGCTTTAATTTGCATTTTATAAATGATTAATGATATTGAACATCTTTTCACATACCATTGCCACTGATATATTTTCTTCGACAAAGTATGTCTTCACATCTTTAGCCAATTTTGTTTTAAATTGTGTCATTTGTCTTACCATTATTGAATTATGAGTTCTTGATATATTCTAGAAACAAGTTCTTTATCAGACATATGTCTACAAGTATTTTATCAGAGTGTGTTGCTTTTCTTTTCATTTCCATTGGTGTCTTTTGAAGAGTGAGAGTTTTTCATTTTCATGAAATACAATTTATCATTTTTTTATTTTATGGTTCCTTTTTTTTGTTGTATCTAAAAAAAATTTTGTCTAACCCAAAACTACAATGAATATCTCATATACTTGCTTCTAGACCTTTTTTTTATAGTTTAGATATATTTGGATATGTGATCTATTTTGTATTAATTTTTGTATATGGTATGACATAAAAATCATTGTTTACTTTTTTGCATCTGGATATTCAACTGTTTCAGTACCACTTTGTCTTAGTCCATTTAGGCTGCTATAATAAAGTACCATAAACTGGTGGCTTATAAACAAAAGATATTTATATCTCACAGTTCTTGAGACTATAAAGTTTAAGATCAAGGAGCTGGCAGATTTGGTGTGTTTTCTCACATGGTGGAAGGAAGAACTCTGACCTCTTCAGCCCCTTATAAGGGCATTAGTTCCGTTCATCAGGACTCTATATCTGTGACCTAATTACCTCCCAAAGGTACCATTTCCTAATACCATCACATTGGGGATTAGGTTTCAACATATAAATTTGGTGAGGAAACACACATTCAGTTTGTAGAGTACTTACTGACTCATAAACTATATTGGGCAAGTTATTAGGTGGCAATTTCATATGGTTCAAACTAGCATTTGGTCTCTTTAATCTTCTTTTTCCCCCATATGAAAAACAGGAAGAGCTGTGGTACATATTACGCAGGTGATTGTTGTGAAATTTAAATAAGATAATGCATGCAAAGCACTCCGTCCCCTGCAGAGCACATAAGTGCTCAGTAAAGGAGGATATGTTATAAAACTCATCAAGTCCTGACTATTGCAAAATATATCTTGAATTTATCTCCTCCACCTTATCACTATCTACTCATTCACTCATTTATTCACTTAACAACTTTTTATTGAATCACCATGTGTTCTGGGTACTAAGATAGGCATTGGGAATTCAATGGTAAACAAACTAGACATGGCCTGTGCTCCAGTGGGACTTTCAGAATGCAAGAGAAGACAGACTGTTAAATAGCAATTAAAATGCAAATAATAAAAAGTCATGACTCTGGGCTTTGCTCTGGCTAGTGAAAGAATACATTTTCTATGTCCCATCTTCTTCCCCCAGGTTCCTGGGTGAGGGAACATAGGATAAGCCCAGAGATAAGAGAGAACTATTGAAGAAACTCCTGCCAGAGTGATCTATCTAAACCACATATCTGACCATGTCACTCACTGTCTAAACCAGTGTAAGGCTCTTCACTGCCTTCAGGGTAGAGTTAAACTCTTTAAAATGACATATCTCTCACCAAAGCTCTTAGCACTCTTTCTCTCTCATTTTGTTTCAAAAAAACTAAACTATTTATATCTCTCTATACATGCCATGCTTTTTTATGTCTCTGTGGCTTTGCTCATGCAGTCCATGAAATGTCCTTCACCCTTCCTCTGCCTTGGTAACTCTTCATACCAGCTGGGATTCTCATGGCTGCAGAAGAAAGCAAGCCAGTTCAAACTAACTGGAGGAAAAAAGAGAAATTTACTGTAAGGATACTGGGATGTTTCCTGAAACAGAGAGCAAGGACGTGATTGTCTATCTATTGTAGGTAACAACAGAATGCATTCTCTGGAAGATGCATTCTCTTCAGTTTGTCTCTGCTTCTCCCTGTGCATGTCAATGTGACTCACGTTGTTATTATTGGTTTTCCTCTATCAAATGGCAGAAAACATAGCAATTGACAGTTCTCAAGCTTCAGTGAGTCCCATGTGGAAAAATCCTAGGGAGGGACATTGATTGCCTCAGCATGTTTCATGTACTCACTCATGGGCCAAACATTTGGGGCCTAGGGATGCAGTGTGATGATGTACAGAATAGCTGCTCTCACCATAACCATGTGGATGGGGGAGGGAATAACCCAGAAAATTTTTGGAAAAAATTACAAAAACATTATAGATATTTTTGAGATTCCTTGAAAAAATTTCATTTGCATAAATGAATTAATATAAATTAAGCATAAATAAGGAATCTCAGCTCAGATGACCCTCCTCCCGGAAGCACTCCAGATTCTCTTTATTGGTTTGGGTGCCTGTGTTCTATGCAGACTTACTGCCTCATGAATATGTCTAACACTACTGTTAACATTTTTGATCATCTGTTTCTGTGTCTGTCTCTTACGAATTCTTAGAGGACAAGTATGTAGTATATTCAGTTTTGTACCTCAAACTTTGAAGATACAGAAAACAAAGCAATAGTGAATGTGGAAATGTATTGAAGATTTTTGGAAGAATGAGTAGGTGATTACTTCAACTAACTGGCACTTGAATTTTATTTCTAAAACTCTCATTATAAAAAGTCATCATTTTCAACTTTCTTTTGAGTCAATATACATTTGCCCTCTTACATAGCAACATCAAGTCATTAATGAGATGATCCCAAACCTTGTTATTACATCATAACTTTCTCTTAGAAGTAATTATTGGAGGTGAGAGAATCTATATTAATTGACTTGATTATATATAATATTTAAAATCACCTAATTGACACAATCATTATAGAGAAAAACATGTGAAAGCCACATAAATAAACTCCGACTATGCTTAAGAACTGTCTAACCCAGCTCATTTGATAGCCTATTGACCAGTGAGTTAAACAAAACTCTAATTCAATGATAGCAGCATCCTCTGCCCTTTCCAAAAGTGCAGGATAGGATAATATTATCTCATGGTCAAGAAATGTATTAAATATGTGGAAAAATAAAATGTAAAAGAGCATGAGGAGAAACTTGGTGAAAATTAGCAAAACAATGCTCTGTTCTCCCTCTGCTGGCTTTTAGGCAGTATTGCTCTTCAAAGATCTGTCCAAAGGCCCATATGAAATTTTTTCAAGGAATCTCAAAAATATCTATAATGTTTTTGTAATTTTTTCCAAAAATATTTAGAATGCTCATAATGTTCATCTAAATAAGCTCCACCAAAGCTAGAGCATCCCCACCAAAGCCATCATTACCTTCTCTTCTTATCACAGATAATGACTAATACTGAATAGATAGAACAAGTAGAATCTAATGGCTTGACCAATTTTCCAAAAGAGCAATTCAAAAGAAGTAATTGATATTAATATTATAAATAGATAATATTATGTTTTCTAGTTTTCTAAGAATATGATTCTTACAGATTGAGATGCAGCCTGATTGAGTAGGAAAAACACTGCATTTTTAGAAAGACAACCTGGGTGTGAGTCTTGACTATCCCTATTACTTACTGGTTGTACAAGCTTTCCAGATTGTCATTTATATGTTAGTTGTATAACATTACCATTTACGGAACTAAGTCTCATCAACCTCTAAATGAGGAAGCTATGCAACAGAATTGTTAAATCCTTTTCCAGTTCTAATTTTTTTGTTCCCAGTGCTGTTGAATTATTAATTTTTAATAATTAATTTCTGCATTTAATTCACACCATTTTGGTCATTCGAAGATGTAACCAAAATGGTTCCTGTAACCATCAGCTTCCTTCCTTAACGTTGTGCCAAACACACTGTGGACACCCAGATGAATCCTAATTGACACAATAATGATTGTGATGGCAATAAAGAGCCCTGGGGTTTTTATTTGAGCCAAATTCTTTCCTAGTTACATGGCTAGTATTTTGAATAGCAGCTGTGAACAAATCTGTATTTCCTTCCCCTACGCCACCCCCACAACAGTCTGAAATCTTTACTTCAAATGAGACAAATCAGAAGAACTGCTGAAAAACACAGTTTCAATCTGTCCTTCTGTCCAGTCATTAGTTAAATCCCCTATATCACATTTCTTTAAATCAACTGACTCTTAAATATTGTTATAAGGAAAGCAAGGACAAGGTGGGTGTGAGGTTAGGGGATACTAGTTCAAATAATGACTCCACTTCTTTTAAGTTTAATACCCATCTTTCCAGATTGAAACATACCATGTCATGAATGAGATAATACATGTGAGCTTATCATTCCAGTGTTTTCAGACATAACTGGAGGTCCATAAATAGTGGCAAGAATAATTATAGCTACCAGTTATTGAGAACTCACTATGTGCCAGGCACTATGCTAAACTATATATATAAAAAGTTATACACAAACACACACACATACACAAACACATATTCATTTATTCCCCACAAAAACCCTATAAGGCAGATGCTACTTTCTCTATTTTACAGATAAGAATTTGAAGCTTAGAGAATTAATGTAATTTCTACACATTATCCTACTAGTGGCTAAGCCGGGATTTGAACCAGGCAGTCTGATTCCAGAGCCCACTTAGAGTTTTGTTTCATGCCCCAAGGAGGATATTGAAGCTTTAGAAAGCAATTAGTTATGCACCCTCCAGAATAACTAAAATGAAAGCCAACAATAACAACTGAGAACTCCAAGTGGTGGTGAGCATGTTTGTGAGTGTAAATTGGTGCTAGAAGGAATGTAAATTGATGCAACCACTTTGAAAAACTCTTCAGCAGTATGTACTCAAACTGAACATACACATTGCCTATAATCCAGCAATTCCACTCCCTACTACATATCCAAATGAAAGTGTAAATGTATGTGGACCAAAAGACAGAATGTTCAAATGTTTGTTGCAGCATTATTTGTAGAAGCCCCAAATTGAATGAACCCAATGTCCATCAACAGTGAAAGAGATAAAAGAAAATGTTGTCAGTTTCACGTAATAGAAATACCACTCAGCAATGACAAATAATTAATTGCTTACGATGTCATACAGCATCGATGAATTTTAAGGACATAATACTGACCACAAGAAGCCAGACACAAAAGAATATATGTGGTACAATTCCAAAGCTCAAAGTCCAGAAACAACCAAAACCAGTCTATGGTCAAAGAAGTTAGAATGGTGGTTACCTTTGGTAAAAGGTGCTCACAACTAGGAGACAGCATACAAGAGACTTCTGGGGAGCTCCTAATTTCTTGACCTGTGTAGTGGTTATACAAATATAAAAATGTATCAAGCTATAGACTTAGAACTTGTGTACTTCTTTGTGGTATGTCAAAATTCAGTATGAAAGCTTACACAAAGGAAATGAAAACAATTACTAAGAATTCATTCCCCTCATTCCCTTTCAGAGTACATGCCATCTCATCCCAAACTTGGGATTCTTGCATGCAAATGTTTCTCTTTTTTCCTAATTCTTGGTTCCTTTGCACATTCCCAAGTGTGTTTAATGAGAAGCTGTGAATTTCTCACAGGAAACTACCTCACTAGCTGATATCCTAAACTTCAGTTCCACTCTCTGACCACAACTGTTCATTGTTTCAGTTTGATCACAGATTTCACCTCCTTGCCTTCAATTTTGATTTTGAAAGCTCCATTTCTTTTCATTCTCAACCAGCTTTCCCTCTTTCGTTCATTTGTTTATTTGAAGAGATTTATCACTTCAACCATTCCACTTACTCAACTAATAGTGCTAGGCTCCTGGAATACTATAGCAAATTAAACTGACATTATGTCTCATCTCATGATTCTCACCATCTAATGACTTCCATGAAAAAACCCTAAACTCTCTTGTCTCTTGTCCTTCTTACACATCTAACCGTCAACTGCTCTTGCTTAAATTAATTCTGTTGTCTGCCTTCACTGGTCCCACACAAGGGCAACTATACACTAGAAGAAAAATTGAAATTTTCACATCATTAATTTATGTCTCTGCATATTCATGGTCTCTAACTTCATCTAGGTCCTAAATGCTGTTCTATGTCCCTAGCAAGCTTTCTCTTTATTTTTCCTAACCTCTAATTGAAATTTAGCGTTTCATTTATTTACAAAGGGCAGGCAACAAATAATAGTATTAGCAGTGCCTATTAGTACTGCTGCAGTACTAATAACTTTGTTTACAGTGTCTATAACTTTGTCACTAACAGAAATCACATAATTTTTTGTGTCACATTATAGTTGTTACAGGTATCTCAGGATATATTCATATTCATTACTACTTTGCAATTATGGTAGTTATTAGATTTGACACCAGACCATGCTATTGTATGCATTAGGATAAGTATTGTAGCATTTTTTAAAAATATGTTTTTTGACACTCCTCCCATCAAGAGGTAAAGATTATGTTCCTTTCCTGTGAATCTGGGGCAAGCTCAATGACTCCCACATAACCAAGAGAAGTCAGTGGAAGTGACGCTATGTGTTTCCAGGGGCTAAGTCATGAAAGGCAAAGAGGCTTTCACCTTGCTTCCTGGAGCACAAACCCTGGGAGCTCTGAGACACCATGTAATAAATCCAACTACCTTCTGGCTGCCATGCTGTGAGGAAGACCAAACTAGCCTAAGCAAAGAGCCCACGTGGAGACAGAAAGAGAGAGAGAAAGACCGACCTGGCCCAGCTCCTACTGTTACTTTGATTGGTAGAAACAAGTAAGTGCTTCTTACAAGGTCTGTCAATCTGCTCTGGCTTATGGGAAGACAAACTATTCCCAGCCCTGTGTAAGTACTAGAAACTGTTTGGCCCACTGCTTTTTGGTGTCTTTTCCCTAGCCTCGTGGAGTTTCATCCTTCCATTGCACAGGTAAGTACTCAGAGCCAAAGGGAAGTACACAATACAAAGGAACACTCTTGCAGATGTCCAAGACTCTCTTGTGTGCCATGTCCTCCTCTCAGATACTCTGCCCATCAGCCTCCCCAACTTCCCATCTCTGTCGCCTCCATCTCTGTCGCCTCCATTTAGTGAAATCATCGGTTTTTGTTTGGGTTCCCCTCCCTGTTCTAGGCTCTGGACACTGCCTCCAGATAGTAAGCTGGGGTCATTATGGAACTTAATTCATTCGTTTCCCTTCTCTCAGGGATCACAATCCTGCACTGCCTGTTGGCCAATGTCTGAAAACAATGATTTCATATATACATACATATATGTGTATATGTATATATACAACCCTTTCCTAAATATGTATAAGTATACATATGATTTATATGAATGTATATATGTGTGTATATATATCTTATACATATTATATATTTATAATATATATTTTATATATGTATATAAAATATAAATATTATATATTTTATCATATGCATATATTTTATACATATTATATATTTATATATTATATAACATATTCAGTATATAAATATTATATATAAAATGATATATACATATCATATATTTTATATTATATATATACGTAAATACATGTATGTAATATATAAAATATATATTTTTTTCAAGTGATACTCCCATCTCAGCTTCTCCAGTAGCTGGGACTACACTTGTGAGCTACCGTGCCCAATTCATTTCACATATTATGCTCAATTTTCCAGGTATTTCTAGTGATAGGGTAATTTTGCAGAAGCAGAAATCCAAATGTAATTGCTAAAACCTAAATTAAAACTGAATTGTGTTCTTTAATCTTAAAATTCACATTCAAAGACACAAAAAAGGGGTGCCTCTTTATACTTGACAGTAAAGCTTGTTGAAGATGTTCTCTCAGGTAGCTGTTAGCATCTCTAACTTCCCGCTCTTTAATTGGGTATATTCTGACTTCTACCATCACCACATCACTGAAACAGGTCTTATTACACCATCTATAACTATCTTATTAGTACAGCTAATCTATAACTATCTTATTAGTACAGCTAAGGAATATATTTAGTTCTTTTTATTTTCCTTCTAGTTCATTTCAGTCTGAGCTGGAAGATGAGTTATTTCCTTACTTGACTTTCTACACCTGTGCTATCCACTCTGGTAGCCACTAGGCACATGCGGCTACTGAATATTTGAAGTGTAGCTAGACCAAATTGAGAGGCACTGGAGGTGTAAAACACACACCAGGTTTCCAAGACATAATATGAATTAAAGGACGTGACATATCTCATTAGTTTTTATGTTAATTACATGTTAAAATGATAATGTCTTAATTATTGGGTTAAACAAGCGCTATCTCTAAAATTAATTTCATCTGCTTCTGTTTACCTTTTTATATCACTACTAGAAAATTTACAATGGCTTATGTGACTCACATTGTATTTCTAATGGCCAGTACTGCTCTATAACAACCTCTTGCACCGACAGAGCCCTGCTTTCAACTTTCCTTTCTTGGTTTGTGGGTCTCTGTTCTTCCCTAGTTTTCTTGCTACCTCGCTGTCTGCTCCTTCTCAGACTTTTCTGAGACCTAAATCTGTTGTTCTAAAATCGTAGTGTACTGCAAAATCACCTGGGTTGCTTGCCAAAAATGCAGATTCTTGGATCTTATCTGCAGATATTATGATCTGGTAGACTGGCTTGGAGGACCGAGATTCTGATTCAGTAAAATAGAACGAGAGCTCAGAAATTTAGAATAATCTTTAGCCCTATTCTTTCTCATTTTACCCTATACATTCCATAGGTTTCATCTTCCCTATCCCACCCAGCTCCAAAGATAGAACTACCACTCACAGACTAACATTTCCCAAAACTCTTATCTTCCAGCTGAGATCCCTCTCTTATCCTGCCCTCTTCTTCCAACTGCCAGCTGTATATCTTCACTTGGAGGTACATTTGATAAGTTTGAGAAAACTTAGCGTATTCAGTATTTAAATTCTTATCTCTGTTCTCCCTAGCCCATTCCTCCTTTTGACCTCCCAGTTATCCAAGCTAGAAACCTGAAATAATTATTTACTTCTTCCTAACCTCTATATCTAATCAGTTAAAAAATCTGACCAATTCTGCTTACTTAACCTCTATCATCTCTATGCCTTTTAAATGCCCTTCATTTAGGGTTTCTCAATCTTGGCTCTACTGAAATCTTGAGCCAGTTAGTTCTTTGTTGTTGGAGGAGGGAGGTTGTCCTGTGCATTGTTAAGTGTTTAGCAGTTACCCTGTCCTTTACCCCTCTAGATACTAGTAGCACCCCTTGCTGGTACAGCCACAATGTTTCTAGACATTACCAAATCCAGTGGGAGGAGGTGAGTGGGAGGGAATCACATTTCAACCCATAGAGCCACTGCCTCACTTGATGGAGGCCCTCTTCTTAATCATCTGCGTTAGGGCAAGAGTTTCCACCTGGCCCTCTAGCCCAGGACTGCACCTCTCTTCTATTCTCTACACTCCTGATAGTTTTACAGTTTTCACAGGTTAAAATTCAGTATCTCTAATATGGCATAAAAAGGGCATTATTTGTTACCTATGCGCCTTTCCAGCTTTCCACTCTACCCATACTGAAAGGCTTTGCAGTTTCCTTAGGGATGGATGAAAGGCGTAAGAAGTGTTAACTATAGACAGTAACTAAGCTAGTAGCTTATGAGATAAATGCAAAACTCTTAGCATATTTTAAATATAGAATATGAGTAAGCATGTACTTTGTGAAACATAGGCAGGATTATGTAAAATATATATAGTAAGTTAGTAAACTATAAGACATGCCAAAGTTAAATAGAAATATGATGGAATAGAGAGTCACTGATAGCCAAAAAGGGATGGAAAAACTAAGCAATGAGCAATCATGACATATCTGGGCTATTAACTATGTCACCTCTAAATCAGCCACCCATTGGTCACACTTAGAATAGTCTCATATGTGCTCTGCCCAGGAAATGCAAATAAAACCTGTATCTGTTCAACAACTTACCTAGTAAGCTCTGGCTGTGACCAGGCATACTTCTCTGCGTCTATCCAATAAAGCAGGTGTGTACCATTGGCCCAAAGCACTTTCCACCTGTGGGCCTCCTTGCTGACACCTCACCTCTGGTCCTCGTAAGTATACCACCAGCGGAGAAGGCTGTTGTGGCAGATAGGATATATGAACATTACTTAACCCATGATTCAGGTGATGGCGTCCTTCCACTTGCTTGCACCTTATCCTAAGTGTGTCCACTTACCACAACTCTTTCACCTTTTCACTGGATACTTAAATTGAATAGGCTATATTATTTAATAATCTTAATTTGATCTGTGAGCCTTCTCTGTTTCATTACCTTTAGGATAGCTTGCCTAGTTTACTAGGAAGTCACAATTGCATCAAATTAAGTTCCATGCAGGCATTAATCTCCTCCCAGAATGCTCCTGCTTTAGCCCCTATCATTTTATCCTGTTTATATCCATGTGTTTCTGTTATGACACTTTTCACACCACACTGTGATTAACTGTTTATTCCTCTCTCACTAGTCTGTGAGCTCCTTGGAAGCAGAAATAAATTTTATTGTTTTTGTCTAATCATTGCTTAACAAAGTGCCAACCACAAAGTAAACAGTAAAAGAATTACAGAATGCAACCTCCTGCAGACACAGTTGAAGAAACTATTCATTGTTTTTTCCTTTCTGTCATTCCCTAGTTCTAGGCATCAAATCGCTTGCCTAGTCGGCGAGCAGTATGAAAGTGGTGGGAGGACCATAGACGCACTGCAGAAAACAGCTTACAGTAGATGCAGAGAATTACTAGCAAGCTTGGGCCTTGGTGGGGCTTGTCTTATTTACCTGTTCCTCATTTTTCACTGGGAGTTTAAAACAAGTTTTTGTTTCCCTGCTATCCCGACCTTAAGATAATTAAAAGGCCAAGAATCTTTAAGAGACTTTCAGTTCTCCTGGATTCTAGATAATAAAACCCACTTTAAAAATTAATGAGCACCTATACTGTGACAGACAATAAGGATACAATAAAAATACCATTTCTGTTCTGAGAAAATTTACAAGCATCTTCCTGGAGCCTACATTTTACTCGAAGTAATAGCTATTTTTATAGCTTACAATAAAAGATGCATTTTGGAATATATTTCGCTTGAATTAAAGAAATAGAATGTGAGACCTTAAACAAAGGGTCCGTTCTTCAGATCCTTTTAACTCACACTCTCCTTCAGGGGTCGGGGTATTTGGGTGCAAAAGTTTACTATCACGCACAGGTGTAGAGATGTACAAATACGATCCAATTTAGTGGAAACTGTGTCTTGTAAGAGATGGCCCCCAGGGACCTCCCACATCCCTAACCTCTCGGAGGACTGCAAAAGACAGCATCTGAAGCACCTCTTGCCTCGCCTTGAATCATTTGCCACTTCACGCCGCCCCGCCCCTTCCGTCCCCGGAGGCCGCCAGCCTCGTGTCCGCTCTAGGCTTCTCCCGGACGTCTCTTTGTGGTGGCGTTGAGCTCCTCTAGCCCGCGCTTGCCGTCCTCTCAGTGGTAGCGCGGGGACTGGCTGGGAAGCGGTCGGTCGAGTGTGGCCTGTGTGGACTCGCATCTTGCCCGAAGCCGGGCGGAGAAGAGATCAAGCTAAGGTGGAAGGGGAGCGGGGGAGGCCCTGGAGAGGAGTGGGAGAGTGGAGACGGGCCCCTGGGTGGCGAGGGAGCCCGGCGGCGTCACGGGGGAACCCGGGGAGAGGTGGAAGAGGAGGCCCGCACACGTGAGGGGGATTTCCAGCTGCTGGCCGGGGCCTCTCACCCCTACCCCCACGTAGTTCATCTGCGACGCAACGCCTTGTGTCAAAGCCCAGCACAGGTTCTGCCGCCTCTGACCTCTCTGAGGGTCGTCGACTGTCCTGTAGGCCCAGGACCTTCAAAGCTACGATTTTGACGTGAACTACTTAGGGTTATTGTGGCCTTGAACTCCGTAGACAGCCTTTATCTCTGCTATTTTTGTTTTTAATTTTTCAAATCAGAATCCTTTCAACCCTGGCCGTTTGAGGCCAAAGGCTAATGTTTATTTTTCCATCCCGGTACCATGAACTTAGTAGGTGCCCACTGGACGGATCTGGTGGTTTTAGTCATTTGTAAATAGCCGTGAACTAAGGAAGAAATGTATGTGGCCTCTTACAGGGTTGGGTTGGGAATCATTGCAGGGTTTGGGGGCACTCTGTTAGGCATGATAACAACAGCTCTAGGCTTGAGTTTCTTCATCTGTAAATGAGAATGATAGTACTTTCCTCAGGGTGGCTATGAAGGTTCCTGAAATGATGTTTGCCCTAAGCACTGTACCTGGCATGTCCTGACTACCACACTTGAACCAAATCTTTTCAATGGTGTTATGGACTATATTTTTGTTTTAAATTGCCTTTACCTTTCTTATTGTGCCTAGATCTTCCTGAGGATTGAGACTCTCCTCTTTGCCTTTGGGCCCTTTGATTAATGCCAATTGTCATGTTATAGGTAATCAGTATTTGAAGATGACAGGCACAAAAAGTTCACAGTTGCAGGATGCGTGACTTTTGTAGGCGTATGTACCCATAACTAAAGCTCCTGATTTGGGGAGTAGGGGTAGATTAAATTATATTTTTATTAAATAAGAGATAATCTGGGAAGACGCTGTGTAAGTTGTAAGACCCTATGCCAAGAAAAGCCTTTAATTTTTTTCATGAAAACTTTTTTTTATGTTTTTCATAAAAGAGACATCAGTTGACCTAAAAACGAAGTAAATTTTTTGTTTTGTTAAATTTCCTCTAAATGTTACTTTTCCCACTAATAAGGAGACTGGTAACAAACTAAAAAACTATGTTAAGGGAAATTAACATATTGGAACGGGTATTTCTGCATCTCCCCTACAAATTTAGGAAGAAAAAGTGAGTTCCCTAATTAATCCTCAATTCCCTCTGCTGTTGTTTTGTTAGTGGCTGTTTTGCTGTTTTGTTAGTGGTGGTGGGGGTGTTCTGCATTAACACCCCGAAACCCCTGTGATAATGTCCTAGACCTTGCAAGCATCATGGCCACGTGTGAGTTTCCTCAGCTTCCTCAACCTAATCTACCTTCCTTACCGTTTGGTAATGGGCAGCAAGAGAAAATGCTTAAGAACTCTTTAAAACTACTGATGTTTTAAAGTAAAGCTGGATAATTCCCTGAGCTGGCAGCGTTCAAATTGTATGAGGAGCAAATACTTTTGTTTACTGCCTAAGGTAGTAGGAGAGGTCTAATCAAAGTATTCTACATTTATTTCATTCTCTTTTGATTCTTAGGTAGTGCTACAAAAATATTCAATGTTAATCTTAGAATACAAAACATGCTGTATTTAGGCACTAAAGTAAAGTGATGTCAATCCTAAGGCAGCAGAAAGTCTTAATTTTCTCCTATGCAGAATTTTTAAAAGACAATGTCAAATAAGAAATCTGGACTTAGGAGAGACTTTATTCAAAAGGGTTATTACAAAAGGAGAAAAGGGACTTTTGCAATGGGTAGAACCAAAAGATCTGCAAGAATCTCCAAGGAGTGAACTGTGCTAGAAAGTTTTGGTGTGAGGAAGTAGGATATAAGGGTGGCTTGATCTAATAGTAGATCTGAGAATGTTATTCCCTGGCTCTGGCTGAGAGTTGGCCAAAGCTCAGGAACCTGGGGGAAGGAGAGAAACTAAAGTTTGATTAACAAGTATTTTGTTCCACTTGTTCTGTAGGGCCAAGCAGATCAGCAAATTATTCATAAATTCATAATTGAAGCAAAAAATGAGAATTTGGAGGGTCTTTCTTTTGCTTGGTCATAGGTAAACAAGGGGGGATCCTTGAGTCTTACCTAACTCAAGGGTGGGAGGATTTTTTAAATTATAGCTAATAAGGAGCCAGCACAGGGCTCAAGCAAAATTCAACTTGCCAAAAAGTGTTTTTATTATTTGACATTGAAAAGTATTGAAAACCTGGATTTTATTTATACCATGGTGAATCTTTCTAAAACTGGGGTTTTTGTTATTGGTTTGCTTGTTATCCTATAAGAAGCTGGATTTTTTTCTTCCATGAAGAGTACTAGGTTTTATATTGACCAAAGTGTTTGGAGCAAATTAATCTTTTCTTGCGTTAAAAGATTATTAAAATAGGAACTGGTAAGATGCTACAACCAGTTTAAATGACAATTAAAAGTAGACATGTTTATAGAGCAGGAATATTGAAATAAATGTGCAAGTGAGGGCAAAATTGGCTGCTTCCACAGTCAGACGGAAGTCCATTGAACCGTCACCAGATAGAATTTACAAGAATACAGACAATTATTTTGCATTGCTGTTGGTTATCTACAGTTGACAGTTGTAAAATAGCTCCAAGATGCTGAAAGAATCAGACTTCCCATGTAATCAGAATGTGAAAACCTGAAAGGCTGTGCTCTCAACAGTGCAGTTTTCTATTGAAGCAGATGTTTTTCTCTGTCCTTAGTGTATCGAATTTAAATCTCCTGTCCCTCAATAATCTTCCCTAGAGTTAGACTTCCTGTAAGGCAAATACATATCTGTGTTTTTCTTACTCTTTTTTGCTATCTTCTATAAAATATAGAAGATATCAAAACATTTTAAATTTAAATTTTTTAATTGAATTATCTGAAGCAGTACATAGCAACTGTAATGTGCTTACAAATCACTTGGGTATCTTTTTGAAATGCAGATCCTGACTCATTGGGTCTGGAGCTGATACTGAGATTCTGTATTTCTATTGAGGTCTCAGCTGATGCCAGTGCTGATTCAGGGAGAGTAAACAGTAATGCATTTCCAACTATATTAAGGAAGGGGCCAGATAAATCATCGTTATGGAAGAACATAGCACTGTACTGTAGGTGAAAGAAACAATATGAACTTGCTGGACTGTCATTTGAAGAAAACAAAATATAAACTGTAGGCCACATTGCCAGAACACAGACCAAAATGAGCAAAAACAGTTGCTAGGAAACAGGCCCAAATGCAGAACTTTAGCTTATAGGAGGAAGTCAGAAAGAGCTGGAAATGAGAACATTGAGGAATATAACAGAGGAGGAACAACCAGAGGGTGTAATTTTTAGAATGCAAACAGTGACCACTTATGATCAGTGTCTGAAATTTGGTGTTCCTTGAGCTAGCTGGACTTGGACTCTTTGACAGTATGTGAACAAACTGCCTAATCGTAGATCAGAAAGCTAACCTATGGAAGACTTTAAAACTACCTTGACTCAGGTGTGTGCAGTTTTACTCAGGTGTGTGCAGTTTTACTCAAGTGAGTGGGATTAGTTTGCCGCTGAATTTTAATCTGTGTAAAATTTAGTTTTTATCACAGTTGGCAATGTCTTCTATCAGATAGGATATTTTAATTTTAAAATGAGCTGATCCTGTAAAGAAGTAATTCGTTGTCTGAAATTCAAATCTAACAGGGCATCCTGCGTTTTTTATTTGCCAAGTCTGGTGACCCCATTTTCTGCATCCAGTAAGTAGAGATCTTTGGTGCTAGCTCAATGTCCTGCCTGTTACTAAGAAAAACTGAACTTCCTGTAAACAAATTACAGGACCCACCTACTCAGAAGGCTGAGGTGAGAAGATCACTTGAGGCCAGGAATTTCAGAAATAGGTATTCAACTTCACTGGCACAAGTTACAGAGTCTATTCCGTTAGTTTCCTTTAATCATGATGAACTCTGTTGAATTTTGTAGTAATTTAGCCATGAATAAAGGAAACTAATGGAACAGAGACTCCCCAATAACTAAGGAAAAGAATTTTTTACCTAAAATTAAAATTAATAGAGTAAATGAAATTACCCTAAAGGGTAAAAATGTATTATTACTATGGACAGATAAGGTTTCTAAAGTAATTAGTTTCCTAAATCCAAGATGCTTTTCCTATCAAATATGACCATGGTAGCCCAAGTTTTGAATATTAGGAAATAGCTTTATGGCAAAAAAAGTTCCATTATAGATCTGTGGCTAAAAACTGGTGATGATTACCTCCAAATAAAAAGAATCTGTGGCATTAACAAAATACTAAGCATTATTTTCTGTACAGTGATAAGGGATAGTTGTCCTAGTTTCCCTTGTATTAAGAAAGGTCAGGTCAGGCCAGGCACGGTGGCTCATGCCTGTAATCCCAGCACTTTGGGAGGCTGAGGCAGGCGGATCACGAGGTCAGGAGATCGAGACCATCCTGGCTAACATGGTGAAACGCCATCTCTACTAAAAATACAAAAAAAAAAAAAAAAAAGCAAAATTTAGCCAGGCGTGGTGGCGGGCACCTGTAGTCCCAGCTACTCTGGAGGCTGAGGCAGGAGAATGGCGTTAACCTGGTAGGTGGTGCTTGCAGTGAGCTGAGATCTCGCCACTGCACTCTAGCCTGGGTGACAGAGCGAGACTCCGTCTCAAAAAATATATATAAAAAATAAGAAAGGTCAAAGCCAGATTGTGTCCCTTATTTGCTAATATACATTGCCACATAGTTCGTTGCCTTGTAACTTTACCTCTGATTTCCTTTTTCTCCTCCTTAATTTATCTTAATCCAGTTATCTGTTTGAAGAAAAAAAAAATTTATTTATTTTTTTATTTTTTGAGATGAGAGTCTCGCTTTGTCGCCCGGGCTGGAGTCCAGTGACACGATCTCAGCTCACCGCAACTTCCGCCTCCTGGGTTCAAGCGATTCTCATGCCTCAACCTCCCATATAGCTGCACTACCACACCTGTCTAATATTTTTGTATTTTTAGTAGACACAGGATTTCACTATGTTAGCCAGTCTAGTCTAGAACTCCTGGCATCAAGTGATCAACCCACATTGGCCTCCCAAAGTGCTGGGATTACAGGCAGGAGCCACAATGCCTAGCTAGAAGAAACTTTTCTAATTATTACTGTGATAGAAGCCATTTTATCTGATTTGATTGGGACCTGTATTAGTTCATTTTTAAAACTGACTAAAACACAATAAATGAATATAAATATACTCTGTTTTTACCAGCTTTAAAACTTTTTTCAGTTAAAATGTTCAGTAACATATTTTAACACTTTAAAGTGTATTTTATTTTTTAACTTTCTAAATATAGTATTTTGACCTAAAACACAGACATTTATTCGCCATTTTTTGTTACCTGAGGCCAGGGTCTTCTTTTTCTATGATTTTGCTGATTATTGTTTTTCTCTGCAGAAACCATATCAAAATGTGTTTAAGATTTCTCTCCAGTTTTTTTTTTTTTTAATTTTGCGAAGCTTAAAAACACTTGTAAAATTGCTGAATCCTAGACTTCACAGTCCCTCACTACCACTCAGATTTCAGTGGTTCACATTTTTTCTCAACAGCAGATTTTTTCCTAATGAGTTGCATTGGTTGCATATTTTCTTGAGAATTCAACTTTTTTTTTAAATTTGCTTTGAAAATTATTATTTATGAAAAATTTCAAATAGAAAGTATGGACAGTAGTGAAGCACTTATGTACATGTCACCAAACCTTATTTTCTGTAAATCTTTTTGGGGAAAATAATGTTTTTTCCCCTCAGAAGTATCCACAAATGTGATATATGTTACTCTTATGTATATTTTAGTATATATTCATGTTTCATCTGTAAATCTTATATACTATCTTATTTTTTTAAATTTTACCTTTAATGATGATACTATATAACCTTTACAACTTTTTTCACTTAAGATTGTCTTTGAGATTTATTCATGTTGATTCACGTAATTCATGTAGTTTATTCATTTTAACTGTTATGTGGGAATCCCTTGTATGAGTAACGATTTCACATCCTTTACAATTAGGTTATTTGTCATCTTTCACTGCCAAAGGCAGTGAATGCTGAAAGTTTTCGTATATAACTTGTGCTCTTATTGGAGATATTTTTCTCCAGCTGACACCCAGAACTGAAAAGAGCTGAGTCCCAAGGTGTATGCTTCCTCAGTTTTACAAGAAATTGCAGAAAACATTCTAAAGCAGTTGCAGCAATTTACATTCCTACCAAAGTTATTATAAGGAGCATGTGAGAGTTGGACACATCTTAACCAGATATCGGATTTTTAAATTGATTTCAAGCAAATGTTTAAGAAATGATATTTAATTTGCATTTTCCTAGGAACTATGGAGGAAACAGTCTGTATGCATGTATTGGCTTTTGTTCTCTTTCTCTGTGAATTGCCTAACTATATTTGTTTAGTTTTCCAGTGGACTCTGTCATTTTCTAATTGATTTTTAGAAGTGAGGAGTTACTCGAATATTTGCGATAATAATCCTAACACCTTTCAAGTGTCTTTTTTTTCTCCTTTAGTTATACAGAAACGTGTAAATTTTACATATAATCAAATATATCCATCTTTTTATTTATTTATTTTTTTGGTACCTGCTTGCTTGTTTGAAAAATTCTTCCATACTTCCATGTCAGAAAACCTTCTTTATTTTCTCATAAACATGTTTAGTTTTTCTTTTCATGTTTAAATCTTTAATCCACTTGTTATTGATTTTTGTTTGTGCAGAAGAGATCTAATTGTTTTTCCATATGGTTAAAGTCCCTTCTTCATTAGTGTGTGATACCCATCGATTAATAGTACCACATGTCATATACCGAGCCCTCATCTACTCATGGATCTGTTTGTTTATACTATACCAATACCATAGTTTTAATTAGAATAGGTTTATAGTAAATCAATATGTTACTGTATTTTCCTTCAGGATTACCTTGGCTTTCTTAGACCTTTGCTCTTTCATATAGACCAGCTTGCTAAATTCCAAGGGGGTGGCAGTAGAATATCTGATGGAACTTTGATTGTAACAGAACTGAATTTACAGATGTATTCCCAGATAATTGACATATTTTTTATAATGAGCCACTCCATGATATATAGCTGCATTTATTTAGGGTACCGTTTTTGTCTTTCAGTTTGATAATTTTCTCCATGAAGTTCTTGTTGTATGTCTTTTGTAAGATTCACATATTTTGTAAGATACAGTGTTTTTTGGTTTCTAGCATCCCTGGTGAATTCTCTTATTAGTTCTAATAGTTTGTTAAACCTCTTGTATTTCTCATGTATCTTAGGATAATATTTCTTATTTCCTCCTTTTTAATTCTTATGTGGTCTTAAATATAATCTGTAATTGCAGGTGTTTTCGTGAAGTTCTGACTTTACAGGGAACGCTTCTGTTTGATTATTAAATGTCTATTATAAGACTTCGATAAATACCTTTTTTATTCCTTATTTTCTTTTAGATAGGTGTTGAATTTTATCAAATGCTTTTTCAGTTTCCTAGATAAACTTGCAGCACAAATTTGATTCTCTTTAATATTTTCTCTAGGGTGATCAGCCCATGCCCTAAACCTCCAGACAAAATAAAACAGGGAAAATTTGCTAGAATCAAGAATGATGGATCCATGTTCAGTTGGAGTCCAGCTTCGTACTACAAATGAGTGCCATAAAACCTACTATACTCGTCACACAGGTTTTAAGACTTTGCAAGAATTGTCATCAAATGATATGCTTTTACTTCAACTTAGAACTGGAATGACACTTTCTGGGAACAATACAATTTGCTTTCATCATGTAAAAATTTACATTGACAGATTTGAGGATTTACAGAAGTCATGTTGTGACCCATTTAACATACACAAGAAATTAGCCAAAAAAAATTTGCATGTAATTGACTTAGATGATGCCACTTTTCTGAGTGCTAAATTTGGAAGACAGCTTGTACCTGGTTGGAAGCTTTGTCCAAAATGCACACAGATAATCAATGGAAGTGTGGATGTTGATACTGAAGACCGCCAGAAAAGGAAACCTGAGTCAGATGTATGTGTAATAGTCATTTTTTTCTACTTTGTGAATTCTACCATGTAGGATTTTGCTTAACTATAAGAAAATCATATTTACATTATTACTAAATTTGTTAGCATACAGTGAATTAAAAGGAGGGGTGAAAGTGGATGATGTTTCTAAATATTATTCACATATACTGAAGGTCAAGATTGGGGGATAAAGAAAGTAGGCTTGGGAAAGTAATAATAAAATATGCCTAAGACTTCAAGCTACAACTTTTAGTACGAAGACTTTAGGAGTGGGTTTTAGAATATTCTGGCCAAGCCAGGATTTAGTTTCTTTTCTGATACCAAAGTAACTACATGGGACATGGCAACCACCAAGGGTCTTTGCAGCAGTATGAATTCGCCTTTATATGAAGGACTTGGAAATCACTGCTTTAAAAGGAACATTAGAGAGGTGACTTACAGTAATTGTTTTTTATTTCACTCTTTTTTTCTCCTTTCACACTGTCTCGTTCTTGAGTTTTTTAAATGCTTGTGAATTTTCTTTGCTTCTAGTTCTGAATTCCTACTTGATATGGTCAAGGCTAATTTTAGGACTCCTTGAGGTTAAAAAATAATAATAATAATACATTTTTACATTGTAAAGTATTAAATATTTTACCTCTATTCCTATTGACATGCCTACATGCATATATAACCATATCAGAACAACTTAAGTTTTCATAAAGCTATCTTTTGTGTAGCACAAGTATATCGAAGCACATCTCAGAATTTTTACTTGTAATTATTTCATAATTCTTACTGCTGGAATATTTTTCTCAGTTTTCTCCTTTTTATTAAACCAAGTTAAAAGATAGTTGAAATTTGAAATTATACTATTTTCCTGTTGTTGTCTTCTCAGAGGAACATCTTGAGGGCCCAGTTTATCTGCAGTTCATACTAGATACTTGCTGATAGTGTCATTGTAGATGTCTTCACCTTATCTATCCAATGTTCTTGTAGAATATATCAGCTGCAGCTCTTTCCTCCCCAAATAACAAACATAAACCCTTAAACACCAAAATTTTGTTTCACCAAAACTTTTCAAAAAGATTATAATACTATTCTAGAACTTGAAATCATATTCTCTGCTCTTAAAAATATATAAAATACAATAATAAGGACCCAGGATTGTTAGGAAATCAGTTATGTGCCACTGGATTATATAGCAGTTTTTGTGCCTTCTCACCTGTGTTGGCAGCAGCCATTGCAGTTTTCACAATGCCTTCCTCCTCTGCTCCTAATATACCAGAGACTAAAATAAAATAATGGAAATGTTACTAATACATTAACCAATATGCTTTGAATATGGTCTAGGGCCATGTAAATTTTCTTGCACTTAGGCTCTAAAACCTTCTTTTCTTTTTTGTGTGTTCCAGACTGTCTTCCATGTTAGGGAATCGTCTGGTTTAACATTAAATAAAATGTTAATCTGTTGTCTGATGTCAAGATTTGAGTTGATAATTTGTTTACCTTTCTTCAGGGAAGAACTGCTAAAGCTTTGAGGTCATTACAATTTACGAATCCAGGAAGGCAAACTGAATTTGCTCCAGAAACTGGTAAAAGAGAAAAAAGAAGGCTTACAAAAAATGCAAGCGCTGGTTCAGACAGGTAGGCTAAGTGTTACTGAAGACATGTTAACTTGCTGCTTCACATCTGCATTGTTCCCCTATTTTTCTCTTAAATTTTGAATTTTCTGGGTTCATATTTTAAATTGGATAATGTAGAATTAGTAAAAACCTATGAAGGCCTTTGTTTTTATTCATATAAAATTAAGGTATCCCTTTCAACTACAAAAATTTGTTTCTAAGAAGGTAGCAATGAACTGAAGAAATAATTTTGGCATAAGAGTTAAAATAATTACAATTAAAGTAATTCACTTATTTGAAAAGCATTGTTATTATATATATACAGACATACCTCGTTTTATTGGTGCTTCACTTTATTCTTTACAAGGTGCTATTTATTTTTACAAATTGAAAATTTGTGGCAACTCTGTGGTAAGCAAGTCTATTGGTGTCATTTTTCTAACAGCTTGTACTCCCTATCTCTGTCACATTTTGGTAATTATTGCAATATTTCCAACTTTTTCATTACTATATCTGTTATGATGATCTTTGATGTTACTATTATAATTATTTTGAGTCACTAGGAACCACATCAATGCAAGGTGGTGAACTTAGTCGATAAATGCTGTGGGTGTTCTTACTGCTCCACCTACTGGCTGTTCTCTAGACTCTCTCCCTCTCCTCAGGTGTCCCTATTCCCTGAGAAACAAATATATTGAAATTGGTCCAACTAATAACCCTGCAATGGTCTCTAAGTGTTCAAGTGAAAGGAAGAGTCAAGTCTCTCATTTTACAAAAAAAGCTAGAAATGATTAAGCTTGGGAGTAAGGCATGTCAAAAGCTGAGACAGGCCAAAAGCTGGGCCTCTTGTGCTAAACAGCCAAGTTGTGAATGCGAAGAAAAAGTTCAGGAAGGACATTAAAAGTACCATTCCATTGAACACAAATGATAAGAAAGCAAAACAGCCTTATTGCTAATATGGAGAAACTTTAAATGGTCTGGATAGAAGACCAAACCAGCTACAACACATTCCCTTAAGCAAAAGCCTAATCCAAAGCAAGGTTCTAACCCTCTTCAATTCTCTGAAGGCTGAGAGAAGTGAGGAAGCTTCAGAAGAAAAGTTTGAAGCTAGCAGAGGTTGGTTTATGAGGGTAAGGAAAGAAGCCATCTCCATAACATAAAAGTGCAAGGTGAAGCAGCAAGTTATTAATGAAGGTAGCTACACTACCCAACAGATTTTCAATGTAGACAGCCTTCTTTTTTTTTTTTTTTTGAGACGGAGTCTTGCTCTGTCACCCAGCCTGGAGTGCAGTGGTGCAAACTCAGCTCACTACACCCGCCACCTGCTGCGTTCAAGCGATTCTTCTGCCTCAGCCTCTTGGGTAACTGGGACGACAGGCACGTGCCACCACAGCCAGCTAATTTTTTGTATTTTTAGTAGAGACGGGTTTCACCGTGTTAGCCAGGATGGTCTCGATCTCCTACCCTCGTGATCTGCCCACCTTGGCCTCCCAAAGTGCTGGGATTACAGGTGTGAGCCACCACACCCGGCCAACAAACAGCCTTCTAATGGAAGAAGATGCCATCTTTCATAGCTAGAGAGGGGAAGTCTATACCTGGCTTCAAATCTTCAAAGGACAGGCCGTTTCTCTTGGTAGGGACTAATGCAGCTGGTGACTTTTAAGTTGAAGCCAATTATTTACCTCTTCGAAATCCTAGGGTCCTAATGATGCTAAATGTACTCTACCTGTCCTGTATAAATGGGACAAAGCCTGAATGGCAGCATATCTGTTTACAGCATTGTTCATTGAATATTTTAAGCCCACTTGAGAGACCTCCTGCCTAGATAAAAGGATTCCTTTCAGAATATTGCTACTCATTGACAATGTACCTGATCACTCAGGAGCTCTGATAGAGATGTCCCAGGAGATAAATGTTTCATGCCTCCTAACACAACATTCATTCTGTAGCCCACGGATCAAGGAGTACTTTGACTTTCAAGTCTGTTATTTAAGAAATATGTTTTGTGAGGCCAGAGCTGCCATAGACAGTGAGTGATTCCTCTGATGGATTTGGGCAAAGTAAATTGAACACCTTCTGGAAAGGATTCACCATTCCAAGAGTTTGGAAGAAGATTCGAGTCCTCATGGATGACTTTGAGGGGTTCAGGACTTCAGTGGAGGAAGTAGTTGCAGACGTGGTGGAAATAGCAAGAGAACTAGAATTAGAAGCAGAGCCTGGAGATGTGACTGAGTTATTGCAATCTTGTGATAAAACTTGAATGGATAAGGAGTTTCTTCTTAGAGATGAGCAAAGAATGTGATTTATTAAGGTGGAATCTACTGGTGAGGATGCTGTTAACATTACTGAAATGACAAAGGACTTAGATTATATAAACTTAGTAGATAAAGCAGAGGCAGAATTTGAGAGGATGACTCCAATTTTGAACATTCTACTGTAGGTAAAATGCTATCAAACACCATCACATGCTACAGAGAAATCTTTTGTAAGAAGAGTCCACTGATGCAGCAAACTTCACTGTAGTCTTTAAGAAATTGCCACAGCTACCCTAGCCTTCAGCAACGACCTCCCTGATCAGTCAGCTGTCCTCACTGGGGCAAGATCCTCCACCAGCAAAAAAACTACAACTCATTGAAGTTTCAGATGATTGTTAGCATTTTTTAGCAATAGAGCATTTTTAAATTAAGGTACATACATTTTTTTCTTAGACATAAGGCTGTTGCACACTTAATAGGCTATAGTGTAAGCTTAACTTTTATATGCACTGGAAAAGCAAATATATATATATGTGTGTGTGTGTGTGTGTGTGTGTGAGACTCACTTTATTGGGGGTGGTCTGGAACCAAACCCACAATACCTCCGAAATGTGCCTGTAATTCATATATCTCCGTTCTATGGGTAGCAGCTAAAAGGTAATTACATTTTATGAGAATGCAAGGTTTTTATTTTTTACATGTCTGAAATAGAAATGCAGTTCTGTATAGTCAACAGAATGAATGGGAGAACTAAATTGTTTAGAATATGACTCTAAAACAAATGTTAATATAATCATTCAGAATTTTTTTTCTAAGTTCAGTCAACATTTCTATATATGCCATCTATTCCATCTGTTAAAATTTACCATTGAGTCATTTAAATATTTTTAGGCCAAATTTACTAGAGTCCATTAAAGAACAAGAAACATTAATTGTAGTATAAAAATCTATAGAGGTGGTATACTATAATAAAAATAAAACTGTGTTGATAAAACAGTGAAGAGGTTGGTAGCTAATAAAGTGAACCACTATTAACCTGTCATTCTTTTTTGTTTGTTTAAAGTAAAGGGAAAATTATGCACTTCAAGAAGCGTATTCAGAATTTTTAGATTTGTCTCAACACTCTATAGAGTTAGGTCTCCTCTTCTCACATGGAGTTCATTTACTGCTGACGATAGAATAAGCCTTGAGCCTGATAAATTATAGATCATTTTGGCATGACCTCATCTAAAAATATTTTATCTCCTTTTTCTTTTTACTGTATTTTCAATTAAATCAAAAATAACATATTTTTGAGGTATAATTCATTGTGTTTTATTTTACAGACAAGTGATACCAGCAAAGAGTAAGGTCTATGATAGCCAGGGTCTCCTAATTTTTAGTGGGATGGACCTCTGTGACTGCCTGGATGAAGACTGCTTAGGATGTTTCTATGCTTGTCCTGCCTGTGGTTCTACCAAGTGTGGAGCTGAATGCCGCTGTGACCGCAAGTGGCTGTATGAGCAAATTGAAATTGAAGGAGGAGAAATAATTCATAATAAACATGCTGGATAATCTGCGGTACCAAACTATGGAGCCTTTAAAGGTCTTTATTTCTAAAAATCTGTTTCTCTAAGATACATTTTAAGCTTGATTATCATATGACAAAGATTTTAAAACCATCTCAGTGTGCCCTAATTTTTCATCTTGGGTGCTTTAAGATGCACTATTTGATAGAAATTCAGATAGGCTATTTTTCAGTAGTCAGCGTTAAGCCTGTCTGGATCAATATAAACAAGTAGGGTGTAGGCAGTCCTCTATTTGCATGTTTCCCATGGGCACAAATTTCAGTGACCTAGATTTAGTTTAAATACCAGTTTCCTTACCAGGAAGGAAAGAAAACTGGTAAGGAAACTGTTGTTGTTAAAATCTAGGTTAAAATTTTAGTTAGCACATTGTAACTGAGTAATTACATGAAGTACAAACCTCTCTGCTAGCTCTTCAGTCTACAAATCGCTATGTAAATAACAGATATGCTTCATGATTGTGACCAGTCATGTTATTTCTTTCAAATTCTTCCAGTGGTTTGTCCCTGTGCATCTGTTAATTCAGTTCACTTACAGCAGAGCATGTAGTTATGCTGTCTCTTTGTCATCTACTTGACATTCTATAGAAGTGAACACTCGAAAGAACTGGTCAACAAAGATGAAAGTGCAGCAAAGCAATGAAAAATCATAACACTGGAAGTGAAATTTTAATCAAACATGAATTTGTAGAAGAAGTCACTGACCATGGGAATGTTGTTCTTGCTGCTGTGTATTCATAGGAGCTTAGTGAAGGCAAACTTACCAACACAAATAAGCAAAGTGGTTGCAATAAAGACAAATACATCCCAGAGGAAGTGATGGTTAAAAAAAAAAAAACTTTACATTAAAAGATATTTAATGTGAATATAGAAATATTTCACAACATTGAAAGCACAAGCAATAAAAGGGTGGAAGCTGACCCAAACTTAGAAGGAGTATGGCAGTTTGCCGTGAACATAAAAGATGCTTACTCAGTATGGTAAGTTACTTGCCAGAAAAAAAGGCAAGCCCTATTCAAACTACTTTGTTTTTACAATGAAATAAAACACTTTAATTCTATTTCTAATGTTTTAAATTACAGTGTACTAAATATTTTTAAACATTTTTGCATTTTTTCTACATTTATAACTGGTCTTAAGAGTTTTTAATATTTGAGCAGAACCTTAAAGGTCATGGAACAATCATCATTTTCCCCATTGATTATTAAGATTGCAGGACCATTTTTATGGTCCCACAGTACCATGTGAAATGAGGATCGCCTGTAGCTGGGAACAGTGCTTACTTCAGGGAAAACTGATTTTGATAGAACCGACTAGTTGAGTATTAAACTGTTTTGGAAATAATTTATATATCTAAGTGCTGAAATATATTTCTCTTCTCCCCACTTATTCAAATAAAAAAGTTTTAATACTATAAACTTTTCATTGTTAGTGCCACGCAGTCCTTGTCAAAATTGTTCTGGGGGACAAAAACTTGATGTATAAAGCATGAATATACACACAGTACTTAAACAGATACCATATCTGTGGTATTAAAATTTTGGGGGTGGTTGATTAGGATTATAAAAAGACTCCTTAGGGAGTGATGATGGAAAATAGAAACACTGGTTAATACAGAGTATAAATAAATTTTTTGGAAATTGATTGCATCTTGATGTTGGAATTTGCTTGGATGCTGTTTGGAGGATGGGGGAATGGTATCATCTCTTTGCTTTTATTTTATTTTTTTTTGAGACAGTCTTACTCTGTTGCCCAGGCTAGAGTGCAGTGGCTCAATCTCGGCTTGCTGCAACCTCCATCTCCTGGGTTCAAGTGATTCTCCTGCTTCAGCCTCCTGAGTAGCGGGGACTGCAGGCGCGTGCCACCACGCCCAGCTTATTTTTTTGTATTTTTAGTAGAGACGGGGTTTCACCATATTAGCCAGGATGGTCTTGATCTCCTGACCTCATGATCTGCCCTCCTTGGTCTTTGCACTTTTTTAAAGACAGCTGTCATTTTGTCTAAAAGCTTTTTGTCACATGGGACATTGCCACTAATCTAGGTTTTGGGGGGTTTTTTGCATCCTAAATACAGTCCTTCAGTTAAATCAAATGTGCTCTTAGCAATTTGAAAGATTTTGTAGCCATTAAAACTCAATTTATGCAGCCAGTTTGAATTGACCATTAGAGGGTTTGTTTGTTTTTTAATTTTTTTGCTTTTAAAATGACTGGTTTTACTTTGAGGGAATGGCATATTCAGCCTTGGAATTACATATTTTTAGTAATTTTAACTGTTCACTCACATGTTACCAGAAGTACATACAGTTAGCTTGTCAGTTCCTTGATCTGTATGATTTACCTGAACACTGGCAAAAGAATATTTCAGCTTTATTCACTTAAGTCAGATGCTAGATTACTTTCTCTAAAGTAAGGAATTACTTCATTATTGAGGACATAAACACTCCAGTTTTATCTGAACATTAGGATCATAAGATCTTAATTGTTTCTACCATCTTTTAGTTTTTCTAAGTATGACAGTGCTTAGGCTTTTCGTAGGGACAAATTAAAATCAGGTTTTTTACTTAAAATAGGAATATTTTTGATGGAATGAATGACTTTAAAATTGCCATATTGCAGCATTTTTTAGAACAGACCTGTAATTTTTCAAAGACTAATACGTTTTTCAAAGGAAAATATTCTTGAGCAATTTTGCTAATATTTGTTCATCATGCCCATTTAGGGAAGCAAACTTTTAATGAGCATACAAAATGTTTACAGAGAAAGGTGTATCTGATTTACAGTAAGCTGTAATAAAGCTATGTTTTGGAAAAATTAAATAATGAGCCCACTTACTATTTTGTAATATAAAATTACAGAAATACGGAATATAATGAAATCATCTAGAGCCTCTTTATATTGTGCATAAATATTCCAGGTGACTATAAATTATTTTAGAATTAATCTAAAAAGCAAAGTTTTATAAACAATTTCTGTTGTGTGTAGATCCTAGTAGAGAAGTTAGGTCACAAATGTTGGTCTCACACAATGTTGGTCACAAATATTAAGGTAGAAATGCATGTATATATTTGAATAAAATGTCATCTCGTGATCTTTTTCCTTTTTTTTAAAATATGGAAATAGCTATTTACCTTGTAACATCATATATAGGATTCTTTTTAAAGTATTATGTTTAGTTCTATATAACAGGCTGTTATACAACCTGACAGTCTACTCTAAAACTGCCTCCCTGGCGTGATTTCAAGCAAGTAATTTTTAGCAAGTGAATTTTGAAATATCCATATATATATACAGTGATTTATTAATAAAAAAATAATTTTAGTGAGTTCTATTATAGTCTTAACTTTTTGGAAGTTAAAGACCCCTGTGAGAAGGTGATGAAAGCTATGAACTAACTTCCCAGAAAAATATCTGCATTCCTGTACTCACAAATATCGATGGTCAGAATTCCTGAACATGTATTGCAGTACCTGGGTAGTATGAAATATTCTGTAAACCATTTTACTTTTTCAGTTGAGTATGGCTAAAGTGTCGGTTGGTTTGTTAAATAGTGTTGTGGGTGGCTGTTTTCAAGAAGAACAAAACCAGAACAGCTCAGTCCTTGAGAAGAGCTATGACTGCCCTGAAAAATCAGATCCCACTGGCCTCATATACCCCTTCCACCTCCAAAAGGTGATTACACATTGAGTCACAATGTAGAAAACTGATGTCTTATCTGGACTGGATTTTGGTAGAGGTTTTCTACCTCCATGATGGTTGCCCTGCTTATAGCTTAACATTCTTGTGCAAAATTCAGGACACTGCCTTAGTTTTGCTGACATCTGGTATCTTCATGAAAAAAACTGCTCTCAGCTATTACTACTTTCCTTTAATGTCTTAACTTATAAATTTAACTGTGAACATGTAATTATATAATAACCTGCTGAAGTGGATGTTTTTCAAAATCAAATGGTTTCTCTATCATTCTTAGGTCTTGCCCAGCAGCAGTCAACCATATTGGGTGTTAATTTTCAAGAATGTGAGTGAGGATACAGAAATACACACAGGCAATTCTGAGTCTCTTTTCACTTATTTTTATAAAGTGGAGGTACTTGGGAAGTAATGCTCTTATCTTTTTTTTTAAATCATGAAACACAACTGAATACTTAGTTCGAAAGGTAATAGACTTCTGCAAAGTATATGTCCCAATGTGTATTTTTAATGGTATAGTTGTGAGGATTTACTAATCTTATTAAGATAATTTAACTTTTAGAAAAATACAGGAAATTTACTAGATAAAGCAGATTATTGGGATAGCAATAAAACACCTTCAAATACAAAAGGTATTTAAATTTGGAAGTATTACAGTTCTGTGAAATGCCACAACTAAAATGTGTTTTTTCCTCCTCGAAACTACAAGGGAATGATTTCTTGGTTAAACATCCAATGATTAGAAACTGCATTTCATGTCATTACAAGCAAACAAACGTTTTATTTTTTAAAGAGTTGCTGGCCAGGCATGGTGGCTCACACCTGTAATCCCAGCACTTTGGGAGGCTGAGGCGGGCAGATCATGAGGTCAGGAGTTCAAGACCAGCCTGGCCAACATAGTGAAACCCCATCTCTACTAAAAATGCAAAAATTAGCTGGGCATGGTGGCGCACGCCTGTAGTCCCAGCTACTCGGGAGGCTGAGGCACAAGAATAGCTTGAACCCGAGAGGCGGAGGTTGTGGTGAGCTGAGATCGCGCCACCACACTCCATCCTGGACGCAGAGCGAGACTCTTATCTTAAAAAAAAAAAAAAAAAAAAAAAAGTTATCATAATCTACCTATCCTATCTTAGGTTTTGAAGCCTAAGATACATTTTATACTAAATAGACTTATTAAAACTAATGTTTGCAAACATTGCTAAACTTAACAAATTGGCTAAGTTTCCCTTTGTTAACAATCAGTTACGCCGAAGAATTTGAAAAATGCAAATTAAATTGTTTTTTGTTATATTCTGGCACCCCAAATTTATTATTTGGTCTTGAAGGTAATTGAAAATTAAATTGGTTATTTTGTCACATAAGATAAAGTAACCAATAGTAGCAGTACTGGTACCATGTAAATGGAGACTACAAGATTCTGGATAAAATACAAATTGAATTTTGGCACTAAGAGAGGTATTCGGGATTGCTTAGTGAATTGTGGTATATTGAGGTTTTTTAAAAAATGCTAGCAAGCATCTAGCCATTTATGACTTAGTGAATGAGACTATGCAAAGAAAATTTCTGCATAAAATACAGGCCCTACAGTTTGGTGTATGAAAATAAATTTATTATTCCAAAATAGCTCATGACCTCTCTAAATTGGACGATAGACTTTCCTATAGAAACTGTTGAAAAGGAAACATTTTCTAATTTTTTCAGTAAAAGTTTCCAACTCATCCCCAAAAGCTGTAATTGAAAAAACATGCTTATTTTTTTCCTTGTGTCTTTTAAAGAACTACACATAGATTTTAGGGTCAGTGCTCAACTACAAATTCTTGGCAAACAAAGCCTCACACTGTGTGACTTACCGACAACCCATGTTGAGAGGCTCCTTACACCTCTTGATGGGTGGGTGGATGGATGGATGGATGGATGGATGGATGGATGGATGGATGGATGGGTGGATGGATGGATGGGTGGATGGATGGATAGATCAATATATCAATTGACAGGCAGGCAGGCAGACACATCCAGTTGGTTCCCTTTCTCTGGAAAACCCTGACTAATACAGTAACCTAATTTGTTTCTATTTCAACTTGGTTCTCAGGTCCTGGCTCTAAAAATCAAATAAATTGTAAACTATTAGATTGTTTGCTGTATCTGGCCTTAGATGAGTCAATAAAATATATAGTCAGTCATTTTTTACTCCTTTCTCTTGTTCATATTATCAAGTCCATTTGGTCACTGCTTGGAAAATTCTTGAATCTGCTTTGGGTTTTTGTTTTTATTTTTGTTTCCATGTCAGTTAAAGTCTGGTAGTGTTTTGCATGCCCAGTATCACTTCCCCTTCTGGAATTAGCACTCTGCAGTTGGCCTTTGAGAAACCACCCTTGTAGTCAGCCCATGTGGTTCAGATACAGTTGGCCTTACTTTGTGGTTGTAGGGTGGGTTTATCACAAGTCCTGGCCTTTGAGAATGTAGCATCTCACTAGCCTTAATGAATGTTAGAAGGGTGGATGTATGACTAGCCAGGTCAATCAGAGCCAATCAACTTCAGGCTTACTGAGACTAGAGAAGAAGTGATGCTTTTTTTCAATGAGGGTTGCTAAGTTTACAGGTTTAAGACCAGGCCTACTGGTGGCTAATCTTGGCACTAAGTGAGAATCTGCCTTAGAATGTAAACAACATAGGTGAAAGTGGAAGCCAGAGACCAAGATAGATAGAATTTGGGTATCTCGATCCAGTTATGTCTGAAGTCAAACCTGGACTTTTCAGTTATGTGAGTCAATAATTTTCTCTTTTTGCACGATTGACCATTAAGTGAATACAAGGTAATGACTAGATGGAAAGTTAGCTCTACTCATTTGAGGATAAAAGATCAAGGGTAGAATGGCCTGTTTGAAACTCATGCCCTTGGGAACTTTTATCTTCTTTTTTTTTTTTTTTTTTTTGAGACGGGGTCTCGCTCTTTTGCCCAGGCTGGAGTGCAGTGGTGTGATCTCGGCTCACTGCAAGCTCTGCCTCCCGGGTTCACACCATTCTCCTGCCTCAGCCTCCCAAGTAGCTGGGACTACAGGCGCCCGCCACCATGCCCGGCTAATTTTTGTATTTTTAGTAGAGACAGGGTTTCACCGTGTTAACCAGGATGATCTCGATCTTCTGACCTTGTGATCCGCCCACCTCAGCCTCCCAAAGTGCTGGGATTATAGGCGTGAGCCACTGCACCTGGCCAGGAACTTTTATATCTTTTAAGGAGAGCAAACAGCTGTGACTTACCCCCACATCTTCAATCCTGCCCTGCAAAATCTTCTCATACCATTCTCATGGACCTTAACCTCCTTTAGACAAATGTAGCATGGCCTATGGTAATTTACCACGAGGGTCTGACATTCTGTAATAACAATAAGGCACTTGTAATTAAGTTACCAATTTAGGGTATTTGTATTGGTGTTACTTGCTTTTAAAGTGCTTAGCGTGTTTGAAAATTGGAACTTGGACTTCTCACCCTCCAGAACTGTAAGAATTAAATTTCTGTTGTTTATAAGCTAAACAGAGAATACTTGGATAATTTTCTCTGTCATCCTGTGTTTCATAGCTAGAACTCAATCCTAGGTCAAATGAATAGAAATTTTTAATAGCTGTATCTGAATTAAATAACTTGTCAGGCAGTTAAAGGCATATCATTGACTTAAATTTGTGGTTTATAACACTGCTAGCAAAATGAAGTTTAAGCATCAACAGCTCCTGTTCTTCTTCCCTTTTACCCTTACAGGACTCTCAGTTCTGTGGTGTGAAAGAGGGGAAGGTGAAACTGGTTCCTGCCAAACAAAAGGGAACTCAGCACACACCTCAACATTTTCTATATGTCATTTCCAGAAATAATGATGCCAAAAAAAAATCAAATGCATAATGACTTTCTGATACCTGACAGTATATTTTATAAAGCTGGATATTCTTAATTATTTGTGATACAGGGATATTTAAATGCTTTCATCTTTTTTGATATTTTAGTGTATTGACATTTTTAAACTTTTTCAGTTTTGAAATTACATAAAACAAAATATAGAGTATATTTGGTTAGACGTTCATAGGTTCACCTATTTCTGAGGTTCCTGCTTCAAAACATCTTTATGGTGATATCATTGACTTTCTTGAAAAAATACACAGTTCTAAAATTGGATAAATTTGGAGAAATAATTTGGTTTGCTAAACCTTGGCTATTAGCCAAAATTTGGGTGAAAATAAAGTAGGACACTTTAGAAAATGAAACTGTTTTTATACTTTATATGTTAGTCCTTTTAGGCTGCTATAATGAAATGTCATAGACTGGATAGCATACAATCCACAGGAATTTGTTCCCCACAGCTCTGGAGGCTGGGAAGTCCAAGATCAAGATGCCACCAGATTCAGTGTCTGGTGAGGGTACTTCCTGGTTCATAAACAATGTCTCTTTGCTATAAACCTCTCACAGTGGGAGGGGCAGGAGATCTTTCGGGAGCCTCTTTTATAAAGGCACTAATCCCATTCATGAAGGCTCTGTCACCATAAGCTAATCATCTCTCAAAGGCCCCACCTCCTAATACCATCACTGTTGGGGTGAGGATTTCAATATATGAATTTTGGGGGAACAAACATTCAGACCCTAGCAGATATTACCACATTTCTTTATTCCACCTTTCCTAATAAGTAGCTATTTTTATCATTTCACAGATGAGGAAACTGAGAGCTAAAGAATTCAGATAACTTGCCTAGGGTCACATAGTTTATCAGTGGAAGAGAAGGGAATCTAAGTAGATTGACACCAAAGTTCCAATGCTGGTGGATATTTTTCTATTCTTCTTTGACCATTCATCTTATACATGTGAAATTCTTTCTGTTCAGGATTCATTGAAGCTATGTGATTCTGATGACTTAGGTATTATTGCAGTTTGGTTACTTAAGGTGTGTCCTGGAAGTAAAGATTTTGCCCACTTCCATGCCCACCACTCAGCCAGCTCCATAAACATGGATGGAATATGTTGCTCAGCCAATTCTAACATGTCTTTCTGTTTTCATTCTGAGAAGTCACAGTGAAGAAGGTGTACACTTAGTGACAGCAACAGCTATTTATTGTGTGTTTGGATACATAATCGAATTGTACTTTTGTTCTAACTCTTAAAAAGCCTTTGTATCATTGTTCTACCATAAAGACACAACACATGCATGTGTATGCTCATTGCAGCGCTATTCACATTAGCAAAGACATGGAATAAATCTAGATGCCCATCAACAGTGTACTGGATGAAGAAGTGTATTGGGACATATACACGATGGAATACTATGCAGCCATAAAAACAACAGTATCATGCCCTTTGCAGCAACATAGATACAGCTGGTGGCCATTATCCTAAGTGAATTAACACAGGAACAGAAAAGCAAATACCACATGTTCCCACTTACAAGTGGGAGCTAAACATTGAGGACACGTGGACACAAAGAGGGGAACAATAGACACCAGAACCTACTTGAGGTTGGAAGGTGGGAGGAGGATGAGGATCAAAAAACTACCTATCAGGTACTATTATAGACTAACTACCTGGGTGACAAAGATTTGTACACCAAACCCCAACAACATACGATTTACCCATGTAACAAACCTGCACATGTATCATGCGAACCTAAAATAAAAGTTGGAAGGAAAAAATTAAAAAAAAAAAAAATTTTGTATCCATCTCCATTGAATGATACCCATCTGTCCAGAAGAGGGCGATATTTTACTACAAACTTCCAGTGAAGCGCTCAACCACGTTGAACAAAAACTATACATTTAGAAAATGAGTATCTTAAGGTAGAGTTGGAGGAGTGCCATTTGTTCAAGTGCTTTTGGAGTAAAATGTTTCTTCTAAATATTATGGGAAGAAGAGCAAAATTTCCTCCTTCTTACCCTCCTTCTTATATAGATTGTTCTTTCAATTTGAAATCAAATATTCTACGAAAATACAGTTAAAGTGGAATATTCCAAAACTAGTCCATACTTCAATTATAAGTACTTATAATCCAGAGGAAAGAACATGGACCTAGGTGTCAGGTGAACCTGAGTCTGAATGCTGTCTCCACTACTTGCTGGCTTTCGGACTTCAGACAAGTTACTTGTTTTCTAGAGGCCTCCATTCCCTTGCATATAAAATGTGGATAGCAATACCTACATTATAGAGATGTATAAACATTAAATGTGTCAGGTTAAGAGCCCAATGCAGGCCAGGAGTGGTGGCTCACACCTGTAATCCCAGCACTTTGGGAGGCCAAGGAGGGTGGATCACCTGAAGGAATTTGAGACCAGCCTGGCCAACATGGCAAAACCACGTCTCTACTAAAAATACAAAAATTAGCCAGGTGTGGTGGTGGGTGCCTGTAATCCCAGCTACTCGGGAGGCTTAGACACAAGAATCACTTGAACCTGGGAGGCAGAGGTTGCAGTGAGCAGAGATCGTGCCACTGCACTCCAGCCTGGGTGACAGAGCAAGACTCAAAAAAAAAAAGAGCCGAAGGCAAAGACTCAATAAATGGCAAATTTCTTATTCAATAGAAATAGAGTTGCCAGATAAAATACAGGACATCCAATTAAATTTGAATTTTAGATAAGGAACAAATAATGTTTTAGTAATACTTGGAACACACCTATGGATATTTCATGAAATATATTTAAAGGTATTTGTTCACCTGAAATCCAGTATTGTGTGTCCTGTGTTTTTATTTGCTAAATTTAACAATGTTAAACAGAAAACTCTTTGGCACAGGGGGAAAACTAAACTAAAAATGGCTAGAGACTTCAAAAAACTTAGAATTTATTAGTAAAGGGCTTGACATTTCTAGTAGCTAGGAAAATTAATATATTCAATATTCTAAATTTTTGAATAAGCAGCCAATCTAAGCAAAGTTATGTAAAATTTTTGTTTCAGTAGAGCCTCAGTCATTTCCATTCCTATTGCATTAAACAGTGCTTTGTACATAATACACATTCAATAAATTTTGTTGAGTAAAATATTTTAAAATATGGAGAAAAAGTCATACTTTAAAGGAAAAAAAGCACAAAGCAGGAGGTGAAACTGGCAGTGCAGTCTAATTTGTGTGTTTCTACTTTCTCCCCTTCTTGCCACAATAAAAGAAGGTATGCCCCTCCTTTTTTTTTTTTTTTTTTTTTAAAGACGGAATTTCGCTCTTGTTGCACAGGCTGGAGTGCAATGGCACGATCTCGGCTCACTGCAGCCTCCACCTCCCAGGTTCAAGCGATTCTCCTGCCTCAGCCTCTCAAGTAGCTGGGATTACTTTAGTAGAGATGGGGTTTCACCACCTTGGTCAGGCTGGACTCAAACTCCTGACGTCAGGTGATCTGCAGGCCTCGGCCTCCCAAAGTGCTGGGATTACAGGCGTGAGCCACCTCCTTTCTTTCTGATTAAGGAAGGTGAGTTTAACCAAGTAAGAATAAGGTTTGGGAATGAAAGAAGGGAAGAAGAAATAAAGTGTTTTGCTGTGTTTTATTTCCTGTTCAGTGGGTTGGAAGTGTGCCACAGAAGGAGGGCCACACCTTGGGGTCTCAGGAAGTGCAGTATCCATAGCTCAGGCCCCACCAGGTGACAACCTTAGGTATTAAAGCAGATGCTGCCCTGTGTGGCAGCCAGCAGTGAGCTCTCAGAACAACACAGCTGTCTCTAGTCTGCTCATCCCTGCCTCCTGTGGGAAATCCTCACCAGGCTGAGCCCAGGACAGCACCAAGGGGAGGAAATAGCTGCAAGTCCTCTTACCTGGCTGGAGTTGGCTTTGGTCTGGACACTCACACCCCAGGTCTGGCTGGGTCAGTTCCCAACAAATGCAGTGTATCCATTCCATCAACCTGGTCACACCATGGAGATCATTGTGACCGAACAACCAGAAAATGTAAGTGATGACACTTCTTGTGGAAAAGAAGTCACCTTTAAATGACAAACACACCTGCCATTGGTGTCAAAAGTAGTGATTTTGTACAATGATGTTCATCACATTTGTAACAGCAGAATTTGGTAACTGCTTAATTTTTTAACATGAGAAAAACAATTGGATAGCTAATGGGATATCATTATATATGTTTTATATATTATATTATGTATCAATATAATATAACCGAATAAGTTTTTGGCGAATTTTTAAAGTAATGGGGCAACATTCATAACAATGCTAATTATTTTTAAGGCAGAGTGTAAAATAAAAAGAACAATTCCAAATTTGTTAAAAGCAGGAAAACACCCAAAGTGAAAGAGACTCTAAAATAATAATACAAGTTATATTTGACTTCATATGATTTTTCATTTTCTCCATCAAATGTTCTGTAATTTTCAAATTTCCTATACTGAACATGATTACTCTTATAATCATGAAAATATATATAACACTATTAAAAGGTAGTGGAAGTTGTTGGTGCTAATGATTTGTATCTCTTTCTTCTCATATAGCAGACAAGCCATGACTTTTGTGGCTAAATGTTGCAGGACCTTGGATGAGTATCTTAACTCTTACCCTCAGTTACTGCATCTTTAAAATGGGAATAATTTAGGGGCTCAGAGGAGCTTCACGCAGTTGATGTGATGATTAAGTGAGGTGATATATGTAAAACTTTGTTTAGCCAGTGCTTCATGCAGAGGAAGCATTCAATAAACTGTAATTATCATTAAAGAGCAGAATATATGAGTCGTTACCTAATTCTAGCCCTCGCTTCCACAAGATTTTCCCCCCATTCCTTCCCCCTTTTTTGCTTCCTTGCTTCCGTCCTCCTTTGCTTTATTCCTTTAGGTCAGAAATAATTGACATTGGCAATTTCATAAAATTTGACTTTGCTTCTTATTTCACCTCGCATCGCAAAATGTGGGGGCAAAGAAATGTAAAAGGAAATGTTTTGCTGTTTTTTATTTCCTGTTCGGTGGGTTGGAAGTGTGCCACAGAAGGAGGGCCTCACCTTGGGGTCTAAGGAAGTGCGGTATCCGTAGCTCAGGCCCCACCAGGTGACAATGATAGGTGCTAAGGCAGGTGCTACTGGAAATGAATTCCGAAGGATGAAAAGACAAAGGAAGTAAAGCAGGAAAGCATGATACTCCAGAAGTGGGAGGAAAGGATAGTCCACTTGTCTATCAGAGACAGAGGGTCTCTGTATCTGTGTACCAAGGAAGGATGGGCCCACACATAGCCTTGGGTTCTGATGCTTCACAGAGAAGCCCAAGGAATAGCCAAGTACCCAGAAGACCTGGGCAGAAGTGGGTTAGGTTGTCCAACTCAACCCTCCACCACTGAGACCTGGTGGGCAAGAGGAAAGAAAATGAACTGGAGCCACAGCATCAGGAATTTCTGTTAAATGCTTCATTTGAAACTCTTTAATAGTATTCCTGACAAATAGAAACTCTAGAGGGAAAGTAATCTCAGCAGAATCCCTTCAGAACTGAAAATGAGCTTCTGTGATGATCTATGCCAAGGCCGCCTGAACACATTCTGGCCATGACTCAGTTTACCAAATGCACTCATGCGGCCTGCTGCCCTGCCTCCTACCGCAGCTCCTGCTCACATAGCCCAAAGAGCCAGCTACTATTTATCGTATCCGCCAGGCCCCATCAAAGGAAACTCCACAATAATTTTCTGAAAAACAGGGTTTGAAATGGCTCAAAATATAAACAAATGAACCATGAAGTATTTTAAATCTAGAATGGGGTAAAACATTATTTTGTTTTTATACTAATAAGTATGTGCCAGGTACCAGGCTCAGTTGTAATCCTTAAACAGCCTTATGGGCGAGGTGCGACAAATTACTGCTATATTTTGCAGACAAATGGAAGCACCCCGAGGTAGTATTGTTTTGTTTACTCCTTTGTCTTCAGTACCTACGAAACTGGCTGGCATGTAGCAGGTGCTCAGTAAATATTTGTTGAATCAATGAATGAAGTTAAGTAATATAAATAAGCCACACCCAGGTTTATGCATATATGCACATACCCATACTTATGCAGGAATATGCAGGTCACGCCTAGGCTGGCTTAACTCCAAAGCTTGAGTTCTCAATCACTATCTCCAGTAACCTCTTTACCACTGATTATGTGAGTCTGGGAAGGAAGACAAGGCCTTGCTGGTGCAGGCACTTTCCTGCATGACACAAAGATAATATGTCCTTAAAAATAACTGGATGTGGAGTGCTTTCCCCAGGGTCAGTGTTTAGGCATCACTAATAATCCAGTCCTTCTCTGCCTTAGGAATATGTTTACATATCAGCTATGAAAGCTGAAGACTTCTTTATAATATGATTCTCCAGGCTTTCTGTTATACAGAATGATAAATTACAGGCTAGTACTCACCAAGTCTCTAGATAAAGGCAAATGCATTTCTAGTATCACTTTAGCAATTGCTTGAGGGTTTTGAAAGTCTCTTGAAAACAGGCAGTTGAAGAAGTTTCCCCTAAGAAATTCTTAAGATTAGGGCTTGAGAAGTTAAATGCAATTTCTATACCTTTTAGGCGCTATCTATTCGAAGGTGAACAGACTGAGCTTGCATTTCTCCATGTGATTAACATCAAGCGCCCTGTGTTGGTTGAAAAGGTTCATTAGCTGGAAAAGAACTTAAAAGGCAGGATGGACAACTTCAATTTAGATAATTGTTGGATGTGATGGAGTGCTCTGCAAATGGGTCTGCATGGGGCTGGGGCGGGGAGGAGCACCATCTACTAAGCACTGTAAAGGGCTCTCAGAACCCACAGGCAGCAAATGTTTGAGTGGAGGAAGCATGACATATGGGATCAGAGGCTCTGAGTTTCAGTCCCAGCTCCATCACTTACTAGCTAGGTGACTTTAGGCAAAATCACTGTCTCTTTGAGGTTAGTACATCATCTGTAAAAGTGACAAGGATCGTGCCTAACTTTCAGGTTGTTCTGAGGATCCAGGGAGATAGCTGAGGTGCCTTGCAAATGCTCTATACAAGGGTTAGAATGATTGTCATCATCATCATGGCAATCGTTATTACCAAGTGAGGTTGCAGAGGATTCAAACACGAGCAAGTACATCCATCCTGGGTTCTTTTAGGATCTGAAGTTAATATAAGTTTGAATGCTTCTTTTACAACAAGTATACAAAATTATAAATTGCTGCCTTGAAAAAAGCTTCATTGGCTTCCCAGTAAATACTCCTCTGCCTCCACAAAAAGAGGTATAATTGCGGTCAATAGCATGGACTCAGGGAGGCACACTACCCAGGATTCAATCTTAGGTTAGCTGTATGACCTTTGGCAAGTTACTAAACCTCTCTGTGCTTCTGTTTTTCATTTGGAAAAAGGTTGTCATGAGGATTAAATAACTTAAAATATGTAGCAGGGCTGGCAGAGTAAGAAATATATGTGTTTATCATCACCATTTTAAAAAAATCTCATTTCAAGGATCTTTTCATCTGGGAGAATGAAATATAACAAGTGCAACCATGACTTAAGACAGAATGTGGTGAGTGCTATAAAGGAGTACAAGACATGAGTTCTGGGGATCAAAAAAAGAAGTCGCATTTACTTGGGGGGAACCAGGAAATGCTTTGTAAAGGATGAATAGGGAAGTTTTCAAAAAGCAGCCCATTCCAGGCAGAAAAAAAAAAAATAGCCCAAGCACAGGCTCAAAGGTGAGACTTGGTTTGGCATATCAGGGGACAACAAAAGTCTATATTTATGGACTTAGAGAGAAAGCAGGAGAGGAACCTGGAAAGGCAGATTGGGGCCATAGAGTGAAGGGCCGTGGGCGCCTGTTTAAGGAGTTGGCAGGCAATGGAGAGAGGACATTTGGCTTTCGAGCAGGACAAAGTCAGGATTAGCACATGTGGGCTGGAGGAAAATAAGTCCGGCAGCATCAGCAGGAGGGACGGGTGGGTTCAATGCCACCTACTCATCTTGTCAGAAGGGGACAAAGATGACTGGAGTTCCTCCACATTAACAACCCAAACAATTTGGAACATGCCGCCAACATTAGGCAGGGCAATCATTTCTCTGAAGTCTGAAGAAAGAACTGTCACTTTGTAGCTTTTCCTTTCTTTCCCCTATTCATACTGGTGTCAGAGTTTAATTTCCCATTTCATCTCATCAATATAAAATGTCGGGAGGGCACGCCTCTGAGAATGGAGCTGTCACCCATCCCAGTCCACTGCCTGGCACTCACGGGCTCTGAGCAAAGGGCTGATAAAGGCTTTTCTGGCACAGGCTTATCTTTTCCCCCAATGGAAACTTCTTCCATCTTCTCTCATTTGGACTAACATTTTGCAAAACTTCTTTTTCTGCCACATTTTGGAGTACATTTCTTTTTAGAAATGAACTGCTTTTGTGCAGGCACCTTGCATTTTAGCTTTCTCCCCAGCCAGGTGGGGCTGCTGCATGCAGCACACTGCACAACCTAAACAACTGTATGTGGCAGCCAGTGACCTAGTCAGGGCCTTATTGCAGAGGACAACATTTGGCATCTGCTTCAAGGTGTTCCTACTCCTCTGGGAAAGGCAGTTCCTATGTGTCCCCACGAAGATTCTGCCTCCTTGGTTCCAGTTGGTCCGGAAGTGGATATCTGACTTCAGCCAAACCAATCAGCATCCTTCCCTGGAATGTTCAAAACTGAAACAATAGAGAGAATCAGCTCCTCCTGGTTGGTAGAAACAACAGGATTTGAATGGTAGGAGCACACATAAGCCAGGTTCCCAGCACAGGGAAGAAGACAGTCTACATAACAGAAAAGGAACCTCTGCCATGAGAAAAGTGAAGTTATGGTTCAATTTGAGTTCCTTTTCCAATTTTCCCTGAGGACCATCTCCCACCTTGTTCTACTCTAGGTTAAGTGTGATGCCCTTTTAGAAATTTCCTTCTTCTTTTGCCTAAACTATTTCAAGTTGGATGTCTATCCATTTTGAACAAAGGGACCTGACTCATATACTTATGCTCTCACCCCTTGCTCATCAATCAAAGTTTACTCAACCTATCTCCTTTCTTTTCAGTGTTCCAAGGGGTGAACAGATAATTTTACTGCTTCTAACATAGATAATAATGTATTAACCCTTAGTAATCACAGTAAGCACTTACATATTGCTTTTCCATTTTCAAAATGATTTTTCAATCAGTATTTCAGTTGATCCACATAAAGATGCAGAGGAAAGGAGGGCAGATAATATCTTCCTCATTTTATGGAATAGAAAAATTAGGTCCAGTTAAATTAAGTGACTTGCCCAAGTTCCCCATTATTTTTTGCCAGAGCCTGAATTTCAGACCCTTTCTCTTGCTTCCAAATCCTGCATACTTTTCCCAACACCTTCTTGCTTTCGGAAGTAACTCCAGGCTTAGACTTTTGGATATTGGTGAAGGCCAGTGAGGAAGACAGTGTGATCAAGGGGACCTTCAGAGGATCCTCGGAACTCTGGTGAAGCAGCTGTCTACTCTGCCTACAAGGAAGGGGGTACTCCTGTGGCTTATGTTCAGTGGGACCAAGGAAATAACACATGGCTAGAACAAGGATGAGGCAAGGGAAGCGCCAAGGGCAAATGATTCAAGGAGATGCTTATTTTCAGGATTGTACAAGGGCCTGCCCTGGCCCCATAACATCATTAAGGCCATAGCTGCAAAATTCAGACTCTAGAAGTGTGTGAGATTCTTCCTGAAATAAACACACATCTTCTAGGCTGACTTAGTTATAGGAAGAATGTGGGATGGAATCAGAAGACCAGAAACAGGCACTGGTGGTCAACTTTACCACGCCTAGCATCTAGACATCATTGCCCAACCCCTTTGCTCAGTGCCTGCCTGTATGATGGATTCACTTGACTAACCATGCTCTCAAAAAACATATTTTTTCACTCACTCCAGCACACAAATGTCCTTAAAAGTAGACTCTGAAGTAAAAGAAAATTACAATCACATTCTGTTGGAAACCTAGTGGAAGCAAAAGAAATGCTTTAAAAAAAAATCAATATTTTTAACCCTAAAGTAGATCCTAGAGATAATCTATTTCACCTTGGATTTCTGTCACTTTTGACCAAAGGGTCCCAATTACTATACCCATGCTCCTAGGCTGCTTTCATCAATCAAAACTTACTTGTCCTGTTTTCCTTTCTTTCAGTGTCTAAAGGTTTATCAGATCAGAAAATTGAAGCTGATACAACTTAAGTGGCTTTCTCAAGGTCACCCAGCTGGTTAATGAAAGGTGCTGGGTTGGAATTCAGGTCTACTGAGGCACAGTGCTCATTCCACTATACTGCGAGTCCTACACTGAGTCCTGGACTGAAACAGTCATTTCTCAGCTTTAATACCAATCATTTCACATATGTACAGTACTTAGAAATTTTCTGAGTGCTTTGCATTTATTATTTCATTTCCAACTCACAGACATTTTGTGTGTAAATTATACCTGTGATCAAGATAAGAAAATTGAGGCACAGAAAGGTCATATGACTTATCTGAGGAAACATACTGAGGCAAAAACACAGCAGTTGTCATCCTCCACCATTGTTTATGTTTTTTTCCTGCCTATGTGACAAGCCAAACTTATCTAGAATTATTAGTTTAATATTTGTTCTCTCCTACCCTATATTAATTATTTATTGCCATATAATAAATTACCCCAAAACTGAGCAGCTTGAAACAACAAGCACTTATTACCTCACAATTTCTATGGGTCAGGAATCCAGCTGCCACTTAGCTGGGTGCCTCTGGCTGAAGTTCTCTCATGAGGTAATAGTTAGGTGTCAGCTGGGGCTGTGGGCTCATCTGAAGGTTCAACTGAAAGATGATTCACTTCCAAACTGTTGGCAAGATTCAGCTCCTCATGGGTTAATGGGCCAAAGGCCTCAATTCTTAACTGGTTACTGGCCAGAGACCTCCCTCAGTTACCACAAGGCCTCTCCATAGGGCTGCTCACAACATGGAGGCTGATCTCCCTCAGGGTGAACATGTAAGAAAGCAAAACAGGGAAGCCCAAAGCAGAAGCCACAGTACTTTGTATAATCTAATCTTGGGAGTGACATGCCATTACTTTTGCTGTGTTCTATTTATTAGAAGCAAGTCAAAATGTCTAGCCCACAACCAAAAGAGAAGAGTTTATAAGAGTGTGATATCAGGAGACAGAAATCATTATAGCCATTTTAGAGACTGCCTAACACATGCTCCAAATGAAAATTACACCTTCAAGATGCCTAGGGTAAAATAGAGGTAAGTTTATGATTTTTCAGTTTTTAAGGAAAAATGTTTTTTATATTAAGCATAGAGGATTATTCATCCAAAAATCATAGCTGGATGCTTGTTTGATATTTTGAAGCCACTGTGCAAAGTGGACACATATCCCAAAGGAATAGATCTGTGATTCTGCCATCCATCTCTCCCTCTCCTCAAAGCATACTAATTTCATAGTTTGATTTTTTTTTTCCATCTGAAGTGAAAGTCTTGCCTTCCAGACAACACCAGTGAATGACACTGCCTGCATGTCAGAAATTGCAACTGACATTTCAATTTTGCTTAATTTTTTTTCTTTCTTTGATAGTATTATGGTGAAAATTTACATTTGAATAAAAAGCAAATAGTGCATGTCAGAGTAAGCACCAGGGAATGTCAAATTGTTTTTTTCCAATTACAACTCTATTTCAAATAGGGTAATGCAATTAAAGGATAATTACTAGAAGCACAAAGCCAAGGTTACGATCAGAAATGGTTACCCTTTCACTTTAAGTCCTGTCTTGCTAAATAAAATATTCCTGAGGGGCAAGTTACTGTTTGCAAATAAAATACACTCATCCAGGACCACCCAAACACTTGACAATGTTGACCAAAACACCTATTTGTGCGTAAATATAAGTGTTTAAAAGAGATGAAAGGACACTAAAGGTAAGCTGCATTTTCCTTGGCTTTATCACTCTGATTAATAATGTGATAAATTAGCTGTAGGATGCAATATTAATTAACAGTATATTAGTTGCATTTTATTGCCAATAACATAACAAGCTCTGAAATAGTAGTCAGACTAAACTGCTGACACGGGCTTTTCTGCAAACTGAGCTGTAGTTTGATTTCTCATTTGTCCAAGTGAAGCATCAGCAACTGAGTAAAACCAATTACCTCAAAGCCCACCAAGCCCTCGGCAGCAACTTAGTGCATCTAAGTTTTGCCCAAATGTTATTACTTTCAAATTAGAGGCTGGTCTGAAATGGGCCATCGAAGAATTTCTATTGCTGAAAATAATTCAATATGGCAGTCCAGTTGTGGAACACTTTTCAGGGCCAAATAGAAACAAAGCTCCTTCCAATTTTGACACATCTTGAATCCATGGCTGTCCACTTCTGGAAGGCAAGCCTGGAAGTACAGAAGTCAGATATGAAAAGGGAGGCATTTTCCTGCCTTTTATGTTTAGTTTTGAGATGAAGTCCTGGGATGGAGGTGGGGGACACTTTAGGAAAAAGGACACAAGGTCAAGGATGAAAACAAATAAAGACACTCACCTAATGGGAGTTATCTCACCTCACTAGGTAAAGAGAAACTACAGCACAAAAGTTCATCAAGTACAGAGAGATGTTGTTGAGTGAACACTTGGCCAAAGGGATTAAAACAAGTAGGGCAGATGCATTATAAGTACCTGAAGAAATCTCTGTTTATATTTATTCATTTGTCTCCCCCATAGACCTTCACTTGCTATACTCTTTCTTCTTTCTTTCTCTTTCTTTCTTTTCTTTCTTTCTTCTTTTTCTCTCTCTCTCTCTGTCACACAAACATACACAAAATCACTTTCGATCCTCTTATCTTGCTTAATATCTTTCATGGAACTTATTACTATCCAAAATTAAATTTCAGACAGTTTATCCATTCATTTACTTCTCTGTTCCTGTATTCCCACCAAACTGTACACTCCATGAGGTCAGGAGGTGTGTCTGTGCACTGCAGAATAGTGCTTGGCATGTAACAGGCACAAAATTAGTTGAATCAAAGAATGAACCCATTCACTGAACTTACATTTACAAAATGCCCAATGTCTAAGTGCAAAGGATTCAAAGATGATGATAATCATAACTACCATTCACTGAAGGAGCCCTCAATGAGCTAAAAGCTTTACATACAGTATTTTATTTGAATCCCTCAACAACCCTTTGAATCATGTGTTTCTATTTTCTTTCTTTCTTTTTTGCAAATGAAGACATAGAGGCTCACAGAGACTGACTTATTACCACCAAGCTAGAAAGAGGTAAAACTATAAATTAAACCGGGTTTGTCTGGCCCTGACTCCAGGCATTGTCATATTCAAAGATTAATAAGAGACAAACATCCTCCCTGAGAACCTCAAAGTCTCATGCTTTGGATTTGAAGCATCATTGTCTTAGAGGATCCTCCTAATATTCTGTGGCTGGAGAAAGAATCTGACAATAATTCCTGGAGAACTGGAGTTGGGACATTTGCCATCCTGGGGCCTTCAGGAATGTCCTTGTCCATGGCAGAATCTGGTATGCCATGCTACTTTCCCTTTGGTGAGGTCAGATTCTGCTGTAGAGGTTTGCCAGGGCTACCCATATTCTCATATCCTTGGCTCCAGGTCTGTATATGAGCCCAGCAGCTGTCAGGGATCCTATTTACTAATAAATCTAACAAATGAATGATAAATAAGTGGTGATTCGTCTGCCTCAGAAAATCCAGCAAGGGCAGGACCCAGCCAGGTGCATGGGAAGCTAAACTCTTTTCCAGCCTTCACAACTGAATTTTAAATTGCCAACACCAAGCTCCAAAGTCAGTTCAGACCCACAAAGTTTCTATGTATTTTAGAAGTCACAGAACTACCCCTCTCTCTGGTCTCTTGGAATAAAAGAAAGTTCCTCAGCCTATTCATTCCATGAATTAAAAAAAAAAAAAGATTAAAAAAGGTCTCCTCGGTTACAATGCCATTCATATCCTTTGACCAGAAAGAGTTAGAGAAAAACTTCGGGATTGATCTGAGGGACACACAGCCCAGGTTCCATTAAAGTGTATTAATGCCAAGGTCTGTGCAATTAGTGAAAAGTCAATTCCCATTACTAGTTAACACTATTGAATATCTGCTTTCTTTAATAAAAAGCCATGTCCAGTACAAAGAGAATAAATCAATAGGTTGGCTGCATGTAGATCTATTCTGCCTTCTTCTAAAATGCACAGAGAAACTCCCTGTCAGAGCTCCACTGTCTGTCTGCCAAGCTCAGTTTGTAAACTGGCAGCTGGCCCTGCCTTCTTTGCCTGGAATCTTTCATTAGCACTTTCTCACTTTAGCTCTCATTTCTCTCATCAGGAAAATTAAGTTTTATCCCATGCCTAAAATTCTTCTCTTTGAGCTTAATCTCGATCTGCCTCTGAATTGGACTGGTTCAGAAAACAAGCTGCAAAGCCACTGTGGCCATACATCTAAACCTCAGCCTTCGCCAAGCATCGGTTCTTCCTCAGGCCAGGAGAGTAGGGTACACACAATTTCTAACAAGGGGCCAAAGAGTCCCAAGAGCCTGAAAGACTTTTCTCCTCCAGAGATACCCTTTGCGTTCTTTTACATCTGGTAACCTTCCTTGCTGCCAAGGAGCTGGAATGTTCCAGATCCTTAACTGTGAAGAGCAAAAGAAGGATACACCTGTCCGGTGAAGTTTGCAAGCCCTCCCAATTCTCAGCACCACATGCAGAAGAAGGATGCATTCACCTCCTGTCTGTGGAGGCTGCCTTTCTGTAGCTAAGCCCATCTATTTATCTTCTTTGGTGCGGACCACTAAAAGGAGAAAGCTGTTTAGACACTATCTTCATTATAATGCTGGGTTTATTAAAGACTAAAAGGATACTTTGATTCCCACTGTACATATAAGTTACTCTTAAGTTGGAAAATTGTGTTTCCGTGAAAGCAAATTACTGTACCTTAAATTATTTCATTAACCAGAATGCTCAGTCTTTGATGGGAAAAGGAGGATTGATATAATTTTACTTTAGTTCAGGTTTACTATGCAGAATTATTTGACATTCTTCTTTAATCCTTTGGTCCTTATTCCGCATCCTCTCTCCCTTCTCAGAGTGTGTGTTTGGTGGGGTGGGTAGGTTTGATGGTGATATTGGTTTGGGTCATGGTTTCGGTAGATGAATAGATTTGGAATTGCATTCTTTTCAGGACTCAGCAAATTGGTGTGTATCGTTCTGGGTTTTTTCAATTGGTTCAAGTCTACTATTTCTCCACTTAAGCAGGTTGAAATATCTAATGAAACAAGCACTGCTAGAACCAAATCTGTTTATTCCTGTTGCTGAGATCCTTTCATGCCACTTTCCATGGCCCCATTTCTGGTCCAGAGGCCTGGTCTGCCATTAGAGAGAATCACAAACCAGGCCCTACACTGTGAAACCAACGAATGATCCCCAGTACTGTCATGGATGTTTCTTGAAGCCACTGGAGTCGTCCACTGTGGTCAGAGAACTCAGGGAGGGAACCTCCTGCATTGCTTCCCAGAGCAGCTGTGGGGTGACAGTAACAGGCAAACAGTGGAAATGCACACCATCCTAATACAAGGGTGGAAAGTGTTCAGTTGTGAAGAGGCATTTATGTTTACACAAACAGCCGGTTTTTCCTCACATTCAAAGTTACAGAGTTGGACAAGGCAGGCTCACGAGGTGACAAAGAAAAATTTAACTAATCAGACAGGCTATCCCCAAGTGTTCCAATGGCATGGATGATTCTGCCAAAGGGACTAACTGATGAACAGGTAGCTGGGTGAGGAGACTGCAGATCTTTGTCATCCCAAGCAGATGAAGGTTCCCCACTTGATCAGAGGCAGTGATTGAATTCCCATTTGGGGATCCCACAAAGAAATGGATTGACATTGTCAAGCAATTAATCCAAGGTGAAGTACGATTTTAAAAAATTGGGAAATGAATAAATGCAGTCCCAAGCAATCTACCTGTGTGACACTGATGCAGGAAAATTGCCTTTGAAGAGGTTGGCAGTTGTCTTTGGTCCTTTAGCAAATCCTTCCACGATAACTCTGAAATGAATAGAAGGAGCAGAATTGGATTAAACAATTTTAAATTTTACTTTCACAAAACATAAACAAGGTTTAAAATTTTGAAATTCACAGAATCACCTCGAATGTCACAAACCTTATGAAGCACCAAGGAGCTAATCCCTCTTATCTTTAAGACTGGGATCAAGGATTTTTTCCACTCTGTAGGAGCTCCTGAGAACCAACTTTTGCAAAAGAGTCAAGTTGCCAAGCCAGAGCTGGCAGAAGAGTTGCTCCATAAAGTGAGAACAGAATGGAATGCACTCTCACCTTTGAGTTCAAGTGCATGTTGAGATTTTTATCTGAAATGAATTCTGATTAATATCACCTTGGACTAAAGGAGAAAAACATTCAAGCATGTGTTTATACTTGTTGACATGAATAAAAGATACACCTTAAATCTGAGTCATAATACTAGAATAAAAGATGATTATGAAATGCATACCACTGATATAGTCTCACCAAGAAAGTCAACATTCAAATTCCCTAAGACATAGAGAAATTTGTTTCAATAACTTGTCCAATCACTCTTTAGCCATAAGACCAAACTATGGTCCCTACCCACACCACTTTGTTCTTTTGAGTTATTGTCTGTTTCTCGCTCTAATTAATCACTTCCCAATCATATTTAAGGAGAAAAAGAAATGGACATACCTTTCAGGGATGCTTTAAAAGCTTCATTATTGGTTCTGAGAGAGGACAGCAGGTTGAATTCCATGTTCTGAGGAGAACATTGCATCCATGACAATGTCACACACACACGAGAGCATGAAGCACACCCAGGTAATCAGATGGTGATGCAAAGTCCTGCAATCAGCTCTCCTTATTGACCCTGAAGCCTTGCCTTCAGCCAAGTTAGACCTTTCAGTGGAAATAAGATGGAATTATTTCAAAATAAGATGGAAATAATTTGGAAGTTGGCTGGGTAAGACCTGTTGACATGGAAAAGCAGGTTTTTTCCATTTTTCCACTCTCAACTCTATACCCCCTAGATAGACACTCTTTTATTTCCTATTTCACCTTCCACAATTTCTTGTCAAAGATTACTTTAAAGTGTACAAAACAATGATATCTAAAGGCTTCCCATCTCACTTAGAGTAAAAACAAAGTCTCTATAATCCCTCATCACCAGGCCACCAGCCAACCACTCACCCAATGTCTTAATTCCTTCTCCAGCCTCCTCCAGGCACACTGGCTTACCTGTGAGTCCTTGAACATTCTGGGCACATTTCTGTTTCAGGGCCTTTGCATTTGCTCTTCCCTCCATCTGGACTGCCCTTCAGTGCCTACATGGCAAAGTCAAGTCTTAATTGTCCCTCTTCAATAGAGACTTCCAGATCTATCCTATCTAAAATTTCAACCTCTCCCACCTGCCAAACAATTTCTATCCTCTTTCCTAACATATCATATAATTAACTTTTCCAATCTCATTTATTGCCTGTCTCTCCACTCGAATATAAGCTCCATGAGGACAGTATTTTATACACTGCTGTATCCTTTGTGCCTGGAACAATTCCTGGCATGTAGTAATGGCCCAATAAATACTAACTGAATGAGTGCATAAATAAATGAATGAATATCAGTGATTCACTAAACCCACCTCTCCTTCATTCACACAAAAGCCAGGTCCTTTCACAGGGCACTTCCAGCATTGCCACCATGATCTTAATTGCAAATAGTTACTAGCTGTTACCAGGCTCCAAGCATTGTATGAAACACCTTACATACACTATCTTATCTTCACAAGCAACTCCTGAGCTGAGTGTAATCATCCCCAGTTTACGATGAATAAATGATGAGCCAGAGAGATCAAGTAACCTGCCCACATTGGTTTGCTAGTATGTGGTAGAGCTCAAATGAAAGTCAAAGTTAAAGTTTGTCTAACACATGAGGTCTTAACCAGGGATGATTTTGCCCCCAAGGATGCATGTGGCAATGTCTGGAGACATTTTTTGTTGTCATAACTGAGGGTTGCTACTGAATTCTAGTGGATAGATAGCGGGGATACTGCTAAACATTACTACAATACGTACGACAGCCTCCCATAACAAAGAATTATCCTGCACAAAAGGTCAATTGTGCTGAGGTTGAGAAACCCTGGTCTAACTCCATAAACTGTTTTTAGTCACATTGCAGTTTTGCTCGATTAGCTGCTAGTGGCAGTGCAAACTGCATCAACCCTTTTATAAAGCAATATGACAATATTTCTTGAGAGTGTTGAATGTTTTCATACCTTTTGACTCTGCAATTCTACTTCTGTAAATCTAGCCTAAGGAAATAATCTGAAATGTGGAAAATGCCCCCAAATATTTATCATGACATTATCTGTAATACTAAAAAATTAGAAACCAGTTAATGTCTGGTAATAAAGGGATCATTAAGGAAATTCTGGAATATCCACTTGCTGGAACATTAAGCAGCCATTAAAATGATATTTATTAAGAATTCATAATAACATGAGAAAATGCTTACATAGAAATGTTAAATTTTAAAAATTGTTTTCAAAAGTATGTAAGCAGTATGACCATTAAATAACTGACAAAAATTATGCATATAAAATAAATGAAGCAGAAATACATTAAAATATTAATAGTATGGTAGCACTAAGGTTGGTTAATTTCTTTCTTTTATTTTTCAGTACAGTACTTCCAAAACAATAATATAATAATAATGTAAAAAATATAGCAACAATGTATTCATTTTATACAGGAGAAAATATCATTTAAGAGATCAGGGTTTTTTCTCTTAAAAAAAGTATTTTTGTTTTAGTCTCTCTAAAACAAAAAGACTGGACCTGATGAAGTTCGAGGTTACAGTGCGCTATGATCACACCATTGCACTGCAGCCTGGGCAATCTTGGATGAGGCTTTCATAGCTAGTGTCATAACTTTTGTGGGCTAAGCCTCAAATTTTGTTGAGATAAGAGCGTCTGGAAAGTGGGTGAAGGATGAGAACCAAGGACTGGGCAACAGAGCAAAACCCCTGTCTGTGAAAAAAAGAATAGTAAATACAGCAACTGTGGTGGTGGATTTGCCTCTTATATGGATTAATTAACTGTTTATTTCATGTTTATTATTCCCCTAAGTAACTGTCTTTGTTACAGGAAGCGAGAAATGCTTAGTTATGTAGTAGTAGCTGGAACTAGCTCCATCTTTGCCAGTTTATAGCTATCAAAAACATGTTACTCACTCATCTTAAGTGTTATCTAATATTTGAAAAAGGTTTGATTCTATTAGGGCAAAGAATTCTCACACTTACAACCAGGACTGCCATCAATGCAGTTGGGGTTTGGGACGCAGAGGGACATGTGAAAGGTGGGTGCCATGGTCAACCTCCTTCACACGGGCATCCAAAACAGGGAGCCACAAGTCTAGGACTAAGAGTCCTAGACTCTTAGGGCTCTGGATTCCAACAGGCCTTGGATCGAGTCACAGCTGCACACCCACCACCATGTCTTTGAGTGAAATCTTAACCCCTTTGTGTCCTCTCTGAACTCAAAGTCCATGTTTAAAACTACTGTGAAATGTTGTTAATGCTTGCAAGGCTCCTTGCTCTTTGCACACTGTGACCTGGGACCATTCACTTGCAGGAACCTGCCCCCACAACTAGCCGAGTCCTTGGTTCTCATCCTTCACCCACTTTCCAGACGCTTTTATCTCAACAAAACTTGAGGCTTAGCCCACAAAAGTTATGACACTAGCTATCAAAGCCTCATCCAAGATGTTCTATCTTTGGACTTGGTTTTAAATTAAACCTGCCTTCACCCTCTGGACTAATAGAGATAAGGTTGGCTTTCTGGTCAGCCGTGGACTGCAGCCTAGAATGAGGAAGGAACACAAAAAGCAGCTGCAGAGACAGCATCTTCACTCATTCAGACACTATTTGGGCAATGAAAGAACAGAGAACTCGGTTATTTAATTAACCCTCCGAGTCTCTGGAATGTAAACATTTTCTTTTGCAAAGCTCTGAGACCTCTCTTGTTTCCAACCAGCAGGCCTTTATTTCTGCCTCTCCTTCTGTTTCTCTGCTCTTGACCCTCTTGTAATACATTGTTGGATGACTTGTTTGCACAGAGGGACAGGCTTATTTCCCACCCCCCTCCCAAATTCTTGAGGCGTTAGAAATTTTCTCCCTTATCAATTTTCCACGGACTGGCCCTCTATTCCCTAATGGTGCTGGATTGGCACACACCACAGACACCGGCTCTGAAACAAAAGAAAAAGCAAGAAGATAGAGATGCACACAGCCAGCCTCCCTGTCTATTCCCAGTGTGTCCCACTGACAATGCTGTGTGGAAGGGAAATTGTTCTATCAGCGACTGTGTTAGATTCATGACCCCACCACAACCTTGAATTGGCCTTTAGTTGTCGCTGATGGGAACTGAAGAACAGCGCCTGTCGACATGATTGCTACTCTCCAATGAATCAGAACATACAGGGCGAGGAGCAGCACATTAAAGTAGCAACAGAAATATATCACTGTACTTTTATATAGATGTATTGCTTTTGCCCAGGCATATAAATGATTGGGCCAGCCACTTATTTTTTTTTCAAGGACTATAAATTAAAAATAAGCTAAGGGTTTTAAAATTATGTTCTTTTTAAAAAACCAAGGTAGCTATTTTAAGGCAACAGTCAAATATTTAAAGATCATCTTATGTGGATATTTCAGCGACTGTCTTTGGGAGGAAAATCAGCCCTTGCCACCTGCACTCCGGTTACTTAACACATGGGCGCTGATTTATCATGGGTTGTCATTTGCTAATTGATCTTTTTTTAAAAGTAAATGTTCCCCATGTTTACTTCTCTGCCTGCTTACTGAAGAAAGTATAGTTCACAGATTTAAGTTGTGATTTAAATAGACAGCAAACATATTTACCAGCCTAGAACAAGATGCTGGAAGAGTCAAGGTGTTCAGAGAAAGCTGAGAGCAGGGATCAATGATTCTTAAATTGGGAGGTGATAGGGCCCCATTGAGAATAGGCTGGAGCTCATGGAACCTCTCTCCAGGAGCACACATGAATGCTTGCACTTCACAGCAAAATTTTTCCTTTTGCTTCAAGGACTCACAAACTCTCTGAAGCCCCTCCCTGGAGCCCCTGTTTTTGAGATTATCTTGTAAAACTATAAATTTGTGACACACTGGGATGTGGTGATCAGCTGTGATGTATGTCTCAAGTAACTGCTTACTAATAACAGGTCAAATATAGCTGTTTGCAAATGATTTGCTTTTAGAAGTATACACATCTGAGAAGATTCAAAGGTTTACCAATAACAGCATTACTCTCACTTAGTCACCATAGCCAATAAGACCTACGTGATCTAGCCCCTGCCTACCTCCCTGATATTACCTCTCACCACTTTTCTCCTCACTCTACAAGATTCAGTCACATGGCCTCCTTTCTGATTTTCAGCCCACTCAGTTACTTCCTGCCTTGGGGTATCTGCAGTGCTGGGCAATGTTCCAGGCACAGACCAAACAAGACCACAAGATCTGTCTTTTGTGGATCTTACATTCTGTGGAGGGAAACAGGCAATAGGCATATGATCAAATCCCTAAGTTTGATCATTTCAAGTGTTTTGAAGCAATTAAAATGGAATGAGGAGGGGCTAGAGTGTGACCGATGCATGGCCAGGTAAGGCCTCTTTGGAGAGATTGTAGCTGAGATTTTATCTGAGATGGAGAAGTGAGAAATAGCTGCAAGTCAAAGGGAAATATTTGTGGGCAAATCCAGTAGTAAGTGCAAATACCCTGAGGCTAGAAAGAACTTGGTGGGTTGAAAGGTCATCAAGTAGGTCATTTGACATCTGATATGCTCTCTCAGGGAGAAACTTAAATTATCCATGCTGCTGCCCAAATGATTGATATGCTATGAGCAGTGATGGTGACTACAAATTAAGTGTTTTTTTCTCTGCAATAATTTTGACTTTTTGTCAAATACTTGATATGCAAATTGAAGTCATTTAAGACCTAATTAGAGATGGGGGAAGCAGGAAGTCCAGAGAGGTAAGGTAGTTTACCCAAGGTCACACAGCTTGTTATTAAATTAGTTTAGTGGACAGACCAAAGGAAAGCCCTGGCCTCTGCATTTGCAGGGTGGTATCCTTGCAACACTCTGCCTCCCTATTATTTTCATGTAATTTAACAAAGATCATTTTGTCTTGAAAACTAGTCTGGTGTCTGGTTCCATATGCTGTTATGGTCCAGAGACACACTATCATTACACAGTTTTCAGCTTTTACAAAGTTTTGTTAAATATCTAGCTCAGGATTCCTGATTTCTCCAGAGGTTGATGAAGCCAGTGGTGAGCTAAAAATCTCTCACCTCTAAAGAAAACCAAGTATCACTGTCTCCTCTGGGCTGAACATTGAGATCTGTGAGACTCTAATAAGTTCTGGGTCCTTACCTGTCTCTGGTGGAGCCTGTGGTTAGGACAGATAGACTCCTAGCTTTGTATGCCTATGTCAAGAAGGCTAACATTGGCAACCCCCATACCACTTTCCATGTGTCCCAGTGGCCCCCAAACAACAAGTGAATTGATAGCAGTCTTGATTTTAACTAAGTGTAGGAAGTCTTTGATCTGATGGAACCAATGTTTCTAAAATATTAGAAAAAAATTGGAGATGAGTGAGTGAAATATTTTCAGTAGCTGTAAATTGGCAAAGACTGAGCTAATTCCAGCCACTACTACATAGCTAATCAACACCGTACTAGAACTGAACACTGTTGTTAAAAAATTCCAAGAAAGAGTGTGGCCCAGATTGATATCAAAATACCCTTTTAGTTAAAAAGTTTAGAAAAATGAACTCAGCCACTTCTGCACTACCTCTGACAAAATCTATATTCACAGTCCTCTCTTTCAACATCTGAAATCTATCTTCTCTCCATCTAATTTCTCTCTCTTTTCTTATACTGCTGGTGAGAATATAAATTAGTCATTCCTTCAGGAGTACAATTTGGCTAGTGGGTGTCAAGAAACTCTACAAACTGTGTAGTCATTGACTCAACAATTATATTTTTGAGATTTGATCATAAGGAAACAGAGATACTTGTAAGTTTTATACTGCAAGATTTATATGGCAAGATAGACACAACAGTATTATATATGATAGTGAAATATTGCAAATTATCAAAAAGAGATTGGAATCTCCCAAAATGTGTTCTGCAGAAACAAATTTCATAAGATGCCCCCCACACACACACACACACAGGATTGTGTGATCAAATAAATTTAGGACATACATACTATATATTTTGAGAAATCACAAGGCATATTAGCAAGAATCTTCTCAGAATTCTTACAAAAAAAGAAATCTATTATGTGACCTCATTTAACTCAGAGCTTCTCAAATTCCTTTGGTCACTGAATCCCTTTATTACATAATACTTCTTAATATACTACAGAAAAGAGGCTCTGCAATATATACTTCAGGAAATACTGAGTTAAATAAATTTACATATCTGCTTTCAGCTTTTGTCTCGAAGGAGGCCAAGGTGTAACTTTCTTCGGTCGTCCTGAATCCAGGTTCATCTGACACCAGCGGCCTCCACCATGCCACCGAAGTTCGACCCCAGCAAGATTAAAGTCGTATACCTGACGTGCACCAGGGATAAATGTGGTGCCATGTCTGGGCTGACACCCAAGATTGGCCATCCTGGGTCTGTGTCCAAAAAAACTTGGTAATAACATTGCCAAGGCAATCGGTGACTGGAAGGATCTGAGGATTACAGTGAAACTGACCATTCAGTACAGACAGACCCAGAATGAGGTGGTACCTTCTGCCACGGCCATGATCATAAAAGTCCTCAAGGAACCACCAAGAGATAGAAAAAAACAGAAAAGCACTAAACACAGTGGAAATATCACTTTTGATGAGATTGTCCACATTGCTGGACAGATGCGGCACTGATCTTTCGCCAGATAACTCTCTGGAACCATTAAAGAGATCCTGGGGACTGTCGAGTCTATGGGCTGTGATATTGATGGCCGCCACCCTCATGACGTCATAGATGATGTCAACAGTGGTGCGGTGGAATACCAAGCTAGTTAAGAAGCACAAAGAAAAATATTTCAATAAAGGATCATTTCACAATTAAAATAAATAAATAAATAAATTTACATATCTGTATATGGAATGCTTTGCTGCTGTTTAAAACAATATTAAAGAATTTTGATTCTATGGGATAAATGCTGGTGATATTAAGTGGGGAAAAAAGCAGGTTACATACGAATGAATATTTTATTAGCATAATTTTGGAAACTAATGTATGTGTGTGATTATGTCAAAATAAGAACAGATTTGATCTTGTGGTGACGGCATTAGTGATGTTTGTTTTTAAAAAATTGTGCTTCTAAATTTTCCCAATTTGCTATAATTAATAAGCATTACTTTTATAAGGAAAAATACTATATATTTTAAACTTTTTATCTTAAAATAATTTTAGAGTTGCAGAAAAGGTAAACAAAATAGTAGTTTTCATATGCATTTTCCTCAGCTTCCCCTTGTATTAACATCTTGCAAAACCACAGTACAATTATTGAAAGCAAGTAATTAGCATTTTATATGGTTTGACTGTGTCCCCACCCAAATCTCATATTGAATTGTAGTTCCCATAATCCACACATGCTGTGGGAGGGAGCCAGTGGGAAGTGATTGGATTATGGAGGCAGTTTCCCCCATGCTGATCTCATGGTAGTGAGTGAGTTCTCATTAAATCTGATGGTTTTATAAGTGTCTGGCATTTCCCTTGCTTGTACTTCTGCTTCCTGCTGCCTTGTGAAGACGATCCCTTTCTTCCCCTTTGCCTTCCACCATGATTGTAAGTTTCCTGAGGTCTCCCCAGCCATGCTGAACTGTGAGTTAATTAAACCTCTTTCCTTTATAAATTGCCCAGCCTCAGGTATTTCCTTATAGCAATGTGAGAATGGACTAATACAGCATTGATGGTATATTCATTTGAATTTCACCAATTCTCCCACTAATGTCTTTTTTTCTGGTTCAGGATCCAGTCCAGTGTCCCACATTGTACTTAGTCATGTCTCCTTAGTCTCCTACAGTCTGTGGCAGTTTCTGTTTTTCATTTTCTTTAATGGCCTAGACACTTTTTAAAGAGTTCTGGCTAGTTATTTGTAGAATGTTCCTCAATTTGAATTTGTCTGATATGTTCTCAGGTTAGATTCTGGCATTTTTGACATTTTGGGGAAAATGTCAAGAAGTCATGGTGTGTTTTTCTAGGTGCATCATATCTGGACTACATGATGTCAATATATTTCATTACTGGTCTTATTAACTTTGATCACTTAATAAATGTCCCATGGGAAGATATTTTGAAGCTATTCCTGTTTCTCATCACACTTTTTGTAGCCTACTAATTTTGGTATCCATTAATAATTCTTGTCTGCCAAAGTTATCACTGTTCTATTTTCCTAATGGTGGTTTTCTATTTTCATCATTCTTTCCACATTGATCTATTGGACATCTACTGTAAGGAATATTTATTTATTCAAATATTTTATGTAGGTGTGAACTAATGGTTGTTTATTTTATTCATGAGTTTTGATTTTTTTCCTTAAACCATCCCAGATTTGGCCATCAGAACCCCTTCAGATTCATTCTTGCTTGTAACATGTCCCCATCCTTTTTTTGAGCGCTTCTTTCCTTTCTGGCACACAAGATATTATAAGTCATCTTGTACTTTCCCTTTCTCAGCCCTGTAATCACATATTTATCCAGGGAGTTCTGGTTCCTTTTATTGGAAAAACCAATATCTAGGCACTAAGTGTGCTCTTTGCTACTAGGGTATCATTGTTCTAGGCCTTCTCAGTGGACAGGGCTAGAAAATAGACAATGTGTACTCACACACATTCACACGGAAGCATCTTTGTTTTTATGTTTTTTTAATATATTTTATATCTATTTTTATAGATATTTTATACTATCTATTATATATCTCTATAAATCCGTCTTTTATCTATCTATCTGTCAGTGTTTTTCAGAGAAACAATCAATAGGAAATATGTATCTATATATATAGAATCAGCAACAAAGATATATCTATATATAGAATCAGTAGGAATTATATATCTATATATAGATATAAATAATATATATAGATAATATATACAATCTATTATAATATATAATAAATCTATATAATGACATATATCTATGTATATAGATATATATTATATATAGGTATCTATATCTATATAGATATAGATAATTTTGTGAGCCAATTCCTTATAACATATATATATATAATATAATAAACCTCTCTCTATATCTATACATATATAGAGAGATTTATTATATGGAATTGGCTCACACAATTTATGGAGACTAAGAAGTTCTACAACCTGTTGTCTGTAGGAAAGCCAGTGGTGTAGTTCTAATCTGAGTCCCAAAGCCTAAGAGCCAGGAGAACCGATGATATAAGTCCAAGTGCAGGGGAAGACTGATATCCTGGTCAGGGAAAGAGAGATAATTCTCCCTTCTGCTATCATTTGGTCTATTCAAGCCTCCAAAAGATTCAGTGAGGCCCACCTACACTGGGGAGTGCAATCTGTGTTACTTAGTGCACCAATTCAAATGTTAATGTCATCCAGAAACACTTACAAATGTATGATAAATAATTTTTAATCAAATATCTGGGCACCCTGTGGCCCTGTCAAGCCAACACATAAAATTAACCATTATTCTATTTATCTATCATCTATCTATCTATCTATCTATCTATCTATCTATCTATCTATCTCTATCTATCTATCTATCTAATTTGTCTACTTGATCTATCTAGAACCATGATTTTATGCTGATCCCTCTAATTTCAATTAAACTACAATGTTCATTCTAGCCTTCTCCATTGTCTTACTTGTAACCATTTCTCTGATAGTGAGGGACCTGGTATTCATTATCCACAATATATTTGCTTATTTGTTCACTCCTGGAGCATACATGAAGTGTTTCAGGATTGCTAGCCTTTACCTCTGTGGAAAAAAACAAAAACAAAAAACTTAATTTGCCAACTTGAATACAATATTTTTGTAGAATTCGTTTCATTTTTAGCCTAATAATACACAGTCAAAATATTGTTTGACAAAGTTACTTAGGTTAGTTCTTTTCTTCTCCTTTCCTTTGGTGTAGTTATATTATTAATTTGTCATATATTGGGATCATGTTTATTGTTTGTATTTCATTGGGAATCTCCTCACATCTTGGTTGATTTTAACTTTTTAAATTTGTTCTGGGGATATGCTAAATATACTAAGAGTCAGAGCTAGACACTAAAAATGATATACTCAGAGAAGAGTCATTTTCCATCATCTTTGCTACCCCATACCCAGTGCCCCATTCTTTCCACCCTGTTCCCACCCAGCACCTTTCAGTAACTATTGCCGGTAGTGTCTAGTTTATCCTTCCTGTATTTCTTTTTCACAACTTAGCAGATCCCAATATATTTTCTGATATCTCTGTCTTTCTTACATGAAGGTTAGCATGCTATAAATACACTTTATGCTTTGTTTTTTTGATGTAACAGGATATATAAAAATTACTCCAACTGTTTTTTTACAGTTACATGGTACTCTACTGAGTGAATGAGCCATAGTTTATTCAACCAAAACCACTCTCCTATCTGACCATTTTTCTTCCTAATATTTTGCAATTACAACCAATGCTGAAATGAATAACCTTTCATTTATGTATTTCCATAGTACTGAACATATATTTTCAGTGTAGATTCCTAGAACTGGAATTCCTGGGTCAAAAGTAAGTGTGTATGTAGTTTTGTCAAGCATTGCCAAATTATCAACAAGAATGGTTGTGCCAGTTTGCATCCTCATCAGCAGCGCAGAAGAACGCTTGTTTCTCTACAGTCTTGCCAACAGAATATATTGTCTGCTTGTTAATTTTCACCAATATAATAGGTGAGGAAAGTTACGTAAGTTAAGTATTGGTTTAATTTGCATTTATCTAATAATGATTGGTGATCTGAACTTTTTTTGTATATCTAAGGGCTATTTTCTATATTTTTGTGTGAACTGTCTGTTCATGTCTTTTTTTTTTTCATTTTCTTAGCATGCTTTTGGTCCTTTAACCCTCAATTTTCAAGAGTTCTTTATGTAGTAAGTAGATCAATTTTTGTCTGTGTTATATGTCACAAATATTTCACCCCTAGTTTTGGTTATCTTTTGGTCTTTTTAATATGGAGTTTTTTGTCCTGCAAACTTTTTTCTCTATTTTTATGTGATCAAATTGATTAAACTTTTCTTTTGCCTATAAATTTTATGTATATTTTTAAACATGTGCCTGTTCCATCCCTGAAAGTCTTAGGCATTACTGCAGCACAAAAGAGAGGAAGAGCTTACTCTAGGAGATTTTAAACCAGAGAGAGTAGGGAAGTCAAAAACCCCAGGGCTCTGAAGTCAGGTGGATTCCATTCCCACCCAGTTTCAGTGACTTCTGTTGAGCTGTGGGACCTCTGGCGAAGTATTTAACCTCCCAGAGCCTGGTTTTTCTCATTTGTAAAATGAGATGATAGAACCTACCTTGCACTGCTATGAGGATTTGAAATGCTTGTTTCATACATGGCACTAAGGAGACATGTTATTATTATTATTATATTCATAATACATCAAATGCCAAGTAATAATTTAATGAAAACCTTGATAGGTGTCTGATTTTTTTTCTCAACATTATCTCATCAAGGCACCACCACTTCCATAAGAACAATGAATCTGAGAGATTTTCACCCATTCACCACAATTGTTCTTTTTTCTCTCTGAAATACTTTGTCTTTTGAAATACTATCATGTCTCTGTTCTATAATGAATTCAGAGAAAAGTTATGAGGATAAAGGAGTTAACATCCATAACACACGCTGAGCTGGCAGATAAGAGCATCAAAATGAGTTCCAGAAATAATTCTAATTAACTAAATTTATTATCACCTTATCTCTCCAAAGCCCCTTCTTGCCCCCAACCTCAAGTTGAAAGTTTTGTGGTCATTCCCCAAAGGACACATACTCCTTCGAACCAGGAATCAGCTGGCACTGGTTATTGTCGGTACCACAAAAGTACTCACTAGAATTCCTGTTGCCAAATGTGTTCTTCCTTTAACAGGCAATTCCTTTTCAGTTTCCCTGTGAAACTAAACAGAAGCCCATAGGGAAGTCTGATGTCACCTTTGATGTCAATACCATTCAAAGCAAACACAACCAAGACTATTTCCTTAATCTTTGGCAGCTACTTCTTCTAAATTATTTGAACATGATGAAGTTCCCATCTACCAATAAGTTAATCAGGTGGGTGTGTACCTTGATAGAGTACAGATGTCTTGCAGGACAGAAAGAATATCTAAGGGTCCATGGATAGGAATATACATTTTTTATATAGTTAACTGACGTTTGTTTTTCTCATTGCTTTATCCCCAGTGGAGTGATTTGGAAATAGTTGTTTTTCTACCTTTTGCAATTCCTCAGAGCTTCAGGGCACATGCAAACGGATGGGGAGGGAAAAGACAGGAAGGGAAAAAGGAAAAGCAGCTAATTTGGATTGCAATTCTGTAATCTATGCGCTACACTAGCTACTTAGAGACTGCATTATTATTATTATTATTATTATTATTATTATTATTATTGACATAGTCTTCGTCTGTCACACAGGCTGGGGTGCAGTGGCATGATCACAGTTCAGGGTAATCTTGAAATCCTGGGCTCCAGTGATCCTCCCACCTCAGCCTCCCGAGGAGCTGGGACTACAGGTACATGCACTACCAAGCCCGGCTAATTTTTAAATTTTTTGTAGAGATGGGGATCTCTCCATTTCCCCAGGGTGGTCCCAAACTCCTGGCCTCAAGTGATCCTCCTGCCTCAGCCTCCCAAAGTGTTGAGATTACAGGCCTGAACCCCAGAGCTTTATTATTTTAGTGGCTCTCAGTCAAGGGGATGCCACCCCCAAATGGCATTTTGAAAATTTTTGGAACCACTTTTTTGTTGTGATAAAAATGGAAGAGTACTGCTGCCATTTATGGGGTGGTGTATTATATAATAAAAATAAATATTTTGCTTTTTGTCCCCTTTTCTGGCACATAGCTTCTAAAACTCAGTCTCCTGAGTGATAATTATCTTTTGTATGTTAATGAGATATTTCTTGGGGTGAAGGGCCAGAGCTAGATAGCTTCAGGATGGGAGCTGGTCACCACAAAGACAAAACCATGATTAGAGGGCTGGAACTTTCAGCTTACTCCCAACCTGCTGCACCAGCCTTCTCTAACCTCTGGGAAAGAGAGAGAAGCTAAGAGATTTGAGTTCAATCACCAATAGTCAGTGATTTAATCAATCATGTCTACGTTATAAAACCTCCAAGGAAGTCTGAACAACAGGGTTTGGAGAGCTTCCTGGTTGGTGGACACATCAATGTGCCAGGAGGGAGGTGTGCCAGGCCAGAGAGAGCATGAAAGCTCTGCCCCTCCCTCTCTCCCACCCCAAACCTTGCTCTACACATCTCTTCCATTTGGCTGTTTCTGAATGTATCCTTTATAATAAACTTGTAATAGGAAGTATAGTACTTTCCTGACTTCTACAAGTTGTTCTAGTGAATTTTGAAGGGTGGCAACCCCTCTATTTGTAGTTGGTTGAACAGATGTCTGGGTAGCTCGGGCACCCCATTTGCAGCTGGCATCTGAAGTGGGACAATTTTGTGGGACTAAGTCCTTAACCTGTGGCATCTGCACTAATTCCAGACAGTGTCAGAATTGAATTGAATTGTTGGACACCCAGCTGGTGTTGGAAAAAACTATACAAGTGGGAACCAAAAATGCATTATGCTCTATAACCTGCAATGCCTGGAACAGCTCTGCATGAGGAAGAATTATCCTGCATCCTACATGAATTTCAAAGGGCCCACTGGAACAGCTTTGGAGGTAAAAACTTGTTTGCGACTATCTAGGCCTAGAACCTGCATTCATTTTACTTACGAAGTATTTTTTGCATAGTTTTTACATTCATAGTTTTTACATACATATAACTTTCTAGGAATGCAACTATGATGTAAGCTGAAGGAAGACCGCACTTTATTTTGTGCTCTGTGATACTTGAGTGTTAATACTACATACCTGTGCTGGTCTGCATTTGTACCTGTCACATATATGGTGAAAAATGTAGGTGCAAAATCACATCACTTAGTTTTATCATCTAGTGTAGTTGTGCCTCAGCATTTAAACTTTATTTCATTATAAATTTCTTTTATATCTTTATGTCACATGTGGGCATTATATGGATTTTTTATTATGTGTGTATGTAGGTTACATAATTTATGAATTTTCTGTCAAGATAGCAAAGGAGGTATTTGCAAAATATTTGCAATAAAATTATTACAGCATCTGTTCCAAAAGGGTTGAGACTCACTGTATTCTTTCATCAACTGAACACAACAATTTTGAGAAGATCTCTTATTAGCCCCATCTTGTAGGTGCAGGAACTCTAGCTCAAATGGTTAACTCTCTTGCCCAAAGCCACACAGCCAGTAAGTGGCAAAGCCAGGAGTCAAACTCTTTCTGTTTCCAAAGCCCTGAACTTGGTGAAAACAAGAGGACAAAAGACAGAGGGATGAATTAAGGCATAAGGATAGAGGAAGAAAGAGGAGAAAGGGAAAAAAGAGGAACAGTATGAGAACAGGAAAAAAATACAAATCAATTTTTGTTTCAATTTTTAAACTCTATAGAGTACTTTAAATATATTTAAAAGCTCTCATTAATAATGTTGTATGATGCCTGCTATATACAGGGTATATTAATGCTGAGGATAGAAAAATAATTTTTTAAGAATATGACAAAATCCTATCCCTGAGAAATTTGAAGCTGAGTTGGGACGGTAGAATACATTCTTTTTAAAATAAATAAATGAATACACAATATCAGCCAAGATACATTACGTGCAAAAGGAGAGAGGTAACATCATCTATTCATCTAAATGTATCTAGTTTCTAGGTAGCCTTTCCCTTCTCATGCCATAGACAAGAAACAGGAAGCTAAATGTTTATGTGCCCAATGGAAATGTTATGTGACTAGCACACACATTTTTCCCTCCTAAGTAATATTGATTCCTGAAACCATGGTTGATTCTGGCTTTATAAGACACAATTTAACACCAGTTTTTCCATTCCATAGTTAAAGCCTTGAGGATGCAAGGACTTTTACTGGAAGAAAATACAACAGCCCCAAAAGTGCAGATCAGTCAATTTGCCAGTAAATGCATATCGTGTTTTGTGCCATGTCCAAATGTTGTAGCTATTACAGGGCACGTGACTGGCTTACTTCCTGATCCTATGCAAAGCTACTGGTTTGCTCACTCCTCACTAGTCCCTAGAACTTATTGTAAGGGGAACTGGAATCTCTTTGTCCAAGTGGGTTTTTTTTTGTTTGTTTCAAGGACTCACAGGCAGAGGCAGATTTCTGTGAAGACAATGAAGCTCAAGATTAAGGGCCTCTTATTTACACAGGTCCCTCCTGAGGCCTAGGGAGAAGGCCAACAATAAGTTCACATGGTCACCAGTTTTAATAGCATTTCAAAAGTAAGATATTGTCACTACAACTGGTTAAGGCTATTGTCTCTTTCCACTTGGGTTCCCCCTCCTTCACATGCCCTTTTGTTTCAGAGCGCAATGGAGCAGCCATGGGTATTTTCATCTCCAGCTAGGAAGAACTTGAGATGAGGATACATTTAGTTTGAGAGTAGTAAGATATATCTTTGTGGTTTGCATTCACTTCGGTACACAGTTAAGTAGGTTTAGCTGTCCTGGGGTAAAAATGTCTTCCAGGAATATTTCTTTCCTTGACTGGGCTGGCTCACCCATCTTCAACTGTGTCATGAAGATACAAGACCAGCAGCTGTGTGAACTACCAGTGTCATATAGTGCCTGGCATCGGATGCTTATGGCTAGTGTAGAGAAGCAAGGTGTGAAATGTTTAGAGCCAGAAGTTGGTCTATGGAAAATTCTTCCAAATCTTAGAGCTCACATATAAAAGAAACATGTAGAGGCTTGCACGAATTTGACAACAATCCTAAAAATTTATTGATATTACTCATCACAACTGGTGTAGCTAAAAAAACTTTTCTAACCTACCAAAATAAAAAAACAAATTCTGATGATAAAGACAAGACTGAATTATCTCTTTATTTTTGCTTTAGAAAATAATACTACAAAATGATTGTTAAATAAGAGTTGATTCAAAAAATGTAGGAAATAAAAATAATAAAGAGATTAGGCAATTAATAAAATTATGTTATTTTTCTGACTTTTGTGATGTCTGGATTATTGTTAGCTTTTTAAAATCTATACTTTATTATGTTTTTCTATTCAAAATAAAATTATTTTGCACCTAACTTTGTAATTACTTTTATATTAGTTGTCTTAAAGAGAGCCTCTCAAATTGTATAAATGTTGGGTCTCATAAAACTTGAATTCATCCCTGTTCATGAGGCCTGCGTTAGCTATTTTCAAAGTGCTGTTAGGCAAACATGGTTAGATTTGTTTTATACAGTACCAGAAGGCTAGAACTTTAATGATGGGAGTTACAGAAGGACAGATTTCAGGTCACTTTAAAAATATATTTTTAAATTCAGAGGCTTCCGAAGATGCAGAGGGAAGCTATAAGGAGCAATGAGTTCTGTGAACACTGGAGCTACTTAAGTAGAGGCTGCACAGTCATTACCCATGGCCATTGTCTCCCAGGCTCAAGCTTGGAAGACTGGGTGTTAATGAGCTTTCAGAGATATCACGCTGCAGAGTCTCTGCTTCTACCTGTCTGTCGTACTCTCATGCTCCTCCTTATGTCTCCAACTTTGTTCTCACAGTAGAATCTTGGGGAGGGGGCTGAGAGAGATGGGAATAATAAGAGCAGAAAACAAGAAACAACAATCTTTTTATGAAGAGGAACTGAGGGCTCAGAAGTGAGATTAATAGCATGGCATGTTCAGCAGTTGAGAGGGAATCCACAGCAGACAGCTTCCAGAAACACCTCTACAAGCTTCTCAAAGACCTAATCACGTCCTGAGGGAAAGGCTCAGCGATTCACTAACGGTGGAGGCAGTTGCTTTGACATTAGCCTTTTCAAAGGGTCACTTCCACACCATGAGCCCAACATGCCACCCAGAAAATGTAACTGAATATCAGTTTTGCTTTTCCTCTTGCTTAACTGTTTTAAATGTCCTTGAACTGCATTTCTCCACCAGGCTTAATTTTATGGATTGTGGATTACATTTACTGCTCAGCACTTCTTGCTCAACCCTGGGCAATCCCAGACCTACTGAGTTGTTAACTCACATGGTCAGCATTAATGTCTGAGACTAGTTATAGCAAATGACTGTAGCATAGCGCGATTAACACCTGGCCTTACAGCATCCCAATGAAATCAGCACTTTGGTTCTTCTTTTGCACCCAGCAAAAACCCAGGAGGAATGTGAGAGTAATGACTTGGGTTAATTGTGCTTGTCTTCCGAAGAGTTCAAATTTCTATCCCAGTCTTACTACCTCCCTTATCTTGGAAAATTGTATTTGAAAGCCGTAGAATGGATAGTTTCCCCATCTTATGGGCATGTTGTAGAATTCCATAGAAAGATTGTAACTTCTTCAAAATCACACAAAAAGTCATTATGTTATCCTGCTTCTTCTTTTGTCTTGTTATGTTTTCTTTCACTAGCCCAAGTCACTTGGCTATAGTAATTCCAAGAAGTGGCTGTAGAAAATACAAATGGTTTTTGAACCATAAGAATCATAAAGCTGAAAAGGACCCTAAGAGATATTTATTGTTTGCACCTTTATGTTTCAAACATCTTCTCAGATAAAGTTGACTACGACTTGCTACATGTATGACCATCTTGAAGCCACCTTATCTAGTGATGGAAATGAAAAACCCACTCATGTCAGATGAATGAATCCAAGAAAGTAGAGTACGGTGAGTATAGCTAGTCTCTGAAGCTCACTAAAATCATTACTAAAACATTCCCAGTTTGGTGTTAATAACTTTACCAACTTTTCTGTTTTTTTATTATTATTTTTTCAGCCCCATTTGGTATAGATGGTTGTACTGTGGAAGTCTGTCACGTGCTAGGACGCTCAGGTTAAGAATGTCAGCAATTGTATTTAGGAGGAGGGCTAGCTGCAGCTGCTGAGGGTGGGAAGAAAATTCTGAATGTCCTCTCTTGATTCACTCAACCATCCCTCCCATTGCTCCCGTTAAGGGGAGGTTGACAAATTCCTGATATCAAAACCAGCTGTCAGAACAACATAGGGTAATAGCTGTCCTTGTCAAATGTACCAATTAATTCACCTGACTGTCAATGCTGGGATTATTGATAGACTCCACAATCTGGCTGAGTAATGAAAGTTGAAGGCATTACTAAGTCCATTTCACCTCTGAACAGCTCTTGTAGTAGCACTGGGGCTGTCAGAGCTGGACAATATCAATAAACTTTTACCAAAATTGAAGCTTGATTTTTAAAAGTATGTGTGTAGGCAAGGGGTGGGAGTATCTCCAACCAAGTGTATCAGTTACTATGAGACCAGTTCCCAAGAATATTACCAGAAAATGCTCAGAGGAAAGCACGGCAGATAAATAAACATTCTACTTGTTTATTCTGAAGTTTGCCTGCAAGCAGAAAATAATCAGCACCTCATTATTTGAGGATACTAGTTAAGATTGCAGTAACCTGGAACTTCCTGTACTACTTACTCAGCTAAACATGGAAAACTGAAGTTTAGATTATCAGGAGGCTAGCCAAATGATTTGGTAGGAAATATTCCTTATTCCTACATCAGGATAATCCAGAGCCTATCATGAATGAGTACTCACGGCTAAAGATCTTTATTAACATATGCTGATATAATGTAAAATATTGTGAATTCCAGGATAAGGGTCACAATTAGATAGTACCAACAGGGAGGACCAGGGCAGTTAAAACCCTGATTGATTCCCCAGGAAAACAAAGGGTCATTTCTAAGGAAGTCCGCTAAGACAAGAAGGAGCAAGTAGGTACAATAGTATAGACGGATAAGATGTCAAATATAAGGATCATAAGATCAATATCTATGAACACGGTTGAACTCTGGTCTCTGCATTCTAACTTTGTTGCTTGTTTCTTCTACTAATTTATACTATCTGCCGAGCATGGACCATCATCAGCCCAAAGGTAATAGTAATAAAAAATACAATTTATTGAGCACTTGCTATGTTCAAGCACTTTGCTTAAATTCTACATACATTATCTCATTTAATCATAACAACCTTATGAGGCAGCTATGAGAGCATAAACATTTTTAATGTTCATAGACTTCTAGCCCAACAAAGAGACATCTGTAATAGCCACCTAATCTTTCCTTGTATTCCTCCCTTTCAAAGGAGAAGGATTCTTTCTTGCTGGGAGAGAGGCCAAACATTGAGATAATTAATAAGATGCTGATAGAAGAGAGGGGTAAAGAGTGGAAGAATGACATGGAGATGGTGGTGGAGGATGGGTTTAGTTTTTCATAGTATTTGAAGGGAGAGTCTTTGGAGCAGCTGCAGGGAGTAAATTAAGTGGATGGGAAAGTGCAAAGGTTGATTTAATATTGCTGTAAACCAAGTATTAAATCCTCTATAAAGTCTGCAGGATTCCAGAAAAAATGAGGATATCTTTTCAACAACTTTTGGGCTGTTGAAATCAGTGCTTATGATATGTGACTTTACTCTAAAACAAAGCTACATGATCTCTGAGTTCATTAGGATTAGGTATAAATATTATCTGTTTAAAGACAATGATATCCAAACCCAGAGAAATTATATAATTCACCTAAAGCTTTCAGTACATCTGTGTAACTATGATTTAGCAATAGGGACAAAACTACCCATTTTTACATTCCTACCCATGCCATTCTGGAACAATCTCATATTCCAAGATGTTTTTTGGTCAATTATACAAATTTCCTTCAGAATCCCAACTCAGAATTGAACTGCTTTTCTCTCAGTAATAATACTTTCAAACATTGAGTGCTCACTATGTGACAAGCTGTGCCAAACCCTTGACTTGCATTTTCTCACTTAATCTTCACATAATGCCCAGGTAGGTATGATTATCTCCAATACACAGAAGAGAAAGCTGAGGCCAGAGGAGATGAAGTAACTTCCCAATGTTGCACAGCTAGCACAGAGCCGAGTCAGAGCTTAAACCCAGCTCTGTTTAGCTTCAAGCCTCTGCCTCCCTTTTATCTTTAGGTTCAGTTTCTTTTGCTCCAAGCAAATGCAAATTGTTGGGAGGAAAACATCTTGAATTTTGTTCATAAACACTGTAAGCATTCTTCTCACCTCTGCCTGTTGTTTTTTTTTTTTTTTCCAGTTGTTTGGGTTGTCTGTTGGTCTAAAATGGGCACACCATTTGAATAACTTGTGTACTCAGAGGAGAGAAGCATAGAGCAAAAGAGAGAGCAGTGAATGCCAGGCAGGCTGGGGCACAGGGGTCCAGCGCTTGGATTAGCTTCCTCCCAGCCGCCTGATTGATAAGCTGGGATTTGTCTAGGCAGGCAGTCTTCAATTTGGATTTGTCAGGATCAGGAAGATTTGTTTTCTTCTGTAGTAATGTGAGGCTCAGGGTGAGTTCAGTGTAAGATTTATTCACCTTGACTATGATCTTTAAAATCATGACCATGTTTCTCAAGTCATCCACCTAAGAAAACACAAGCATAGATTTTTGTAGCTTTTTCTAAGGGAAATAGCTTCTCATGAAAAGATAACTTCCTTTTTTCTTTTTATACTTCACCTTGAGTGAAGTTATTTATTTATTTAAATTCATTAATTTTTTTTCAGATACGAGGTCTTATTCTGTCACCAAGGCTGGAGTGCAGTGGCACAATAATAACTCACGATAACCCTGAACTCTCATTCTCAAGCGATACTCTTGCCTAAGCCTCCCAAGTAGCTTGGACTAAAGGCACGTACCGCCACTCCTGGCTATCACTCTTTTTTTTTTTTTTTGTAGAGAGGAGCTCTCACTATGTTGCCCAGGCTGGTCTTGAACTCCTGGCCTCAAGCAATCCTCCTGCCTCAACCTCCCAAAGCACTGGGATTACAGGCATGAGCCACTGTGCCTGGCCTGAATTATTTAATAATAATAGTTTTTAAAAGATACAAAGGAAGGAAGAAAAAAGGGCGATCCTGTCCTGATTTTTGTCCCAAGGATCATGACTATGATATTTCCCAATTAGATTTAGCTTCTTGTATGAACGAAAAATAGATGTTTGGTATCCAATAAAGTCATCTCTCTCTTCTTCCCCAATACCTCAATTCAGGAGGCTTTCATTTCATTTCATTTTATTTTTACTTTGGCCAACTGAAGCTGTCATGTTCGGGAGCTAAATGTGTTGTCCTGCGTGGGCATCACATCCATCAATTAACGTTTCTGCCTTCTGTGCTAAAGGAATTATCTCCAAGTTCATCTTGATGAATTTTTCTCTCTACCTCATTACCCAAGCTGGATACAGCAGACTTTTCATGTTTAATGGCTGCCATCTTACACACGTTCTGATTCTTTTGAACACACACATGCCTATTTATGGAGGCCCATGAACATTCCATTGACTACTTTTTTGCATTAGAAACACTTAGATTACAATAGCAATACAAGTCCCTTATAAAATAAAATAAAACATTATATGCGTTTTTTTAAGCGAGAGCCCTTGAAGAGATGTTCAATACATAATCAAGAGTGAAGTCATACTATATATATGTATACTATACTACATACTCCTGCAATTTGATTTTTTCACTTACTTTATTTTTCAAATCGGTGTAATGGCAAAAACCACAATTACTTTTGCACAAATGATACATAGTAAATCAGAAGAACATGAGTAACTGACAGTTTTCTTTATAAATTTTATTACTTAATAAACCTTTACATCTTTAGAGTGCATTTAACTTTGAAACACATTTACATTTAATTTTCTAATTATTCCTCAGATGGACTTATGAGGTTTTATTAAATGACACCCTCAGTCACCAAGATTCTGAGGTAAATTTCTTATGCATTTCCATGTTTACTTGCTTAGTTTCTAACTATACCAATTGAATGTGGATTTTATGAGGGCAAGGGATTTTGTCTGTTTATGCCATGTCTGTTTTTCCCAGTGTAGAGTATGTGATCATAAATATTTCTGTATAAATAAACAATAATTTATTCTAGATAGCTCTATTTTCTGGATAATTGACAGTTCACGTTTTAAAAATCTAAATGAGTTTATTGCTGAGACATATAAAAGGCTTCCTTGCCTTTTAAAATAGAGCATATTGTCCATAATCTATTTCTTTGGGGTCCAAGATTAATACTTGGTTGTGTATTTTACTACCATGATTTTAGGAAACAAGCCATTTCAGTTTCCTTGCCCTTGCCGTAACTGACCTAGACATTCATTTAATTCTATTTGAATCCTTGAGTTTTCTGCCTTGAAAAAAAAGTGACAATTGATAGCATCAATTTTATTTCAGCAAACATCTACATTGAGTGCCTATTACATGCTAGATATCATGCTGATTACAAAAAACAAAGACACTCCCAATACACAGAGACATGTAATCTTGTTTTCTTGATGTTAGTGCACAAGAATCTTTCTCACTTTGAATCTGCTTCTACTCTGTAATGTTATGTAGTGAGTTCAGGAATCAATAACCAAGTTTGTTAGCAACATGTATAAAGTATGACAAAGCAGGTATGGAGAGAGGACCATTCCTATTAGTACTGTTAGGAAATTTTAAAATGTGGATTGAATAATATCTAGTTTGGTCTTTGAGGAGGATTTTTTTTAATTGCATTTGATTCTCAACCATGTTTAGGATACCCAAGTTCTTTTTTCTTTTTTTTAGACAGAGTCTCGTTCTGTTGCCAGGCTGGAGTTCAGTGGCACGACCTCGGAGCTCACTGCTACCTCCGCCTCCAGGGTTCAAGCAATTCTCCTGCCTCAGTCTCCCGAGTAGCTGAGACTACGACGCCCAACTAATTTTTGTATTTTTAGTAGAGACGGGGTTTCACCATGTTGGCCATGATGGTCTCGATCTCCTGACCTTGTGATCCACCCGCCTCGGCCTCCCAAAGTGCTGGGAGGCGTGAGCCACCACGCCTGGCCAGGATACCCAGGTTCTTTTTAAAGGAAGTATCACTCTATGTCCATATGACAAGATGAAACTGAGACTTGAAAGAATAAATCCCTTGTCCAAGATTGCATTGCTAGTTAGAAGCAGAGCCAGAACTAAATCTCACCTTTCTTGATTGCTAATTCCATATGCTTTCCACCAGACCACAAACTGACAAGAATTTGTCACAAAATGACAAGCCATACCAGTGTGCCCTGTATGTGCCTGTGTATAATACTCCTAAAAGTTTTATAACATAGGGGGTGAGAGTCATTATTTCCTTTCCTACTAAGCAAATGCCCAATGTGAATTTGTTAAAGTCAAATCCTTTAAAAGCAAAGAATTGAGACAACGTTTTGTAACGTGTGTGTAAGGGACAGGAATTAGGGAAAACAGCCACAGACATGGAAGCCAATTCAAAGGATAATCAGGTGTCATCTCTTGCTTTTCTCAAATTGTAAGCTTTTACAGATTCTCAAGGTACTAGTTTAGGTGAAGCAAAACCTCTAAGCAGGTAGGGAATGCAATCAATGTCAATATGGTTTTACTTCAATGTGAACTTGTCCTGAACACATGCTTTTTCTGGTCTTGTTTATATTGCTTTCTAGGGGCTGGGTCTTTGTAGCTTCAGTTTCCTATTGGCTTGGCTTTCCAAATTTTCATGATGGGTGGGAGGGGGCATTTGTGTTGTCTGCTGCTGTGAGGGATCTTCATGCAAGTGCACTGTTACTGAACACAGTCGCCAGATGGGCTTTTCCAACATATCAATCCAATCATGTCATTGACCACCCCCACCCCCCCAAAAAACCTTCCACTGTCTTCTTATTGCAATTATAATGAAATCTTAACTCTCATCAAGGCCTGCAAGGATGTTGATGAGTTAGCACCTGCCTCATCCCCTATCTTTCTCCTTACCTCCTCTATTCTCTGGCAATACTGGCCTTTTTGCTACCTTCTTATACAAAAAGCTCTGTACCTGCTATATTCTCTGCCTGAACACTTTTCTCCCAGGTCTTCATGTGGGTGCCTCATCCACATCACTTAGACCTTTACTTACTGGGTTTTTTATCAGAAAGTTTCTCTGTAGTCACCCTCCTTAATGTCACTCACCCACTCCACCCTGCCATGCCAACTAACTTCTATCCCATTTCTTATTTTCTTCATAGGGTTTATCAAAATTTGAGGTTTTTTTAACTTATTTTCATTTTTTCTTCTTTCTTTCTCAATAGAAGATGAGTTGTAGAGGGGCCAGGACCCCTTCTTATTCATTGCTTCTGTTAGTCCATTTGCATTACTATAAAGGAATATCTGAGGCTGGGAAATTGATAATTAAAAGGGAAGCAGAGCATAAAAGTTTGGAAAATTCACAAACTGGTTGTGTGGTGAAGAAGGAAAGGACATTTTCAGGAGCGAAATATGAGCAGGGTGTGGAGCAACCACTTGCTAGACAGATTAGCATGGCTAAAGGGGAGCCAAGTGCTAATAACCAAGACAATGGGAAAAAGGCCTTGAAGGCATTTCAGAGATTTTCAAGGCCACCCCCCCATCACAGGCCCAGAGGCCTAGGAGAAAAGAATGGTTTGGGGGGCCACATTCAGGACCCCACTGCTCTGCACATCCTTGGGACACTGCTTCCTGCATCGTGGCAGCTCCAATTCCAGTCTTGGCTCAAGGTATAGATTAGGGTGCTGCTTGAGAGGCTATAAGCTGTAAGCCTTGGCAGCTTCCACCAGGTGTTAGGCTTGCAGAACTGTGATTTAAACAAACCTCTTTTCTTTATAAAATACCCAGTCTCAGGGATTCCTTTATGGCAGCAAAAACAGACTAACACATGTCTGTTTTCCCAGCACCTAGAACAGTGTCTAGCACAGAGTTGGGGTTCAGAATTTGGATCCCAAATAAATGAATGAACAGAACTCAAATCAGATGAACTTCAGTAACTCTTGTTGCTGCTTGTCCTGCCCTTGAATTCATTCACAACAGTCAAACCCTCCTGATTATGCTAGGTGCATAGTCCATGATTCTTGCCTTCACTCATATTAGTAGGATTATTATACAGGTCACACATAATAGCAATAGCAAAAGCAATAGTAGTAGTAGTAATAATAATAGCCAACACTTATTAAGCATCTGCCAAATGTTGGGCATTGCACTTGCTTCATATATGCCTAACATTTACCACAGTCCCGCAAAGTAAGCATTACAATCCATGGCTTGCAGATCAGAAAACAAGGCCACATAGTTAGTAGTGATGGAAGCAGATCTGAACCTGGGAGCATCTAACTGCACAGCGTGCACGCATATAAGCACAGCTGGATTTCAAAGCCACTATTATCTCAATACTACAATTAATTACTCTGAGCATCTAAGCCACTCTCTCTTTAGTGAATGACACATAGACACAGTAAAAAACAAACGTCTACAGGGACCTCTGCTGTCAACAGGCACACAACATCCCCATGGCTGAAATGTGAACTCTGAATAATTCTATGACTAAGTTTTCCTAAAATCCGCAAGCAGATGCTGTGTGCTTGTCAGAATCTTTGAAAATTCCATTTTCAGAACGTTTCATTTCTTTGAAACATTCATTATGTTTCAGGCATATTCCCAGTCCCCCATATTCCTTTCAGCATGCTTATCAATACTTATTGATAAATTCCTACTCTGAACAGATAGTCTGTCAGGGGCTGAGGATAAAGGAGACTGTCAGGGAGGGATAGGAAAAGAGAGTGGCCTCAGTGCTGCTGACCACACGGGGTTGGAGAGACACCATCCCATGCTCTGCTCCCATCAGAAAAGGAACTGAGCAATGGGATCAGGGAGCATGTGGAGGTGGTCCCTAGAACACTCAACGGTTAATGAATTTCATTTTGGGAGAAATATGTGGGAGCTTGGTAAGCATGCCAGCTTCTTTGAGGTTCTGTGGTGCATGATTCCATCTTCTTTTTTTGTTTATAGTGAACAGTCCCAGCAAAGCCCCATTTGCAACAGAAATTTCCATGGTCCCCCCCTCTCTCCAGGCCTCCACTCCACTGCATTCCACACTGTGACAGTGACAGCCCTAATAGCAAGTAAATACCCAGACCTGGCCCTTTTAGAGTTCAAGAGTAGGGATCAGCAGGGGAGAGGCAGCCACATCGTGTCCTTGGCAGATGCCTGACGATGATGCTGGCTTTGTAGGAGGAAGGTGGGAGCTGGGGTGTGCCCAGCTGGAAGCCGCCCGTAATTTAATAATCGCAGATGGAGACTGAGGGTGATATGATACCCCCAGCTGTCTACCACTGCCGCCTTCAAGGCCCCCCTCGGCTGCCTGGGACTTGGGATGCTTTGGGAAGGCCCTGGTGCGGGTGGGGGCGGCCTAATAAAGCAGCTGGTCTATTAGAAGATAAGCTTTGTGGAGAATCACACAATCATCCTGAATCCCACTAATCCTAAACTTTATTGCCCTAGATAATAAGCTTTGGTGGCGACGCTCCATTGAAATATGGAATTGTCTTCAGGCTGGAGGCACCTGCTGTGTCACTCAGCTCCAGGCCGGCAACTGCCGCACACAATTCAGAGGCAGGTGCACAGTGCCTGCCTTGGCTCCCGGAGGGAAGGGGGACAGTTAAGGGGGCCAGCCGCTCTCCCACAGAGGGCTCCAAACATTCTGTGCTGGGAAGGCCTGCCTTAGGCCTGAGAATGTTCTCTCTGTGGTTTGGGCATGAAGCTGTTTAGAGGACTTGGGAGAGAAGGAGCAGGAGGGACTGTTTGTCGGTAGGGGATGCCGAGGCTTAGAGAAGGAATCAGCTCTGTCTGCAGACCTGGGGTGGAGGGGGTCATCAGTGACTGATCTGTCTTTCCTTTTCTCCTACAACCCCTTCCTGCAGTGGCCCTTTATGCACTGGCCCCACCTCCCCAGTCTGTTTCCTCTTCCAGCAGAGCCCTCCTCCGCAGTCTTGCCTGTTGTCCACCAGGTGAGCTTCCCTGTCCCCTCCTCCTCATGCCTTCTTTGTCTTCACCAAGGAGAGGCATCTTCCTTCCTTCCTGTGTGCCTCTCTAGTTCTTGATTCATGCCAGGATTGTAGCTCACACAATGCTAATTCATCAGATCATCAATTAATTGTGTCTATGCCAGTTTCCTCTAGACTAAGAAGTTTTTGAAGGCAGAGAACATATTTTTGTCCTCAGTGCCTTGGAGATGCTCACAGGGTTTACTAAAGGGGAGAGAGAGAAAGAGAGAGGGAGAGAGAGAGAGAGATGAACATGACCTAAATTATTCAGTTTTCTCTCTGATGGTGTCTTGATTACCTTCCCATTCTCATAAACAACCCCTCAGCACCTCTCTAGAGGACCAACTGTGTTAGATTAAGTTCAGAGCAATCTTGGCTTTTAACAAGGCCCCTCCACAAAGCAGTTGCCTTGCAAAAGTGATTAATGAGTTTAGTGGCCTCTAGCGATGAAGGCTGACCTCTTCCTCCAGCAGAGCCTTTTGACAGCTTAGACTGAATTCGGGAGCCTTGACTGAGGTTGGGTACATTCCCAACTACAAAAGATAGGATATGAGGTGGAACATAGTGTGTGTGGTCACCCGCAGAACCAAACTAAGAACTCCACTCAGGCAAAAGTGGCCAACCCTTATATTTGAAAATGATGCCCTGGGGATTGTCTATTCACTGAGGGTTAATATGAAATAGGAATTGTTTGTGGTCCTCCTGCTAAGCTGCAATGCCAGCTTTTGCTTCTATGTTTTCATAAAATGTGTGCTGGTGGTTATGATTCTGATGGGCAGAAATTCAGGGACTCCCTGCTTCCTTTCCTCAGGTAGGATTTAGGTTTAAACTAATTCTCAGTTAACCAATGAAAAATGTAATAATCCTGAATGGCTTCATTTACATATCCTATCATACACTGTGCCACCACAATCTTCTGCTTCTCTAGAAAATATGTTGTTACTTTTCTATTGTCACTCTGCCCAATTTGGTTGCCTTGACTCTGGATCAAGGAGTCTCTGAGAGGCTGAGGCAGGTGTTAGCCTTTTCAGAAACTGACTCAGGTAGATAGGGAGCCCTTAGTTTTTGGAACCTCACAGCTAATGTTCTCCCTAAAGACCAGATAACATAACACAGCAATAATTTGGGGCATCAGAGTACAAGTTAATGGTCAAATACACAGAGTTCCCAAGTCCATCAACACACAAAATACCCACAGCTACTCAATATCTTCATGGGCCCCAGATCACCTGCCTTTTAGGAAAAAAGCCTCTTATATCATCTATTCAAGAATAACAGTCCACATTAAATATATTTAGTATGTAAGTGTTGAAATGCAGGCATCTAACTGGCATTTCTTACATTTCACAGATATTCAATTACATATTTACTAATTTTGATTCTCAGCTTTCTTTTAAAATATGCCAGAAATATGAACTTCTAACTTCCCACTTGAGTTCAAATAACAAATTCAACAACACTTTTTGAGCACTGGCATGTAGAAGATAGTGATTGACTCCCCTCTAACAGTTTCTTTGTCTGACTTTGGGGTCTTTGCCAGAAGCCACAAAAATAGTAAGCCTCCACTCTCTTGAAATGTCAAATGTGTTTTTGTCCTTATTGACTGTTCTCACTGGTCTGTCTCTTTAAGTAAAAGTTACAGTACTTTTTCTAGGCCTCAAATGTTGACAGCCTAATAGTCTGGGTGTCCACTTATGTTGGCCAAAGTATAAAAAAGCTCTGTAACCATCCTTTGGTCCCTGGAGGAGTTTATGGTAATGGAGGCCGGAGTCTGGAGAATATATCACTGCCATTGATTGCCCTGTGGCAGGCGCTGAAATATGTCAACCAAGAGTGCACCCTTATGCTGCTCTGAACTTCAAAGAAAGACTGTTTCAGTTAGCCTTTGCTGTGTAACAAAGTACCCCAAAACCTAGTGGCTTAAAACAACAACTTATTGTTATATCTTTCAGGATCCTTTGGTTTGGCTCCGAGGTTGCTGTGCCAGTTTTGCCTGGCAGCTGCATTCAGCTATAAGGTTAGCTGGGCCCAAAGGTTGAGATGGCTGCCCCTCTCACATGTTTGGCAGTGGTGCTACCTGTTGGCTAAGGCACCTCCCTTCCTTCCATGGGGCCTCTTATCTTCTAGTCAATGAGACCAGTTTCTTTGTATGGTGGTCTCAGGGCAGCATTCAAAGACGATGGAAGTGAACTGATCAAAGCAAGTCACACCACCAGCCCAGATTCAAAGGTGTGGAGAAATAGACTCTAGTCCCCGACAGGAGAAGTGGCAAAATTATAGTGCACAGGGGCCTGGATCCTGGAATGGAAGAAATTTGCAGCCATTAAACAACGTACCACAACCAGGCCACAGATGGATTGCAGATCCCAGAAGTGAAGAGATGGAACTGTCTAGGGGCTTCAAAGAAGCTAGGGAATTGATTTTGAACTGCAGGCCCAGTGGCTTTGGGCCCCAACTCCCTTTATAAAGTGGCTTCCCTCTGGAGGGAAGCTCAGCAGCTTTTTTGCTGAATGGCCTAAAAGACAAAGGCTAACTGCTCTTTGGTGTGGTCATTTCAGTCTTTGTCTTGCACTGCTCATACACTCTGTACTTTGGACGTGATTGTAGACCAGCCCTCAGGTTCCTCATTGAGGAAATCTGGGCCAGGTACCTAACGTTATCAGTTGATGGGGCAGGCAGTAGAAGCCATGGTCTCTGAATGAAACAGTTGGTGGGATAGTGGGCTCTCACATAAAAATGCTTGGGTTCGCATCCTGGCTCTACCACATATTGTCTATGATATATGAACAAGAATTCTCTAAGCCTCAATTTTCTTCTCTGTAAAATGGAATGATTGTGTATGTTTCTAAATGTTTAATCATATGTGTACATGTGTGGATTCAATAAGATCATGTCATTTTGCTTCAATGTCTGGCATTTATTAAGTCTTAACTATTAGTTCTCATTATTTTCCAATCAACATAGAAGCCAAACTGAAAAGTGTTGTTTGAAATGAATTTCATAATATATATTTATAGAATCAAATATCAATTAAAAAATGGAAAAATTCAACCTCCCCAGTTACCTTCACATCTAAAGCCCCAACATTAGGCTTTAAATTAATGTGATTCAGGAAGTCACATGAAAAGGGTCTGCATTTTCTAGTCACACCAACCTGGATGCTAATCCTGGCTCTGCCAGTTACAAAGTGTGTAATCCAGAGCAAATTACCTCTCTAAGCCTCAGTTTCCTCATCTGCAATGGTACATATAATAGTAGTACATATAACTACTTCAAAGAAGTAGATGTGAGAATTAAGGTAATTATGTAAAGCACCTGGTGTATGGTAGGTGTTCAAACTATAGTATTTCTCTTCCTTCCACTTTGAATTTCTAACTTCCCACTTGAGTTCAAATAACAAATTCAACAACATTTTTTGAGCACTGGCATGTAGAAGATAGCGATTGACTCCCCTCTAATGGTTTCTTTGTTTGATTTTGGGGTCTTTGCCAGAAGCCACAAAAAGAATAAGCCTTCTCTCTCTTGAAATGTCAAATACTTTTTTGTCCTTGTTGACTGTTCTCACCGGTCTGTCTCTTTAAGGAAAAGGCCCTGAACAGGCTGCTCACCCCATTAATACTAAAGGCTGTGAGTTTTCCAGTTCCACTGAACTCTGTGTGACCTTTGCAGACAATAATTACTTTAACATAGGGTTAGGCAATAGCAACAAACTTGTCTAAAAATAAGCCAGGGCTTAAAATACAACTTAACCTGGGAGATTTAAGCAGGTAAAGAAGATGGCTTCTCTCCGGAATTGCTTCTTGATTAATCACCCCATCTGAGGTCGTTGGAAAAATGACAGTTTTCAAACAGGGCTTTAAATGTCTCCTGCTCTACTTTTCTACCCTGGCAGGAAGCCAGTCCCTGCAAGCCACTGGTTCTTAAAGGGGACGGGTTCCCTTGGATTTCCCTGAGCTGGAGCTCAGGAGCGTGAGATAGTAATGGATAGACAGATGGGAGAGAGTGTTCATGCTCCCCACTTAAGGTTTGCTCACCTCCAAGATAGACTCAAGGAGCAGTCACTGAACCAGGAGGAAGGAAGCAGCAATATCTGAGGAAGAAGTGCCTATTTTAAAATGTGCTCAGGGTTTAAGGCAAAGTGTGTCCACTAGCTTCTTTCCAAACACTTTATCCGGTATCTTGCCTTCTATGCTTGGGTCCTGGCATTTTGTCAGCTTGGTTCTAGTCTTCCCTCTGTTCCTCTTGCTGGCCTCTTTCCATCCTAGGGTTCTTCCCAGCCACTACTTCCCTGAACATTCACTCCTTGTATTTGGGAACCTTCAATTTGTGCCCAATCTGGAGATCACCTCTCATCTACAGTTGTTTCTCTTTCTCAAATTAACTATGAGTCATGTGGGTCAGAGTCTTGCCTCTCCACCACACCTGCTGGGTACTCAGGACATCACTGGAAGCCCACAGCCAGTGTCCCACCCTCTGTGTCCTTCCTAATAGACAACCCTATCTCTGCTCTCACTACATCCTGGACAGTCTCTGTGGTCTTTAGATGACTTTGGCTTTATCATCCAGGCCTAAAGCATGCCTCCAACTCATAGGATTTTCAGACCAGAGTTCCATCTTGGCCTTGGGTAAGAGATTTTCCATAGAAAATTCCCTTCCCTTTATCTCAAACCAAATCAGCTCTGTTCAGGGATGGTTTGGCACAACCTCCTGCAATTTCCTATCCTGCTTACCTGAGTATGTATACCATCTGACATAGTATATAGTTATTATTTATTATAATGTAACCTCCCAGGAGTTTTTGTTACGTTTAGAACTTCATCCTCTGTGCCTAAAACAATGTGAACACATAGGTAGTGCTCAATAAACATTTGCCCAATAAATAATAAACAAATACATTATATTTAAGGGCTCCCAGAGTTCTGGGGTGTTATGCCTTGTTTATCATAAGTTAGAATGGCTTCTTGGTGGGATCATTTTTTAAAATATGTTTAATTTTATCCTGTTTTTAAAGTTAATGTACAGTTAATCTGACTTGTTTTTGGTGTGCAGTTCTGAGTTTTAACACAGTATAGATTTATGTAGCCACTACCACAATCGGGATACAAAACAATTTTGTCAGCCCCAAAAACTCCCCTGTGCTGCTCTTTTGTAGTCATGCTTTGCCCCCATCCTAACCCCTGGCAACCACTGATCAGTATAGTTTTGTTTTCTTCAGAATATCATACAAGTGGAATATATCTTTTGAGACTGTCTTCTTTCACTCAGCATAATGTCTTTGTGATTCATCCAGGCTGTTGTGTGTACCAATAGTTTGTTCCTTTTTATTACCAAGTAGTATTCCACTTTATGGATGTGTAACTGTTTGTTCATCCCTTCACCTGCTGAAGGATATTTGGATTGTTTCAGTTTTTGGTGATTATAAGTAGAGATACTATAAGCATTTGTATGCAGGTTTTTGAGTGAACATGAGTCACCATCTCTCTAGGGTAAATATTCAGAAGTGAGATTGCTAGATCATCTGTAAATGTATCTTTAAATTCATGAGAAACTGCTAAGTTGTGTTCCAGGAGGCTCTACCATTTTTCATTTCTATAAGTAATGCATGGGGATTCCAGTTGCTCTGCATCCTTGTCAGCACTTGATATTATCAGGCTTTTTTTAAAATGGCCATTTTAATAGGGATGTAATGTTATCTCATTGTGGTTTTAATTTGCATTTTCTTAGTAGCTAATAAGGTCGGAAATCTTTTCTTATGCTTATTTGCCATCCACAGATCCTCTTTGGTTATTCAACTTTTTACCCATTTTTAATTTGGTTGAATTTTAAGACTTCTTTATATATTCTAGCTACAAGATCTTTGTTTGATATGTGATGTGAAAATATTTTCTCCCACTCTGTAATTTGTATTTTTATTTTTTAAATAGCATACTTGACAGAGCAAGTTTTAAATTTCAATGAAGTTCAACTTACAAATTTTTTTCTATCAGGTATTATATTATTGGTGTCATATGTAAGAACTCTACCTCATTCCAAGTTATGAATATTTTCTCCTGTTTTCTAGATTAGTGGGGTGGGGGGAGGGGGGAGGGATAGCATTGGGAGATATACCTAATGCTAGATGACGCGTTAGTGGGTGCAGCGCACCAGCATGGCACATGTATACATATGTAACTAACCTGCCCAATGTGCACATGTACCCTAAAACTTAAAGTATAATTAAAAAATAAAAAATAAAAAAAATAAAAAAATAAAAATAAAAAAATAAAAAGAATATAGATTTATGCTTTACATTTAGATAATCCCTTTTGAGACAACTTACTTTTTTCTGCATGTGAAGTTAACTTGTTCAACACCATTTCTTTAAAAGACTGGACTTTCTTCTTTGAATTGTCTTTGCACCTTTTTCAAAAATCAATTCGTCATACTTGTGTGGCTTTATTTCTGGAATTTCTATTCTACTCCACTGTAGTATGTGTTTATCCCTTCACCAGTACCATAGTATCTTGATTAATGTGTATTTATCATAATTGTTCAAGTAGCATGAAGCCTCCAACTTTGTTTCTGAATAATTTTCTAACCACTATCATCCTGTGCTACAAAAGGAGAAGGAGAATGTGAAGAGAAAAATAAGCTTTTATTGAGTACTATGTGATAGCTAATGGACCATGGGGATTTACAGTATCATTTAGTTTTTAAAATAGTATATTCCAGGTCAGTACTATTTTCTCATTTTTGAAGATAAGATAACTGAACCTTAGATAATTTTAATAACATACCCAAGCCTACTTAGTTAATATAAGCCAGAGTTAGGACTCAATCCTAGGTCAGGTCAGGCTGACCCTCAAGTTCACAACCTTCCTACTACACAATGGTTCATGTCAACTCTTCTGGATTCTGGGGGTATGGAGTAGACCTAAGAATACCTTGGATGCTCTGCATGGATTCAATTTTTCAAAAATCATTTATATTAGAAAGAAGCCTCTCATGAGTTCCCAAAGGATATTTTGTTCCCATGGTTGAGATGCAAACATATTCCTATTTATACAGTCTGAACAGACGGCTTAGTTTGGCCTCTTAAAAATACAGTGGTGAGTTAATAATCTAAGAGTAGATTGTCACACTGGCTACAGGAAGATAAATAATCAAGGATTATAAGTCTTTAATTTAATATAACTTATTCTCATTAATTAAATGCCAATTACCTGCTTGTCTTTCCTGGGAACTGGCCTTTGCAATCAATCTTTTCAGAAACGTTGTACACACACGTTCACGGAGGTATTAATATCACTCTCAAGATTTACAGGCACTGGACTCTTTGGCTTAAACCATCCTCAAACACTCTACACTGTAACCGCAGATAATCGTCATAGATTTCCTGATCTTTGACCTAACCGGTTCTTAAATTTCCATTCCCTAACGGGCTTGAGGAGATCGTATTTATCATACTGAGATGCTTGCTTTTAAGGACAACGCATTCCAGCAAGGCTCTGGATTTCAGATCTCTGATCCATCCTCCTACCTTGGGCTTTTGCTATTCACAACAGATGAGAATCCTTGGGGACTAAGAAAGGAACACTGTCCTCTGACTCCCCTGTGCAGAGACATAAAGCAAAATCATTCATTCATGGACAATATAACCTTGCAAAACATCTGGAGCAACTTGACCCCTCAGAAGCCTTTTGAATGCCCCACCTGCACTGATTTAAGCATTCAATGGCAGCAAATATCCACTGCTAAAAATATTCCCACTCCAGCCTTTAGCAGCTGCCTGTATATACCTGCAGTTTTTCTTAAATTTCTTACCCTCTAGACTGCTTATTTCTTACGCTTAGACATAACTATACATTTTATGGTTGCTGTACATTTAAGTCTTGAAAGTTGTTGGTAGTTTGTGTTGCAGAACTGGTCTGGAATATGTGCCTTCTAATTCCATATTTCAGCTCAATGAAACAAGGAGAAAGAGAAGGAAACCAAATTTAATGAAGGAAAACCCAGGTTTACTTGCAAGCTCATAGTCACACCTTCCTACATCTGATCAGCTTCCACTCTTTTTTTCCTATAATTTCAATTTAGGTGCCTGAATAGAATTATCTCCATTTGAACCATGAGTTTGAATGCTCTTTTTTCAGTTTATTTTTAAAAATTAAAATAGTAATGCATACACATGCAAACTAGAATTCATAAAGTGTAGAAAAATAGAAAGGGAAAGTAAAATTCTTCCATTTCTTGTCCCAATCCTGGGGCAACTACTTTAGCAGCAATTAAAATTTACACGGTATGTTTATGCCTCAATTTCTGGATATATCAAATTAGGTAGTAACTAGTGATTCCCTGCAAAGAAAGACAAGACCACTAATATGCCCAATCTTCTATCTCTCTTCTTTATTCCTATATGTCACCCCTAATTTTTGTTAGGTATATTGTTATCATCACATTTTCAAGGCTTATATTCTGTTCTGTAAGTGTAATTCAGTTTTAGTGCTTTGTATGTAAATTGTAACATTAAAAACCAACAATATTGTGGGTTGTGATTCAGAAAATATTATTTACTGTAAAATAAACTAATGTAATTAAGAGAAGTATAGAAGTTAAACTCTTAAAAGAGAAATTTCTAAGTTTCTCAAATGGATCCTCTTCCTTTTCTACCTTCTTTTCCATTTTCTGAGTCATACTTATCAGCCACTATTTCTTGTATGCTAGTTTGTTTTTCACTTTGGATCTTGTTATAAGTTTTCTAGAGCAACTCCTCTAGTAAATTTCATATGGAGTACACAGGTGGTAAGCATACTGTAGTTCTTACATATTCAATAATGTATTTATTTTGCTGTTACATTTGGTTGATATTCGTTGACTTCGTAATCATTAGGACTCAATTACCTAATTTTGGCGATACAAACTATAACATTGACTTAACTGTTTCACTGACTGCTCTAAGTTCATGGGATTGTTCTGAGATTCAAGGAAGATAAGTCATAAAACAACCACTGACATTCATAAAAGGTCTATATAAATGCTTGATAGTAGTAGCTCACATGTGTCAGGTACCATGCTAAGCAATTTACATTTGTTTTCTCACTGACTTCTTTCAACAATCCTGTAAGATCAGTACACTTATCACTCCCATTTTAATGATGAAGAAACAGAGGCTCCAAGAGATTAAGTAATTTGATCAATAAACACCTCACTAGCTAGTGGGCAGTAGAGTCTTGTCCTGCTGTTTTAACAAATCCCATGTTAAAAATATGATACTAAAAATGAAAGCTGTTTACCACCATTATCATCATCTGAGGTTCATTTTTTCAACCATGTACCCTGTGAACTGACTTAACCTTGTAATTAAAAATCAGTCTATTATGGGTCTTTAATGTAGACCAAACATCTTGCAAGATCTCTTAGCTTGACCAATTCCTTCCTTGACTTTGACCAATTCATTTCTCCAATTTGTAGGAAACAAAAGAAACTGGGATGGAGATTTGGTATTAAGTCATTATCCTTGCAGATAAACATGGTACTAATGATTCCTATCAGTACCTCAAGGGCTATGAATTATCACAGCTTTTTCTTCTTCCATAGCACAGTTAAATTTGCCTCAATTCACACATATTCTTTCAGCCAATCTCCACAGTAATGCTAATGAGTTACTAAGTGATAGGGCTGAAATTGTTTGGGACTGTGGATAAGAATAATGAATAATGAATAATGTTTATGAGATTCACCCTCAAAACTTGTCCTCATTAACACACTACTCTGACCCAAACTCTACCTACCCCACTCATTCCCATAAAGGGGTAGCTTTAGATCTCACCTTACTGGGGTTACCGTTAATTAGATCAGGGGTGAACACATGACCTGGGGGTACCATTCATTCACTAGAAGAAAGCTGATCAGATGATTTTTTTACTAAGCTGATCAGACGGTCAGATGATTTTTTACTAAGAATCAGATAGAAGGTCCATGAACAACTACTGAGATTACATGAGGCTACTAAGTTGCCTGAAGATTCTTGGTTCTTTCCCTCTCTGGGCTTCTTGTTTCTTGAAATTTATTATGTCTGTATCCTATAACAAACCTCTCTTTTATTGATCAAATTGGAGTAAGTTTTAGTTCCTTGCAATCAAACATCACCCAGCCAAGAGAAAGCTTTTAAACTTTCCTTAATATCAGAAGAAAACTCTTTGGAAGTACAAATATGCCAAAGTCCATCCAGTAAGGAGCATGAAATGGTATGTATCAGACTTGAAAGAGTTAACTTGCCAACCAAAAACTGAAAACTTGACTTCCTTCTCTTCAGTTGGGCCCAGGTTAATTTTGGGTGACGATAATGGTTATAAATGGTTTTTTATTTGAGAGGCATGGGACATACGTGATGAATGTGAGGACGATCATACATCTTATAAGGAGCTAATTGTTTGTGAAAGATGCTCCAAAAGTGACACACACAAGTCTGATATACCCTGGCGGCCAGCTCTTCTACAACAATTTCATTAAACCAACCACCATTACATGAAAACATAATGTGACAAAACAGATATTGTCCTCTTTGACCTTGGCAGGATATGGAAACATTAAAAAAAGATCCAATACTTTTTTTTTAATAAACAACATTGTGAAGACCTAATCACCTTGCATACTAAATTCAAGCACAGGACTTATAAGTCAACCATTTTCTCATTAACACTGTTGTTAATTTTTCATGCTGCATCCAATTTTCTCCATGTCTCAGACAAACCACTTACTCTAATTTATTAGCCTAAGAATTGCCAAATTACAAAGGTAAGAAAAAAACATATGTTTCTCCTTTCCTGTAGAATTAAGACTCCCATCACAGAGAAATGGAATTCTTGATTCGAGAAATCATTTCTTCTAATCCTTTAAATTGGTATTTTATCAATACTCTGTCCTCTGGAATGTTGGCAGGCATCACACAGAGTAGAACGTAATGTACTGTTTTGTGTCTTTGTAAAAGTCATTTTGCATTTATCTTCAGAATTATTTTATCCTTTTATGAACAGATTAACATATTTACTCATGTGTAAATGGACAATGGGTGAAGATTAGAAAGGTTTCCTTTGTAGCGAAGACCTCATTCATGTAGAGTCTCAGTAAATAAATTCATAGAAATAGGTTGAATTACCAGCTAAAGTTTATAAACTGCAGATAACAAATTAAGGTCATAAACTCTAACCTTTAAGATTTTGTTTAAACAGAATAGATAAAACATATTGGGAGAAATATATATATTACAAGGATATGTATATATTTAAACTTTTTAACATGTTTGTATCCATATATACTTTTTAAAAAAATACCAGTCTGACAACAAAGACAGACCGAAACCTCAACACTGTATTTAAAACATTTAAAGTATTAAGCTTGTAGTAACATCTTTCACTGTAATTAGAGATAAGTATTTGTGGAGAGTCTATTTATTTATTTTTAACTTTTTTTTAGATGCGAGAAAGATTTTATGGCAGTCGAGAGATCAGGGTTATACAGCATATTACTTTTTAAATTCTTAGAGATAGGATCTTGCTCTGTCATCCAGGCTAGAGTAGAGTGGCACAATCAATTCACTGTAACCTCAAGCTCCTGCATCAGCCTCCTAATCAGCCTCCTGAGTAGCTAGGACTACAGGTTCCTGTCACCACATCCAGCTAATAAAAAAATATATTTCTTTTTAGAGATGGGGGTTTTGCTATGTTGCCCAGGCTGGTCTTGAACTCCTGGCCTCAAGCAATCCTCCCACTCCTGCCTCCCAAAGCTTTGGGATTACAAATGTGGACCACTGCACCTGGCCCTATGGAGAGTATTTTAAGTGCCTTAATGGAATGAAAAGGAAAATACCCTAAAACTGTAGGTAGGAAAGTCTAGGAAGTGTCCAAAGCTTTAGGATGATCAAGGCCCTAGCCATTCTTTATTATTTGGATGTCCATTCCAATATTACTTTACAGATGTCAGTGTTAATATTAGCCAGACATGTCCTAAATCTTTGAAGACTAGAGCATGCACTCATTAACCTGTCATGAGACATCATCCAAAGAGTGAAAAGTTTAAAAGGACTGAAACTTTAATTCCCAAAATTTAACATTAGCCAGACTTCTCTGGCTTATAGACATGTACTCCAAACTACATCATTCAAGATCAATTACTTACCATTCATTTCTTTTTCCAATACATATCATCAAACTTTTTTTTTTTTTTTTTTTTTTAGATATAGCATCTTGCTCTGTCACCCAGCCAGGAGTGCAGTGGCACAATCATGGCTCACTGCAGCCTCAACCTACCAGGCTCAAGCAATCTTCAATCTTCTTGCCTCAGCCTCCTGAGTAGCTGGGACTACAGGTGCATGCCATGACCCTCAGCTAATTTTTTTGATTTTTAGTAGAGACAAGGTCTTGCCAGGTTGCCCAGGCTGGTCTAGAATTCCTGAGCTCAAGTGATCTTCCTGCCTCAGCTTCCCACAGTGCTAGGATTACAGGTGTGAACTACTGTGCCTGGCTAAACAATTATAAATGAATTCACTGATACCTTTTTCCTGTTTATACATGTCATGTCCCCCAAAAAGTGTTATAAAAATAGTTTGGTTTTCGAAAAATCAGTAGAGAAGATTGTGACTGTGTGTTATAGGATAGCAGATGGAGAAAACAGAACAGCACCACTGATTTTCATTCCCATCACTTGGAAAGAAACAGGCTTATTTGCCCTAGTGCTGTGGTTAAGGCTAGTAGTTAAGGCTTTGGTTGGGTTCTCTCTTTGGCCTAACTCTGGACTGAATCTTATGCTAAGTAAAGTGCCCAGCACAGGAGGGCCTTATGATATCATTTACCTGTTGCATGGCTGAGAAGATACAGATGTCTAGTGCTGACCTCAATCTAACTTCCTTTAAGTGCAAGTCACTGGACACTAAAAGCACATGAAAAGATATGTACTGGGTGTGCCATCACACTTCTGAGCCTCATCCCTAGAATAGGGCTAAAACCGAATATTTTTACCTTTCTGTGGGTAGCAGAAGCATTTTCTTACAAACTAAAGGAACTATATCCATAGATTCAACTGAAAGAAGGTCAGTTGTAATTTTTCAAAATTTTCTGATGAAAGGGAACTACATAAGATTTTTTTGTTTGTTTGAGACGGAGTCTCGCTCTGTCACCCAGCACCCAGGCTGGAGTCCAGTGGCACGATCTCAGCTCACTGCAAGCTCCATCTCTCAGGTTCACACCATTCTCCTGCCTCAGCTTCCTGAGTAGCTGGGACTACAGGCACCCGCTACCACGGCCAGCTAATTTTTTTTTTTTTTTTTTTTTTTTTTTTTTAGTAGAGACAGGGTTTCACCGTGTTAGCCAGGATGGTCTCGATCTCCTGACCTCGTGATCCGCCTGCCTCGGCCTCCCAAAGTGCTGGGATTACAGACGTGAGCCACTGCCCCCGGCCTACATAAGATTTTTAGAAGGGCTAACGTATACCTCCTTTCAGAATTGCCTCTAGGTCAGCAATAATTATTTGGGGGGTTATGGAAGGAGAATGTCTCTACTGAATTGCTTTTAACATTGGTCCAAAGTGGTGGTGATGAAGGGGTTCTTTAAATAGCTTTGAGAATGCTGAGCTTTAAAAACAGTGGGTGATGTCCTCAGCATCCCAGCCAAGCTATTCACTGCAAATACTACGAACAACTGCAGCGCTACTGGCCTGGATATAAATATTCATATCAATAAACTGAATACTGCTGAATCCACAAGTATAGCAAGAATAACCTGCATATTGTCACTTCGCTGGAGATACGTGATTTATTTCTTGAGAAAAGTCTTCTTTGAGAGTAACATCCTCACAAAAGTCTCTTATGTGCCATTGTGTTGGAAAAGCCCATCACAGACAGATTGTGATGAGAAGTCCAGCTCTCCTGGTCCCCCATAAAAGCCAGCAGACCTCACATTAATAAAACAACCAGGCTACTCACCTGTCCTGAGATCAGAGAGACAAATCTATTAATTTATAATTTTGAGAAAGATAGCGATCAAAAGATGTACAGAAGTCATACATATTGACCTGGGAAATCTAAAGGTTCATTCAGTTTTGGGTCAGGACCATTTTCTCCTTCCTATTCCTATTCTCCCACCCCCATCTTAGCTTTTTATTAAGTAAACTTCTTTGCATAATCTCTGAACTCAAACACATTTTATTGTTATTCCTGGATGCTGTACTCATGGATATCTCACTTCTTTGGGAAAATGACCTGTTAAATAAAAACGTGAGAAGTACAATGCCAACTTACCACAGTTTCTGAATCTCAGAACACAGATTCCATTCAAAAGATGTGAAACCAACATATTGCTTCCACTGCAGCTTACGATTAGCTCTGGATTTTTAATTTTGGTTATTCAGCCCATTAGAAAACAATGTAGGCCGGGCGCAGTGGCTCATGCCTGTATTCCCAGCACTTCGGGAGGCCGAGGCAGGCAGATCACAAGGTCAGGAGATCGAGACCATCCTGGCTAACATGGTGAAACCCTGCCTCTACTAAAAATACAAAAAAAATTAGCCGGGCATGGTGGCGGGCAGCTGTAGTCCCAGCTACTCGCGAGGCTGACGCAGGAGAATGGCGTGAACCCGGGAGGTGGAGCTTGCCGTGAGCCGAGATCGCGCCACTGCACTCCAGCCTGGGCGACAGAGCGAGACTCCGTCTCAAAAAAAAAAAACAAACAAACAAAAAAAACAATGTAAGAAGTTGTTATCCTTCGTACACCTTATTTCAGTTTCGCTGGTACTCAGAAATATAGCCAGTCACAGGAAAGAATTAATATATTAGACATAGCATCATTGAGGTAGATACACACATACATTCACCGAAAATACTTTAATGCAGAAACAATGTGTGATGAGTATTGTTATTTTTCTTGTTCCTACAGAATTGATTTCAACAAATTTTCTCAGGTGAAACCTTCCAAGTTACATGTTTCAGCTGTTTGAAACAAGAACTAAGGAGGCAAATATAGTATTTCAAACCTCATCACAATTTATTAATGCTACAGAGAGGAATACTGTGTTTAATGTCCCAGGATCTCTATGCCATTTGATGCTTCAAACCTTTTATCTTCATTATCACCATCGTCTAATGAAACAAAAGCTATGTGGAGTGGCCCCTTCTGTTATTTGAGACAGTAGTAGATCCTAAAGATGCCATACTTCGGCTTCTCTCAAGGAATTTTCAGCTGGTAAGAATTACCTTGATGTTCCTATTTATTTTCCATTTCTGATCTACTACTATGCAAAACTCACAGGAAGAAAGGGCTATGTCTTCAGCATGGGGAGATGGAGTTCAAGGAAGTGAGATGAATTAGAAAAGGAAAAGAAAATGCACTCAGATATGTAGTACCCTTTCTCTTCCTGTTATGAGTTCCAGAGAGCTCATGAGGGAATCTCATTGCTTGTTCAAATGCCCACTCATAGCCAAAGGCCAAAGCCCTGGTTTTCATTTCCCATCATCCAACCCTAGTAGCCATACCCAGAAGAATACAAGGTCTTGCATCCAGGAGTTATATACCACCATGGAGACCTGGCCTAGCTTCCCAGGAAACACTGGTCAGGAGGATACCATTATAGCCCAGACCAAAGTCACCCTTCAATACAAGTTGAGAGATGCACAAAGAAATAAGTGCTCAGGGCAGTATTTCTCCAGAGAGCTATTTTGGATTCCATATAAGAGTAATGGTGGCCTTGGATAAATCATTCCTCTCATTTATGTGCTGAATGGGAGAAAACGAGTCAACAACTGATGCATGCAAAAGCATTTGGAGGTGATGGATGGAGACATTATGGTGCATTTCGTCAATGGCATGCCATTAGAGAAAACCATTTCATAGAGTAAATTAAAAAACAAACCAGCTACGTGACACACTTGGAATTGCCACTGGCCATGTGGATTTTTCTCCTTCAGGAATGAAGCTACTTGGGATTGACACTGCCATTAGCAGGCAGACTCCCTTTCCTAGGCTAGCTGCCTGTGCTTGTCTGAGTTTTATGCCACACCTCGCACGTCCCCATATCTATGGCCACTCATGTAACTGGAGAAACCTGTGTATTCCAGACCCCAACTTTCTTTTATTGTTGTCTTAACTATTATTTACATCTTTTATTACCATTTACCTTCATGTGTCAATATCTTGTTTTCTTCACCTAGTTATAAAGACTCTTTCATGGTAAATACTGGGTCTTACAAATGAAGCTTACTAGCACAGCACCTGGCTTATGGTGTTCAGTAAATATTTGTTGATTTCATCTGTGATTGATTTTGCCTATTTTTCTCGCATACCTGGCTGTTATTTGCCAAATAGTGATTAATTCATTAAGAAGGTGTTTCTTCAGACCTAGATGCTGGGAATGCGGATAGAAGGCATGGTCTCTGACCTTGGGGAGCTCATATGCAGACACGCAACAATCAGAACGTGGCACAGCTGGACGTATATGTGGGAGGCTATGGCAGCACCAAAGGGGGGTGTTCTGGGTCAAGGTAGGTTGGGGGATCCAGAAAAGGCTTCCAGAAAATAGGAGTTCCTTTTAGGATTATGTAGTTGCTACCTAAACATGATAGCCCATTTATACAAAAGGCATGGTGGTGAGCCCATGCAAACAGGGAGCATTTGGGTTCAAGTCATTTGTGATTTCAGGATCTTCAACTGAAAAGCTCAACCTATTCCCAAAGTCATCAACTAAGGTTGGGACAGAAACGGGCTATGAAATCACAGGCCCTTTCCCCATGGCAAGCAGGCTCTGGGAGTGTTCAGATGCACCTCATGGTAACTATGGCTTCATAAAAATCAAAGCTGATTGATGGGAGGAGGCTCTCTGTGTTCGTGTGTTTAGTCTACCCATGCTTTTAGTTCCACTGTGGCTGTGCTTCCTAATGGAAATGCATTTCTCTCTCTCACCATTATCCAGATATAGATGCTGTCAGATATGAAAGAGCCTTTTTACCTCAAGATTTTTGTCTTGTAAGGCATCCCTAATTCAGGAAGGAAATGAGGAGGAGTCGACAAAAACCCACCACAAATGTTTTGTCAGATAGTTCAGAGAGAGAGAAAGTTAAAGAACTCATTTTCTGTATGGTTTCTTACACAGTCCAGTTCAAGGAATTAGCTTTCTCTCATGAAGGGCTGTGGCCATCAGAAAATAATATACATTTTTATTTTTGCCCTCTGCCCCTGCCTTTTTTTTCTTTTTTTTTTCTCTTTAGGAAATTACAATTGACAGAATAAAAATCCTCCACCCAGGGTCCTGTCAATATTAATGTATCAATTCTGACAAATCCACTGTGAGATGGGAATGATTCCTTTTCTACAAGTGTGGAATCTGAGGCTGAGAGAAATAAAAGAGCACATCCAAGGCTACCCAGCATGTCTGATTCCAAAGTTGGGGGCTCTTACCAACACCCAACAGCTTCCAGACCTGACATACACATGTATGTCAAAACGCAGGACAAACAGCCATCATGTTCTGAGGTAGAAAAGGTAGAAACTGAGCACCCATCTCTCTTGTAGAAGGAGGAATTGGAAGCCTATCGGAATTGTTGCAGGTGGACGGGTTGAAGAAAAGGAAAATGAATCCTCATGGGAACATTCATGGGAAACCTCAGATTCTGAGGTTTCTTTCAAATAATCTTGTCTTCTCTTCACAGATTGGCAGCTGGTCCTGTGCTACAAAATCACACTATGTCAGGCCAAAACTCATCTCTCCATCTTTGATTATTTCTGAATGTCAAGCTGAAAAATCAGTTCATGCTCAAAATGGAATGTCCAAATGCCAAAGTGGGGCATTATCTTTGAATTGCTCTGTGACCATGGTGTTACCACTGATCCTCTCTGAACCTCTCCTGATCTCCAGAGGCTGACTTTACTGGGGCACCAGGGAAGACTGGAGCTTCTTAGGGAGTTTTCTGAATCAGTGTTTTTCTCTCCCATGGAAAAGCAAAGTAAGAGGAGGAAGGTAGAGGGGACACTTAGAAAAGGGAGGGAAAAGTAGCTCTAAAGTTCTGGAAGAGCCATGCTAGAAGGCCGACACACCCTGCTATTGAATGCAAGATAGGAGAAAACAAAACAAAACAAACAAACAAACACAGAAGCAAACAACAACAACAAAAATGTTTTGTGCTAAGAACCTGACATCCAGAAGTGGTCCTGGAGCCTTCCGTGAAACCACACATTAAGACCATCCCATCCTGGAACCTTCTCCACAAGCAATTGTTCCTACCCCATACCTAGCAGTGTTTCCAAATGCCTCACCTCATGGCCAAATCCTTAAAAGTAGATCTTAATTCACTTTTGTTTAATAATTACACAGAAAGCATCTTAAAACTTCCAGGAAAGTGGGAATAGAGCATGAAAAGAGACTAGGAAGCAAAATAATATCTGGATTTTGATTCTGCCAAAGCTGCACATCCTTGCTGGATGAGAGTGGGGAATGGGGCATTATTCTGAGACACAGCAAGTGTTTTATCTGCAATTGACAAATCCCAAATCCTCCCAGCTTCCGTTTCTCCCTACTTAAGACCTAGGTCACGGTATTTATTTACTTAAATGATGGAGATGAAGGCAGGCTTAAGGCTGGCCACCTGTCAGAATAACAGTGACCTGTTTCTAAAGGGATTTCAGCAACCTCCCAACATAAGACAAAAGGGGATTGTGTGAAAAACAGAAAAGAATTCACTAATTGCACTAAAAGTGGATGGTGAGGTGGAGAGTAAAGATTGCAAGGGCAGAGAGATGCTGTGAGAAATAAGCAGATCTGTGGGTGCCCTTCTAAGCAACCTGAAAGAGGAGAAACCCCCTCCTCTTTGGAGATTAGAAGTGATTTTGCAACGAATGATAGCCAAACTGGGAAGTTAGGCTCCCTTATCCGCCTCCCACTAATGCCCTTGGGCTTCTTCCTATCCTTCTGAAGAGAGGCTTGTTACGGTTCCTAAGCAATGCAAACAAACTTTCTCGGAAACAATACCGCTGCTGCTTTCGAGGTTGGAGAGTCAACAGACAGAACCCTGACTGAAGGCCAGGGACGGTGGCTCAGGCCAGTAATCCCAGAACTTTGGGAGGCCGAGGCAGGCGGGTCACCTGAGCTCAGGAGCTGGAGACTGTCCTGGCCAACATGGGGAAATCCTGTCTCTACAAAAATTACAAAATTAGCTGGGCGCAGTGGCACGAGCCTGCAGTCGCAGCTACTCAGGAGGCTAAGGCAGGAGAATTGCTTGAGCCCAGAAGGCGGAGGTTGCAGTGAGCTGGGATTGCACCGCTGCACTCCAGACTGGGCGGCAAAGCGAGACTCTGTCAAATAAATAAATAAATAAATAAATAAATAAATAAATAAAATTAAATATATTTTTTTAAAAAGGTACAGAATCCTGCCTGGGGAATCTAAAGACAAAGCATGGGTAACCTTATTTAACAAATACATGTGCACCACTTGCTAGATGTCAGACAGTGATCTCCAACAATGAACTCATATGGCACTTAGAACAACTTCCTCCTCCTCATCACCCCCGTTTTACATAGAAAGTGAGTACCCAGGCAAAGAAATCAGCACTAGTCCGAGGTGGGGCCAGTATGTGGGCAGGCACACTGTCCCAAGGGTCAGTGCTCTTATCCACTGTGCTGTGCTGGGCCTCAGCGGAGAGGATGAAGTGCCATGTACGGCTGTCATAGAGCCACATTGCAGGGTGTTTCAGCGAGCTGCTACTTGAGGGATAGGATATATCCCCAGGCTTGTGCCAGCCTCTCTTTTTTTTCTGACAGAGTTTTGCTCATCTCCCAGGCTGGAGTGCAATGGCACTCTCTCAGCGCTCACTGCAACCTCTGCCTCCTGGGTTCAAGTGATTCTCCTACCTCAGCCTTAGGAGTAGCTGGGATTACAGGCACGTGCCACCACGCCCAGCTAATTTTTGTATTTTTAGTAGAGACGGGGTTTCACCATGTTGGTCAGGATGGTCTCAATCTCTTGACCTTGTGATCCGCCCGCCTCAGCCTCCCAAAGTGCTGGGATTACAGGTGTGAGCCACCGTGCCTGTCTTATATCAGCTCTCAGAGGGCATCCATCAACTTATCCAGTCCAGACAAAGAATGATTAAAAGGGCATGGGCTATGGACAGATCTGCTTTTGAACCTTCCATTTTTCCTAGGGAAAGTTATTTAATTTTGGTACATCTTACTTTCCTATCTGTAAAGCGAGGCTTATGTGACCTTACCCAGGATTCTGTGAAGATTAGAAACAAAATACACAACCTGTTCAACAGGGTGCCTGGTGATGGACGGATAGGAAGTGCCCAATTTGTAAGAGCTGTTTTGAATATTTTGTTGTTGTAAGGCCCAGTGTAGAAAGCTCTGGGCATCTGGACAGTGATTACAAATCCCTCAGAGGCAGCTCGTACATATGAAATGGTGGACTGGCTGAAGAAAGCTTTATCCACAAACGAGTCTGCCTTCTAGTTTTAGTACACTGGGTAGCTTCCTGCCTCCACAAAATGGAAAGCAATTTTAGTAAGTGCTTAGCTCAATTAGTTTGTGTCCAGACGTACTCTCAAGGGCTGGGCATACATACTTGTGATCGTGATTACCCACATATCTCTGGGAGGCTTGTTTTTCCAGAAGCCAGAGGCCTGAGTCTCTGGCTTCTAGTACACTAACCAGGTGAAATTTCCATTCAGTAGTGTACCTCTCACTCCAACCCCCTAGGATGGGGCTTGAAGTGAACACCCTCTTCTACTGATGTGGAAGGTCAAAGAAGGGTTTTCCAGTTGTCATAGTACCTCTTTCGGTCCATGTTAGCTGCAACAGTCATGAGCTCCCTCTGGGAAGCCCATGGGAAGCTCAAGCATCTGCTCTGCAAGCTTGGACCCAAATGTCCAACACAGCCTATGGTGACATCCAAGATACTTAATAACTATTAACAACTACAACAGACCAAGATGGTTACATGTGACTCTGAGCAGGAATTCTGGCTTAGAACATTCTCTCAATTCTGCTGGTACTGAAATCAAGAACACCTTTCAGAAATTGCACCAAAGGATCCACAATAGGTAGGGAGGAAGGAACATATATCCAGAATACAATCCAATGAGCCCTGACACATAAGACTTTGGGAGTGCACTGCATATCCAAGATTATGCTGTTTTGCTTCAGTGGTTCTTCTGGGTGATGTCTTTTTTATTTTCTCTGGTTTTCGCCACCCTTCTGCTATCCCCTCTTGGTTGCCACAGCATTTTGTGGGTGGGCATCATTACAAAAGTGAGGAGGAGATGGTGACTGCTCTTGGGGAAAATGAGAATGTGCAGTGATTACTCTGTCATCAACGGTTTCCCCAAACTCACTATCACAAACTTGCCCAAAATACATCCACAGCCTTAACTCCAGTCTCTCTGTTCCTGTAGAAATTACAACAGCCAAAGATGAAACCTAAGGCAAGACAGATGACAGCATGATGGAAGGAAAGAGTACACTGAGTGCCTTATTGATCTATCTGCCAGCCTGTGAATGGTGGGTAATAAAAATTTATTGAAAATTAGGGGAAAAAATCACTTATTCTAATTCTTCTGAAAGGCATTACTGATGTTGCATATGAATAAATCCCTCCTTCCCCAGGACGAAACTACCATCCTCCACCATCCAACCCTCTAAACAGCACGAATTTAAAAATCTTGCAATTTTATTTGCATATAAAGGCCGCTAGATATAGAATATCACAATAAATTTAAAGAAACAACTGCTTTCCTAAATTTCATTAACAAAGTAACATAAAATAGAATAAAGCTCAACAGCATTTACAATGGGAAAACAGAAATGACTATTAGCGACAATATTTTGTGCTAGCGAAGATTGCATCGACACACAGTGCAAAATGGGAGAGGGGAGAGGAAGTAAGAAGACAACTCGGGGTATTTAAATAGAAAGGACAACTAAGCCTTATTTTAGTTAGCTTCCATTGCATCCATTTAAGTCTATACATGCCTGTAACTGTACCTAGATTTAACTCAAGCTCTTTAAGACCTTGAGCTCTGAGAAAATGTGTCAGTTCCTTCCGACTTCTGATGTGCTGCTATACAGCATCCCTTTGCAGTTGTACTGTCCTTGACAATATTAAACTCCTAACGTAGTCATAATACACAAAAAATACTTATATATATAAACCCATATTGAAAAGGAGTCTGCATGTTCATTTTTTTTAACCGTATGAAATACCTGCTCTTGACAGATTCCATTTCTGTATTTTTAAAGCTAAAATAATTTAAAAGAAACAAACAAACAATGAGACCTTGTATAACCACAATAGGAATCTCACTAGTTAAACCATCCTTTAAATGACAGCCATTTTCTTCTCAATGCAGCTTTCTTTATAGTGAGAGTATGAAAAGAAGTCTTTTCCATGCCTACTTCTGTTGAGAAGATTGCTATAAATCGGGACCACAGCTGCAAAAAAGAAGCATTACCAAGAAAACAACAACAACAAAACATTGAAAATTAAAATAAACAATACTCTTAAACAGTTGTGCAAATCTGTGTTGGTTTTTAAAACACTGCCTGTTTCTTATTTTTTTTTTTCTTTCAGCTTAAAGCATATTAAAATAAGACTTTTATCACTTTTTAAAAGAAAGCTTGGCTGTCCTTTGGCGAACACTAACAATTTACAATGGCATGGCCTTTGAGAAAACAGAAGTCATTTTACAAATTCACAATGTTCCTCTGATTTCAAATGGATGCCCCATTTAAAATAAAATAAAATAAGAAGCACAACCTCTAGCATCATTTGTGTTCCAACAATTTACAAAAAGAACTCACAGGGTTTGTAAATAAGTAAGAGAATGTAAGTTTATAATTAGAAAAATGGCAGTTTATAGACCTTCCCTCACATTCCAATAGGGCATTTAGAGCTTCAGGAACCCTGTGGGTTTGGAAGGTCAAATATAATTGGAGGGTTGGTCGGTTGAAAGCTGACTGTACACGTCGAGGCATTGATGTACGTTGTGTAACCGTCGGTCATGATGCCATAACCTGTGGGGAGAGAGTGTCACATTTACTGTAATATATACAAATGAGAGTGATGGAATGTAGGGCTGTCAGGCAAGGAAAACAAAAAATTTTGTCAGTGGGCAGTGAGATGAAATTCAGTTGAGCCTCCTCAGATATAATGACTTTCAGAAGCTACTGCCCAATTTTACTCTATTTTCTTTAAATGGTAGAATCTTCTCCTTCAACTAAGAGCAATTTTTTTTTCTTTATTTAAATGCTAAACTTGTTGAAGAAGGGCTGTGATTTCTTTACTAGGGAGAATAAAGAAAAACTTTTTTCCCCCTTTTAAAATAGGATTTTCATTTCAAAGCCTTGTGTTAACTATTGAGTTCTAGGGAATAAATTGAGTAATATAAGGATTACTCCTCAGGGGCAAACACAACTAAATTCCAAGTGGGATATGGGGCAGGTAAGGGGGGAAAGGATACTGCATTGAGAGTTAAGAAATGTAGACACTCAATTTACTTATTTATGAAATAATCTCTTAACTGCCTTTACGAAAGTCAACCATATATGATTTTTGAATTGTGTGGCTTTAATACTAAGTTCCATTTCATTCAAAAGTGTCAGCTAATCACATGTCGAAGTGATATGTAGAAACATCACCCTAGGTCACTGTTTCCTAAGCTTACCTGGATACTAGATCAAGCAAAAACACTTCCCATATGCAGTATAAACCTTTTGTGATTTATTGGGAGAAAGCTGTTTCCCTAGGTCTTTGGTATATATGTTCCTTTGATAATTTTCAATATGATAAAATGTTTAGCATGTTTGCAAGTTTGCACATTTCCCTGAATACCTTATATTTGCCTTATAGCCTCTTCAACTAAGATTCTATGTTGGTATCAGGCTCTTATGGCATATAAAAACATAGCTGTGAAAAAAATAAAATTACCAAGATATAGAGAAGTAACTGAAAAGGCTTTTTTCCACATTTGCTAAAATTTCTCCAAGTAAAGCCTGTGGAGAACTTAATGAGGGTCAATGGAAAAATCTCTTAAGAAAAGAAAAGAGGCATTTAAAATCTGCGCTGTTTAGTTCTGGGGTCATAAAGTCTTGTTATCTCTCTCCATCAAGAGGTTGGTATTTGCCCTCTTCCTGCCCTCTTTAGCTGTCTTAAGTGAATAAAAGTGAGACAAGTTTATTTGAATATGATCTCCTCCCTTTTAGGCAAGTTTATTATTTTGGGGCTTCAGTGGAATTCCCCAACTGTCTGGCTAGTTTAAAGGTAATTAATGATTTTTTTCAAAGATAAAATGCAAACTCATAGGCATTCTGCACGAATTCAGACCTGTTTTCAGAATAACAGTCCTCCAGAAATGTTGCTTAGTTTAGATATGAGGTCCCACCTCCCTAGTCTCCCCTCCAGGCATTCTCCCATCACTGGTGTTCCCTCCATCATACCTTAGGGCAGTACCCTCCTTTTCAGGGAGCACAGCTCAAAGCCAGAGCAGGCCGATATCCACTCTCTGGGAGCTGCACCCTGCTTTCCACCCACTCAGCTGGTACCTGCCCTTGGAGCAAGCTGAATTTTCTCTGGCCTCAGTAGGATGATTTTCAATATGCTCTTTATTACCCACCTAACCAGGAAGCCACTGGATTTGTGGGCTTTGAAAAAGCAAACTTTGTTTTTTGCTTCCTCAGGCACACAGCCTTAAACACCTCAACTTGACTGCATATTCATAAGTAACTCCAGAGAGCTGCCATAAGCAGGAGCTAGAGAGAATATAGCGGCTGCCCACGTAAACATGGCCATTGCACACAAGCGTGTGTAACTGGGAAAATCTGCTAGGGACAGAAATCCTTAGGCTTGCTGAAAGAGGGCTTTGTGTCTGTCTCAAAGCCCAGTTACCCATGATTTGAAAAAGGCAGGTCGGAGAAAACCCAGATCCCTTGAAGATTCCTGTGAGGCTTTCGGTTCTGTGAACCTGACTCAGCTTACCTTGAAAGGCAGAAAAATGGCAACTGGACCAGTTCCTATTTAAGAGAGATTTAATTATTCTGCTTAACCTCAGCCTGAGCTAATAGCTCCGATGATTTCTGAGAAGTCTGAAATAGTTTTCTGAGGTTAGTAAGGAAAAGTCTACCTGCAAATGTGCAGGTTCCCGCCACTTCTGTTACATATCTTTCATTGCATGTCCTAAGCTATTTTTCAGAGAATGCATTGTCTTCCTGGGTCTTTGTGTTAATTCCATATGAAACACAATATTTACAGGTAGGAGGGGACTATAGAGGCTTAAAATAGCTTCTAATATCCAGACCATTTCTTCTAACTCTCTTAAGGAGAAAATGACTCCTTGTATACCTTGGGGTTGCTCTAAAGCAGTGGTTATCAAACATTCCTCGTTAAAGCCCTGAGATTCCAGAAGCTGCCAGGGGGAGTGCAGGGTTTGCAGTTAAGTAGACCAGACGTGCTTCCTACTTTCCACTCTGCTTACAAGAGAGAAGGTCCATATAGAATATTTATCAGCTTTATATGCAGATGTTTCTCATAAGACTTCATCTTATAAAAGGGTCCCGCTGCTAAAAAGTTTGAAAACAACTACTCCACTTATTCCTAGTTGTAGACTGAGATCGTGGACAGGGACACAAAATGTTTTGAATTCTTTTCCGCTGTTCTTACCTTCGTGGATTCCACCAAACACATGGAGCTTGGGCCGGACTCGCCTCTGAACCGTGTTTAACAGCTCCACACAGCCCACTCTTTGAAGCTCCTTTGGAACCCAGTCTCGAAAACCTAAGGGCAAAATGCAATCAATACACTTAATTTTCTTTCTTCAGGTAAGGTTTCATTTAGACTTTCAGGAAGCCATAACTCACAGAAGGTTTATTACATTATCTGTAATCCTAGCCTCTCCATTAAAGCTCACAATGGCTTTTAAGAAACTTTTCACTCGTCACTTTGTCTTCTTTAGGTTCTTGAAATTTTTTTTTTGGTTTCCATTTTTTTTCTTCCTGTTAATTAACATTTTTTTTTTTCTGTAAGAGATTTGATTTATTCAGCCACGGGTTTCAAATCTTCTTCATGAGCTCAATGACATTTATTCCCGGCAGTCCCATAATATCTCTTTCTCCCTCAATTCAGTTACTTTCGCTTTTTTATTATATCTTTCTTATAGCAGTTTACTTCTAAGATGATTCAAAGAAGGACTGAGAGGGGCTGCCTGTAAACAGGTCACAAGATACCCAGCTCTCTTTAGATACACTAAGTCTTACCCCTTGTGGTTCCGGATGACCAAAGCTTTGGAAAGCTAGGTTGCTCCTGTGGTCCTGTCCTCTCCAGCGACAGGCAAAAATGTGACCTCACGGTGGCATCCAGCAAGCTGGGGCTAATTGACTACTTTGAAAGTAAAAGCCACTTAGTTCTACACTTAATGCAGAAAATCCATAAAAACTGACATCAATTATAGCAAAAGTCAGCTATCTGGATGATTATGGCCTGGAATGGAATCCATACGCCTCAGCAGGATAGGGCATAAAGAAGGCAGGTAGGATGAAAGGCTAAATCGTAATCTCTGGAAACCCATTCCACAGCGCCATTAGGTTCTTTCTATTATTTAGAAATAACTGGGCAGTAAGGAACAGCTTTCTGCTTTGTTGGGCCAAGCTGCAGACATGAATGTTTAGTGTCTCTGTAAAGACATATTCGCTGAGGTTTAAGGAGTGACTAGAGAGTCTGAGAATAGATGAAAGTGGGGTCCCCAGCAAAAATCTATCCAGCGTTTTCAAAACTTTTTTAATAGTGGGGCAGAATTCTTAAGCTACATTGATTGGCATATTACCTCATGCATGTGTTTTTCCTGAAGGGGGAAAATATTCCATTTCATATGCAAACATCTGAGAAAGCATCTTGCTTATACCATAACAGTGAAGTCTCACGGCACTGTGGCACCCCTCACCAGCAGGAAGAAATTCAAGGCCAGTCTCTCCACTCCCCTCTCCAATGTCACGTTTTCACAAGAATCCCAATAGCTGTATTAACTAAGGTTTAAAAATACCTTAGGAAGACTTTGCCTGACCTTTTATTTGGGAACTCCTTGATGTAGCTGTCACTCTGCTCTACTCACAGCCACTCTCTCATTTACTCCACCTTTACCATAAAGAGAGGGATGCTAGCTCCCCTATTAAGAGTTCCTGGGATGTCTGAAATCCTTGGAGTCTACAATTCAGACTTACTCTTATTGCCATTTGCTTTTATACCAAAATCAATGACTTGATAAGTTTGTTCTGTTCAAAGTTGTATTCCAAATAATACTCGAGTCATGTAAATGTTTCTCTGCTGAAGATGTCCAAGTCCCTTGAAATAAATAGCCAAAGGGAAATCATGCCTGCACCCAATTAGGCTGCTCAGGCAAAAGGATGAAGGTAGCTGAAATGATAACTCTGTAGGATGCTCTCACTGGGTAACTCATGCTGATCACAATATTTAGCTAGCAATTTAATGATGTAGCTACTCTAATGGTTGTAAAATAGGGAACTTAGTTAATTATGACTTGATAAAGGTTGTTGACAAGTGTAATATTTTAAAACATGGGTTGAGGTGGTCTGGGGATGATGAAAAAGCATGGGAATGGTGATTCTGAAGTGTTAAAAGAAGTCAGGAACTGCTGATCCTGTGCAAATCTATATAATTCCCATGTCTGCAACAGAACTGGCTCTTCTTTTCTTGCTTCCCCCATCACTAAAATGTGCCACTATGGCCTCCGCCACGGTGCTCACTTCCACTGTTTCTTTGTGAAACATGGGCCACTTCCCTTGTAAGAGAAGGAGAGCAGCACCAAGTGCCTTGGAGGAGAAAATATCTACAAAAATTAGACTTGCATTAGGAAATGAATGTTATTTTTTTTCTTTTTATTTTTAGGGATGGCAAAGGAGGGGAGTAACATGGATAAAAACTCCAAACCACAGGAAAATTTGTGGAAATTATTTATATTTGTATAAAGTGTTTTTTCCCTCTCTCCAAACCAAGATGATTAAGAAACTCTTTTAGCACTGTACACTGAAAAATGTGTTAAAAGGGTAGATTTCATGTTATATGTGTGTATGTGTGTGTGTTTAGCCACAATTTTAAAAAGAAAGAAAAAATAGAACAGTCTTCTATTAAAAGTGGAACATCTGAATTTCTTGAGCACACTTAGTCGTTTAGAAAGGGTCCTGGCATAATGGGTACTGAGTAGATGTGGGATCAGGGCGGTAGTCCTTGTTGAAGAATGTTCTGTAGCTAAACCAACAGATAACAAGTTTGTGAAAAATTAAAAGGTAATAAGTCAACTGATCATTCTTTGGCCCATAATGTGGCTCACTAGTGGGTAGGCTTTGAAGCACACAGACAATATAAATCTGGATGCAGCCTCCATGTGCCTGTAGGGTAAGTATCCTTAAGTAACTTTCAGTGTAAGTTCTTACTGAAATACCTCAGCTTAAAAAAAGGATTCTTTTCTAAAATTATCAGCTCAAATGTTAAACTTTAAAGGTCTTCCAGGTTCCAGCATTATATGGAAAAGGAAAATGAGCTCCTTTGAATAAAAATTTCCATCATTTCATTGCCATTCAAAAGCCCTGTGATTGGGAGGTCCGTATCTTCCTTCCTTTCTCCACCCCACCCCCTTACTCCAAAGTGAATACAGTTCTTAAAATAAATTATCAAGCTCAGAAGACTGTGGCGCACCATACTCATTTGATTTTTCCCTGACTTGACTAAATCAAAAAATTTAATTTCAAGAACACCTGTAAGCCCAGCAGAACTGCTGAGTTCAATTATCATACTGAGTTTCTTTAAAGACATTGACTTTTCTTTTCGTATTCACTTTTTTTTTTTTGGAGGAAAATGATTATGTCCCTGAAGCATTATTCATTATGCCTGGAAAAAAAGGCATCTGGATGACAAAGGACAACCTTTGCTTCACTTACCTAGAGGAGGTCCATGTGTCATGAGTATGTCAATGCCCTCAGGGATGAGGTTCCACTTGTCCAGCAGAGACTGACCTCTGGGTAGGTTAAAGCCCCATCCATTAAACCACGGGGTCCTTTGGGGGAGATAATGCACATGGTATCAGGCCAGCAGAGCCACGGCTCCGCTCTGCAATATTTCTCTCTCGCACATTCCCCCACGGTTTGCATTGCTCTCTTTTCTCTTTTTGATGGTTGGCCCTGGCAGCAGGATGCTTTTTTGTTGACTGCTTCAAAACCAATCCATTTGAAAGCAAGCGTGGAGCCTACAAATTGTTCCACTAGAAAGGGGCACAGGAGCCTTTACAGTGGAGACTTTCCCAGCAGGCCTCTATCAAAATCTTGACAATGCTTTGTCTTCCCCTAAATCTCAGTGCTTCCTAAGATACCCAGCCCCGATCCAAAGCATTTCCACCCTTCCTGTAGCGTCTCACAGCTAAGAAATTCTGCAGTACTCCTTCTCCCTCGCAATCACTGTGGGGGGAGGAGTGGGGAGGGAGGAGAAAATCTTTCTACTTTTCCAGAAAGATTCTCACTAAAGTCCTTGGAGAAAAGGATGAGGGCTCTGACACAGACACTCTGTCCATTAAGATGGTTTGAATACCCTGGAGTGAGATTTCTGAAAAAATACGGGGGCTCTGAAAAGTGAGAAAGAACACAGTAAACAGAAAGTAAACGTAGAACTTTTCTTCTGCCACCAAAGGGAAGATTTGGGGACATCCCTGGTCACTCTGGAATCCACTCTCCTGACAATGAACATGAGCCTTTTTCCATCCCAGGAACTTCTGCTCCAAGAATGAGTTTTTGAGATTGATGTTCCATGTAGAAGGGAATGAGTCTTTGTCCATCCATTGAGCATTTCTGATCGGTGCTGAAAATGTCTCTACCATTTAAGATACAAGTAATGGGAGACTGATCAATTTCTCTCTGCAAATACTACAGGCTAAATCACATTAGAACTAAGTAGTTCCCAGTGTTATCCTATTCCTAAACATCTAGATCTTATCAGTATTCTTTAAAACTGTTCTATTTTGTTCTGTGGGTAAATTCTAATTTGCTAAGGCATATATGTGACAGACAAGTTGGTCAATTTTCTGGCCAAGCCCAACTTACCCTTTCAGTTTAACCTGCCCCTTCCATGCCAAATGAAAGAGGTAAACCTGTGTATAAAGTGACCCTAACCTTGTCAATCACAGCTAATCAAATGGAGTGCACACGTATTTAAAGCCAGTCACTGGCCAGACTAATCAGATTCTTTCAAGAATTTGAACTTAGAAACACTGACACAGCTTTCATTTGGTGGTGGACATGTATAGTCAAGACCAGAGGGAGAAGAATGGTCATTGAAAGCCATGCAAAAATCTGTGGCATACGTGCAAACCTCAGTTCACACTGATATGGTGGAGAAAGTTCCAGAGAGAAGAGACTGTGTAGCCCTAGCCAGAAAAGGAGAAACCAGGAAAGTATCAGACTTGCTTCCTAACCACTTTCCAAGTCCTTAAGCCATGCCCGGGGTGCTTGCTTATAATAGAAATAAGAATATGAGGAGAATAATTATATTGTGTTATTTAATGCTTTTTCTGTGTCAAGGTACTATTCTAAGCACTTTATTTGTATTAACTCATTTAAGCCTTGCAGCAAACTCATGAGGTGGGCACTATTATCATCTCTACTTTACAATGAGGAAACTGAGGCACAGAGAGGTTAGGTAAACACAATAACTTGGATATAAACCCAGGCAGTCTGGTTCCAAAAACAATGTTTGCCACCATATAATTCCTCTTCTTATATACTATCTGAATTAATTTACTCCTTGCTCTGGGTGAGACTCTTCTGTACTCTTTCAAGCTTGAGTATCTTGTTGCTTGAAGCCTAGTGAGCTCTGAACTGGAATAATATATCAGTTTCATGGTTCTGAAATCCAGTAATAACATAGTGGAGTGGATACCTGCTGCTTTTGTCTGTTCAGATCTTTCCTCCGTCTTTTGGTGACAACATCTGAGTTTCTTTTGGAGAACCACTCCCTTTCCCACTCAGCACATGTGCTTCTGGTAAGACTGATTCCATCCCTGTTCTAGAATGAGTCTTAGGGATGTACATATGACCCAAGTTGTGTCAATGAGAGTCACCCTCAGGATTTGGCTGGTGCTATCTAAGAAGAGGTCAGGGTTTTCTCTCTGGGATCCTGAATCTTAAGACTTATATGAGCCTGGAATTGCCAGGGAGCTATTTTATCTGTCCTATAGATAGCCCCTGCTTGAGAAACCACCACAAAGAAACCCAAGACAAAAAAGAGAGGACTCTAATGATGTTGTTGAACATGTGCATCCAGCTGTACCTGAAGCCAACTGAACTTTTCCTTCTAAGGCCCAATAAAATCTTGTTCTTTTTATTAACTTTAGTTAGATCCTGTTTCTTGAAACTTAAAAAGTCCTAATATATACAAGCATTGTATGTACCTGGGGTAAGCAATAATGTCTCCTCCACTCCAAGATGTCTACATCCTAATACCTGGAACCTGTGAATGTTACTGTACATGGCAAGGGGAAATTAAAGTCACTGATGGAATTCAGATGACCTGAAAATAGTAAGATTATCCTGGATTATCTAGGTCGGCCCAGTGTAACCCCAAGGGTCCCTAAAACTGGAAGAGGGAGGTAGAAAAGAAGATCAGAGTGATGCAATGTGAGAAGGACTCAACCTGCTATTGATGGCTTTGAACACAGAAGAAGGAGACTAGGAGGCAACAAACGTGGGCAACCTGTAGAAGCTGGAAAAGTTACGAAAAACCCAGATCTTCCTACAGAGCCTCCAAAAAAATGCAGCCCTGCAGACACCTGGATTTTAGTCCAGTGAGACCCATGTCAGACTTCTGACCAACGTACTTGTAAGATAAATATGTGTTGTTAGAAGCTACTCAAGTTGCTGTGACTTGATAGAGCAGAAATAGAAAATTGGTACAGTACCTACAACGTCTGAGCTGCCTATAAAATGCAGGGACCTGGGAGTGGCCCTGGGCCTCAGCTGACATATGGCACATGGTCAGTCAACACAGCCACACCGCCTTGCTCAGCTAGATGCAGTGCTTTTAGAGAGGAGAAGGTAGTGCTCTCTTTCCTACCTCAATTTGCTTGGGAGGCACCTGGCATTGGAGGCCTGGGGATAATGCCAAGTAGACCCTTTTAGAGTTCAAAGAATCAGTCTTTCTCTCTCTTGTCCTTTAAGATTCCTCACCTTCAGGTTCTTAAACATTTTTATTAGAGACTAAAATACAGCTTTTCTCATTTGGGATGCCCATCCTTCCCCTTCATTTTACAGTGACCCTCTTCTAAGGTTTGTTTTAAAAGTAAAAACAAAACAAAAAGGCAACTTCGAAACCCAATGAAAACTCAGTGAGCATTTTGGACAAAGAGAGACAGAGAAAAACAAGCAAAAGCATCTGTTTTGCTAGATTTTGAAAACAAGCTTCTGGGCCTATGGTTCTCATCTGGACGTCTAATAAAGAAGGATTTTAACAAGTCTCAAGCACACTCAGGTAGTTGTTACAACGAGGAGATCTGATTTTGCTGTCAGCGAGGATAGTCAATCTCTGAACCCACAGGACACCCAGGGGCTTCCAGAGGCAAAGGAACAGGGCTTAAATTTTTCAGTCTTTCCTGTTTTCCCTTGCAGAATTTTCTCTTAAAACCCCACAGCCATATTCCCCCAGGAAATCCTCAGTTTTATAAGTGCTCTGTAAAAGATAAGAAAAACCTATGGTCTATATTTCTAGAGACCCAAAATTTCATTTGGTTAATGTTAAGCTGTGACAAAATCCAGAAGTTTCCAAGTTAAGGATGAAGTTTAACAATGTCTGTCTTTTATTTCAACTCAGATCCGTATGTGAATGAGAAGAAGAGCAGTTATATTCCAGGAAAAAAAAAAAAAAAAAAAAAACATTTATCATGGCCTTGATGTGCTTTTACCTAGAGCTTTTACATAAGTTATTGGATTTAGTTCTTCACAGCAATTTTTAAGGTAGGTATTATCAGCTCTATTTTTAGTTAAAAACCTGAATATCAGGGATATCAAGTAACTTGTCCATGTTCCCAGGACCAGTAAGTAGTAGAGCCAAGATCTGAACCCAGATCTGCTGGCTCCAAAGCCTGGGTTCTTCCCTTGCACAATGCTGACCAAAACCTACTAGCCCAATTTCAGTTTTTGCTCTCATATATGTAAAGTAAAAGTAAGGCTGTTCCATACAGAATCTTAGTCTGTGTACTGTACAGCTCCAAGAGGTGCCATGGAATTGTGCAACCGAGGTGGCCTTTAGTAAAAACATAGTATGATATGGCTGTTCTGGGGGCTTTCCAGTCCTCTAAATCCTCTAGGTAAGGTCTTTCCACAAGACAGTGGCAGGCAATGGGAAAAGCAGCCCACTGATGGATTCCAGAATTATCTCAGCGTGGCATAACAAATGGGGCATACAGAAGTGGGGAGATGTGTGTGCTAATTCTCATGCTGAAATTAATTCACTGGCTCACCTGAACCTTAGGTTAGCAAAAGGTCCTCACTGGTTCAGTTTCCTCACCGGTTCAGTTTCCTCACCTGAGCAATGAATGAGTGAGTGGACTCAATTACTGGATTTCAAGATTGCTTTTAGGTTGTAGAAATCTTACGCAGAAATGCAATGCACAAAGCAGGCAAATGCAAAGGTGGGGACTGGGAAGAAGGAACTTGGAGCCTGCTTACTCACTCAGCTCCCTCCTCCTTTCCAACCTGCGCCTCTGAACACAGCTGGCCAAACCTGGCACTTGATGATCTTTCCATATCTAAAAATCCTAATATTTGATAGTTCTGTGCAGATTATCTATGTACTGAGTAACTGCAGTGAATTGCTCTCAGTGAATTACCTAAACTGCTTGTGAGGGACCAAGTCTAGTGTGAGAGAAATATCTACACAGAGCAGAACACTGAATGTGTCAGTGCCAATGAATAATGCTTTATCCAGTTGAGTTTCAACCTGAAACATGAAACCCCAGCAGTGAGCCCATCAGGGGTTCACTGGAAAATACGTGCACAGCCAAACTCCAGAGCCCCACAATGGGTTTTGTTGTGTAGCAATGGGGGTGAGGGGGGAAAGGAGGAGGAGGGAATCCAAGGGAACAATGTCTATTGCTTCAGCCAAAGGACTTAATAATTAGCTGTGACTAACAAATACCACATGGGAACCAACTTGTAAGAAAATGTCCCACAAAGCACCCTATTGCCAGTGGGCCAATTTGAGCCTGCAATCTCTCCCCTTCTAGGGAGAGATTAGAAAACTAGAAGGAAGGGGAGCAACTCCATCTGCCTGAAGCCACTGGACCAAAGACTCAGATGGATGGAAGCTGGGGATGCTTTCAAAGCACCCTCCCCCTTGCTCTTGAAATTGTAAGCACTTGGCCTCCCTGGGCTGAAATTCCAGGGGCAGGGGCTAAGGGAGTTAACATAGGCAGAACTTACTCCAAACAATGTCAATACAAAACAGGTTTTCTTTATGGAAGCAAGTTAGGACGAAATCGCTGAAAAGGTCATCTGTGTTTGCAGTACACAGTACGGTGGTGCAGGCAGAAGGGAGCTGCCAAGCCATAAATCCAGGGAGGCTTGGACAGGTGAATAGCTATTTACTCCCCCACAAACTTCAGTGGGGGCTGGGTGCGTCCTAGGAAAGCAGGATTTGGAAACAGGAAGTTGGTGCCTGTTATCCTCAGGTGGGCTACTCAGGGTCACAGCCCTGGTGTTACAAATCAACGTCCACAAATTTTCAATGCACAGACAGGTCCTGAGCTGGCTGCATCAAAAAGACTTGGGTTCTTATTACTATAGTCTCCTGGGCACCTTCTGCAGGGATTACAGCTTGGAAGCCTTGGGGCAGCTCTGCTCGGATTTGGCACAGAAGCTGTGAAGGGGAAAGTGCAAAGATCACATAGCACCCAGACTTTAGGAGCTGGCAGGTTGGCTGCGTCACTTAGCGTAACGAGCACCTGCAGGCTCTTTAAAAGTTAGCCATTCTTATTTTGAAGGCAACGGTTAAGAGCATGGATTATGGAGTCAAACAGACCCAAGTTCAAGTTCCAGACTGGCCAGTTATTGGCTTCTCTGGACTTCAGTTTTTACAAATAAAAACAGAATGTTTGCCTATGTGGATAAAGTGAGTGAACTTTTGTAAAATTTTTGGCACAGAGGGTTAACGTACAGCTTTTAATTTACATATGATATATATTAACACATACATGTATGTGTGTGTACATATATACATACACACAGAGAATTGCTCACATTATTTTTTTCTTCCTAGAATTTCCCAAGCCATGGTCCATCAAATCATAGACCCTCCTGCTCCAGACTTTTGAAAGTCCCCAATGAATAGGCAAGCATTGCTAGATGGCTAGACAGAGCCTGATTTCCTCTGGCTGATTACTTATTAAAAGGCACTTCCTTAGTTCACTTTTGAGTGGAAGTTTTTCAGAAAGCCATTCGCTCACTCGCTCACTTGCTCGCTCCCTCACTGGCTCAGTCTTGCATAGACAATCCTGTGGAATGCAAGAGCACAGGGCAAAACGGTTAGTCAAGGCTGCTTAGCCAGCTAGTACAGGTGGTTAGATTTTGACAAGATCTTAAATTGGGGAAGTTCAGACAAGGGGTTACTTTGGGTCCTTGGAATATTTATAATAGGGGGTGAAGAGAGGTTCACCGAAGGAATTGACAAGCTACTAATTAATGCCATCACGGCTGCCTGGCACCTCTATTAAGCAAAACTCAGAAACCGGGAGCCAATTTTCACATACGCTTTCTTTTCTAAATGGTAGCCCTTCTGAATTGCAACCTTCTTCACGCCTGGCACTCCCAGCCGCCATCGGCCCCTCTCCGACTGCACATCACACCAGGTCCAAGAGAAGCTAATTTAACCACCGCTGGTTAAAATCATACTGCACTTCACAGCGCCTTTCACATGCCATGAAGCTGTCATGATAATTCTTGATCTCTAGCTCACCTGACAGCTCAGCCCTCCCTTGACTGCAAAGCTTCCCCGTCAGTTAGAAATAGCAGTTTTCCTGGCACCAGATGTGTCATCTTGAATATCCAGATGAAAGGCAGACACCTGGCCCCTGCTCCCTCCCCTCCCTGCCTCGTTTTCCCTTCTTAGCTCTGGATTTTGTTTAGGAAGGCAATGCACCACCCCACCCCCAACTCCCAAGTCCCTCCTCTGGGCAGCCTGGAAGTTCCTCTTCTGCACAATTCAAAAGATGTCTTGCATTAGCCCACAGAGCAACTTCACACCTTGTGCAGCAAAGAGACACACACACACCAATTGACATCGCTAGGAGAGGGAAGGAAAACTTAACATCAGGGCAAGATTTCCACCCCTTTGCAGCTGCTTGGGAAGCCTGGCTAGCCCAAACCACCAGCCCAGCTGCCTCCAAAGGGTAGTGCTGGCTTCTCTCTCACCAGCTGTCTGATCCCATCTCTTCACTACGACTTTGTAGCTTGGTCTTTCGTTATGAGATCCTTGGGATGAAAAGAGATATTGTTTTGCTAAAGGGCAGGCCTGGGTGAATAATGTGGTCTGTGTGTCATGGACAGGAAAGGAACAAATTGTGCCTGAGGTGGTCACCTGAGCCCCATGAGCTACTCATGGGGGCTTCTTAAACCCAAGCAGCACACGTGGACATCTTTACAAACACACCCGCTGTGTCCCTTTTTTGTAACTAATAAAGAACGAGTGTCAGCATTAAGCCTCTGTTACCGATTTTCTTTTCCCCTGCTGGAAAGGAGGTGGTGTAAGCAGAGTTTACTGTAGAAACCAAGAAACAAAAGACAACATGACCAGTTTTCGAACTTGGCGTGTTCTGAATTATTAAAAATAATCTTATAGTGTCCGCCCAGCCCTCTCAAGCATACCTGCCTTTAATCTTGTAAACAAGTTCATAGCAGGAAGGGGAATATTTTCAATCTGTTTCCTTCTACATGGCTGTAAGAAACATGACGCCCATCCTTCATGCAAAGAGAGCCTGACGGGGCAGAGGAAAGATCATGGCAGGACTTCTGTCTTGGTGGACAGGTGAGGCAGATTTTGGACATGACTTGGTGCTTACAAAAGTGGCTGTTTGTTTTGCTGCTGCAGAAATCAAAGGACAAGGTACCAGGGTGCCTTCAGTTAAAACAAGGGCTGGTCCTGCTCAGCCCTGGGACCCTGATGAGAGGAAACGCAGTGAACTTAGCAGCCCCCAGTGGGACCTGCACTAATGTCCAATCCTCGGCAGTGAGAATTCCTCAAAGAGGAATCTCACAGTTCCCATCATCCAGGTTTGAAAGAAAAAGGGAGGCTTAACAGATGGAGAGAAGTAGACGTAAAGAAAAGGGATATTTGTCTTCTCTTTTCCTTTTTTCATGGCAGTCTTTTTATTGTGGTAAAATATACACAACACAAAATTTACCATTTTGACCACTTTTAAGCTATAATTCAGTAGCAGTAAGTATTAGGTTGGTGCAAAAGTAACTGCGGTTTTTGCCATTACTTTCGATTACTTTCACCACTACTATCCATCTCCAAATTCTTTTCATCATCCTAAATAGAAGGTCTGTACACATTTAACACTAACACCTCCATTCCTTCTCCCCCAGCCCCTAGTAACCACTATTATACTTTGTCTCTATGAATTTAATGATTCTAGGTACTTCATGTAAGTGGAATCAGATAGTAATAGTCCTTTTGTGTCTGGCTTATTTCATCCTGCATAATGTTGTCAAGGTTCTTCCATACTGTAGCATGTGTTAGAAATTCATTCCTTTTTACAGCTGAATGATATGCCATTGTGTGGGTATGCAGAATTCATTTTTTTTTAATCTAAGAAGGTTTCTGAATGCTCAGTAGGTGCCAGGCACTAAGCTTGACCATAGGGAGACCCGGATAATAAGTCCCAGTCCCTTTCTTTGTGAAGTGCACAGTTACTGGATTGAAAGCCCAGTGAGGATGGGCTCAGTAAGGTACCTCCCAGGGTATACACTCATTCAACAGACATCACCTAGATGCCTATAATGAGCCAGGTTCTAGCATGGCAGGTGCTGAGAAAATGAAATTGAATACAGTTTCCAGAACAAATCCATAGCCAGCCAGTTCATAGGTAGCAGTGCCCTGGACAGAGGTCTTTAAACTTTGGCCTTCTTTTTTAAATAACCTAATTTCAGAGGAGCTTGGGGAACATCAGAATGATGTGAAAATTAATCCAGCAGTTCCAAATGCAGACAGGCCCTGAGGCCAGGAGGTGACCTGGGGCATCTGTGATAGGACTGGTGTGAGCGGGAGGGAGGTCCTTCCATTTCCTCCTATACATTCCATAATAAGGCTCTGCAGCTGAAACCAGGACCACAACACACAAAAACCCACATCCTACTAGAGACTGAGCCTGCAAGGGTGGCATGTGTCACATGCCTGGCTGGCTCCAGAGCACAGGATGAACAGGACGGGGGAGGAGGTGGGAAGACTGCCAAGTACTCAGGAAACTCACAGAGAATACCTGTGCCTCCTCTTCCCCATCCCACCCTTTAGACATGTCACGGCAACCAGGCAGGTAGATTGTTTTTCTAACTTAGATTTCCCAACAAAATAAGAAAAAGAGGAAAGGTAGGTTCGGGAGTAGCTGGATTTTGTCTTGTTACATAGCGAACTCTCAAGAATTGATGTTAATAAACAAGTAGGAACTGATGAAATCTCTGCCCCCAAATACAGGAGAATTCACAATTTTATTATGTTTGATTTCATTTACAATGTGTTTGTGTGTGTGTTGTTACACATTTATGTTGCTAATACTGGTTTCTTTTGTATGCTATTTAATATTCTAGGGCATTATCAAGGGGATATACAGTTGGGGAGCATTTTACTAGTAAGAAAGCCTGCTACCTGCAAAATAGACCGAAAGGGGACAATTGATAAGTGGACAATAAAATACCATACAGCCATTAAACATAAGGTCAGTTGGAAACTCAATGAGTCTGGCTCACTACTGTGTCCCCATCACCTGGCACAGAGAAGATGTGTATTTGTCAGCTGAATTAAGAATGAATGTTCATGAAGAGTTTGTAAGTTCATGAGAAAATGTGTATTCCTTGATGGTCAGTGGAAAAGTAAAGTATTACCTTTCGTGTATCAGCATGAATTCAAACATGTAAAAAACACTTTGAAGAAAAAGAAACAGACGGACATGCCTAATGGTTAGGTTATCTCTGGGGGTGAAGGGAGAGGGGAAAGATTATGGGTGATGTGAATTTTTTTCCCTTTCTATTTCTTTTTTTTTTTTTTTTAACTTTTTCTATAATGACTATATATCATTTGGAAAAAAAATTATTCAATGTAAAACTCTCCAGATGGCTAAATGCAAGTGGAGCATGGATGGAAGAATTTGGAGAATTCAACATCTACTTCGACTCTACTTTTTCTAAGGTGGTTTCTTCCCTAGCTACATCCCATTAATGCCCTAGAATATTAAGGGGGTAGGGAAGTTAGTGGGTGTGGGGACTTTTGCTCAGGAAGCTGACATACGGCCTGCCTTCTTTCTCTTTACTGCCCATTTCCATATGTGGCAATAAAAAAGCATCTTCAGCAACGGAAGTCTTAAATTCATTCATGGAATGAATATAAGCCACATTATTGAGCACCTGCTTAGTGCCAGACATCACTCCGTTGCTGGTATATATCTCTCATCTGACTGAGAAATTTCAGTTTAAATGCACACAACATTATATATCTGTATACCACTTTGCTGCTTACAAATAATTCTCACATTTATCAGTTTACCAAGAGGTGAGCAAAGTATTAATTTTGGGAAAAACAGTCTACATAAATAGGATTTTGGGGGCCAGGCATGCTGGCTCATGATTGTAGTCCCAGCTACTTGAGAGGCTGAGGTGGGAGGATCCCTTGAGCCCAGGAGTTTGAAGATGCAGTGAGCTCTGATCACACCACTGCACTCCAGCCTTGGCTGTCTCTAAAAATAAAAAATAAATAGAAGTTGTAGCAACTTGTCTAAGGTCATGTAAGCTAAGTTGGCATGAACCAGAACTTTGTAGTGCAATGATTAAGTTAAGAGGGTTAGAAGTTAGGCCTGGATTCAAATTCCAGCTGCTTTCTACTTAGCAATATGACCTTGGACAAGTTCATCTGTTTGATCTCAGTTTTCTCATCTATAAAATGGAGATAAAAATAGCAACCATACACGTGTGTTGTGCAGATTAAATGTGATAATATATGTAATACATTTAGCAGACAGCCTGCCTATATAGATTAAAAATTAAATGGTGACTCTTATCAGCATCATTATGAATGTTAATATCATTATAGATATTAATATCACCAACCCTTTGGTTTTTGTTCCCTAACTTATCTTCTCCATACTTCATATCACCTCCAAGTTTACCTTTTCTCTACTTTTCAGATGTAGGCTGTGGATACCAAAGAATTGAGTAGATCTGTCACAAAGCAATGGAAGATGACATTTGATATGGGTGGGCCAACTGCGAATAAAAAGAAGACGTTCACTTGGGAGATAGAAAAGAGAAGTTCTAGTCATGACTTTTCCAATTTACTTGCTATATAACCTTGAATAAGTACCCTCTCTGAATTCCTGTCTCCTGACCTGTGGAATGAAGACAAAAATTCCTAAGGCTCTAGCAAGATTGTCAAACAAAGGTCTATATGTGTGAGTTGCAAATAAAAGGAAAGCACCTTCTGATAAGTGTCTTCTAATTCCCATGTCATTTCTTGTCCCTGTGGCCTGTTTGTGCTGTTTGAAAGCTCGGGGGAATTGGAATAAGTGACAAGGAGGTCAAATGTAAGTTAAAGTGTTAGCCCCCATTTATCTACCATTTTGGCTCTAAACGACTAGTTTCAGTCCAGACCGATTTAGTAAAGTGAGAAAACTGTGACTGCAAACTGGCAGTACACACAATCAGAGGAATGAGTAAAAAGCTTAGGCTGCCCTTCAATTCAGAGGTTAAAGCAAGCACACAGACCCGGTGTCTCCCTCACTGTGTGCCAGCCAACCATATATTATTAATTGGGCTCAACAAACATTATTGAGCACCTTCTACTGCAAAACTCTGGCAGGGCGCTCTGGGGAGATCTAAATGCAATGTGAGGCAATGCCCCACTCTTCACCAACCTGCCATCTGGTTGGGATAACAAGATCATCACAGGCAAAACTGTTCTCCCATATCTCTGCCCATTAAAATTTCACTGAGCCCTCAAGGCTCAATTCATAATTAGATTTTCCCCAAGAAGCTTTCCCCAATCCCCTCAGCCCTTTGTTTAATCCTCATTTCTGGAATTTGTCATGCTCTGCATTATTACTTGCTTGTGTGTGTCTTTTTTTCTCAAAATTATTTCCTACCTCATTCCGACAAGCATTTGAATCCACGTTGTGTTATGGGTATGTCTATCTTCTCCCAGTGGGTTGCAAACCATGTCCTATTTATCTTGGTGTCCCCCAAGATCTAGCACAGTGCCTGACACAAAATAGAGGTCAAGAAAATATTCATAACAATGAAAAAGTCAAGACAGCTTAAAATAAGTGCCCAAGGGAATGAGCCAGATACTATGTGTAACTGGAGGAGGTTAGGAAAGGGCAAGGCAAATTAAGATTGGGCTTTTAAAAAGCAAAGGTCATTTAAAAATACTGGATTAGACATATCACAGGCCTGTGCTGCCCAATATGACAGCCGTATTTACTGAGCACCCGAGATGTAGCTAGTCTGAAAATGGAGATGTGCTGTGAGTGTGAAACACACATCATATTTTGGATGCTTCATATTAAAAAAAAGAATGTGAAAATACTTTAATAGCTTTTATATTGAATACATGTTTAAATGATTGCTTTCTGATAACTGGGTCAAATAAAATATATCATTAAACCAAATTTTATTTTATGTTTTTACTTTTTAATGTGGCTACCAGAAAATGTAAAATTACCTATGTAGTTCACGTTATATTCATATCGGAAAATGCTGTCACAGGCCATATATAATGCTTATACTATGATTCAGTAATCCCTGTCTAGAAATTACATCCTAATGAAATAATCCAAAAGTAAGTAAAAATGCTATGCACAGAGTTGTTCACACAGTGTAATTTGTAACAACAAAATATTGGGAACAATTATTTCTAAATTCTGCAGAAAAAAGAATGGTTAAAAAATTTGCTATGATTGGAATATCCAGTAAAATACACATTATGCAAATGTTAATTCTGAAGACTACGTGGCAACACAGAAAATCCTTAAGACATCATGTTGCTTGAGAAAACCAGCCCACAGCATACACTGCACACCGTGTCTATGTTCAATCTGCATCTGGGCATGCTCTTCCATTCACCCATCATACATGTGCAGAACTATGACTTCCCACCAGGTTCTGCATTCAGGAAAAATCAGAATTAGAGATGAAAGAGGATGAGGAGGCAGCCAGGTAAACAGACAATTGTGTATAAAATATATGCAACATATATATGCAAGGTGAGATGAACACACCTAAGTTTTCCGAAGCTAAGAAATGGCTGCGAAAAATGTGAAGGAAAACAGGAAAGCTATTCTTTTTGTCATGGATGATGTGGGGCTTTTTTTGCAGTGGGTGGGGGGGGGGGGATTCCTAAGCTTTCCTGGATTATTACGATAAAAAGGCAGACTAGAGACCAGCCTCTGTCTCTACATTGAGCCTCTGGCACACAGCGTGTGTGTATTCTCTGTTGGTTCACTGTTGGCTCCACTTAACACTAGGCAGCACTTAACAGTGCAGCTCCGAAGTCAGACCTGTGTCTGAACCAGCTTTAACACCTCCAAAGGTGTGAACTTGGGTAAGCTGCTGCACCTCTCTGAATCTGTTTCCCAATCTGTAAGATGGAGATAATTATATTATCTATGGCAATGACACATTGTTGGGAACATTAAATGAAATAATCCACATAAAGCTCCTAGCAGAGTGCATGGCACATAATAACCCCTAAATAAATGTTGGTTTTATTGTTATTGTAAAGATTAGGAAACAGCATGATACAAAATTGATCAGAATGATAAAGCAGATGGTGGAAACTGCCTGCTCCCTACACTACATTCTAGTTGTATTGGGTCATTACTTTCAGTTTCTGGAATCTTCTATAGCCATTGAATTTACTCAACCATGTTTTCTTCTTTGTTGTTTTTTGTATTGTTTTGTTTTTTTGTTAATGCCTTAAAGGATGATGAAATTATAAATGTTCTATATAATGTGATATTGAAATGACCTGATAATTATTTAGGTCCTCTGTCGCTTACTCAGTGGCATAACTCATAAAAGACAGACTACACTTTCATTTCAAATTCCACTTTTTTTCAGCCGGGTACGGTGGCTCACGCCTGTAATTCCAGCACTTTGGGAGGCCAAGGTGGGTGGATCACCTGAGGTCAGGAGTTTAAGACCAGTCTGGCCAGTATGGCAAAACCCCATTTCTACTAAAAATACAAAAACTGTGTGGTGGCAGGCACTTGTAATCCTGGCTACTTGGGAGGCTGAAGCATGAGAATTGCTTGAACCCAGGAGGCGGAGGTTTCCAGGAGCCGAGATGGCGCCACTGCCCTCCAGCATGGGGGATAGAGCAAGATTCTGTCTCAGAAAAAAAAAAAAAATCCAATTTATCAATCTCCAGGTAACCTCTCATAGTCAAAACTAAAACCAGGTCAATTGCTTTGTTGTGTCTTAAAGAGATGCTGATGAATTCAAGGAATCTTGAAAACAGAAACATTTCATTTTTCCGATATTCAGTCTTGCTCTTTTCTCTTATTACTAAGCAACTTTGCATGAAAGCAGACTCTGTTTTATAAATAGAACATTGTGCAAGGTTTTCTAGAGGTGTCTGCTAAAAATAAAGCGGGTTATAGTTTACTTCTTTATAGCTTTCAAAACAAAACAGCCTAAGCTTGACTAAATTTGCTATATTTCATTTTTGAAAGGTATCTTTATGTGAGCCAGGTCTGATTTCTTGAAATGAAATTCCCCAGAAGTTAGATTTCCTATATTTATACAAGGCGTGCCTGTGCAAAGTAATGACACTAGTTTTTTTTTTTTTAAAAACATACGCCCTAGAATGAATACAACTTAGTGATGCTATACTTCCACCCTATAAAATACACAATTCTTTTTTGAAAATTGCTTATTTGAAGAGTAAAATAAACATTTCGATGTATATATTTCTAGGTTATCTGCTCACAAATCAATAGCATTACTTTGAAGCTAAAGTACAGGTCCCCAACTTGTGAATTACATTCTAAACTATTTCTAGGTTGCCTGGTTGGAACTAAAGTGTCATGGTATGGAAACAATGCTAGGTTCCCAGGCAAGTCCCCAGGAGCCAAGCTAACTGATATGATAACATACAATGTTAGAACAATGTGAACGTGGAAAAAAGCCTCTAATCTTCAGCTTTTGATACTAGGGACATGTTTCTCCTTGCACTGTTCTGATGGGGGTCCCCAGTCTCCAGTTTGGTGATGGCTCTAGAAGCTGGGTACAGGGACTATGAGTTGGAGAGAGGTGAACCAAGGTTTCCTGGTGTAACTTTTAAGGGTAGTGTTTCTCATACTATGACCAATAAATCTGATTTGCTGAGATTGTTACAGATCAGAAAGGGTTCTATGGTTAAGTAAGTTTGAGAAATGTTCCTGCATTTTCCCTCCAATTTTAAGGTATAAAGTGAACATTACCATAGTAAAGATTCTGAGATACCCTGCAGAAAAGAAGCCTGTTTGATGTAATGGATCCTGTTCTAAACATATTGGACCCCCTATAAATTCTGTTTCACTTTTTTAAAATAATGGCTATTCATAAGAGCTAACATTTACATAAAGCTTGCCATGTAGCATGTACTATATGAAACATTTCACGTACATGAACGCAATACACACAGCATCTCTTTGAGGTGAATGCTGTAATTAACCTTATTTTACAGATGAGGAAACTGAGGCAAAAAGAGGTTAAAGATTTCCAAAGTCACAGGGAGATGTGCTTAACTACCATGCCAGAATAAACCCTGGAAGCCGATCTCCTTGAATGTCACTTTAGGAAACATTATCCAAAGGGCAGGTCCACCCCTGTCACTGCTTTCTTTTCTTACATTGGTCCCTCGCTGTCATGTCTCAAGCCCATGATTATTCTGAAGCTGTAGTGGGAAATTTTCAAAGGGATAAAAGTTTCTCTCTTTTGCAACAGAGATAGATAGAAAATTCATTCACATTTCAGAGGAAATCTAGGCTTACTCTATCCTAGTATATTGGTTTCCTATGGCTGCTGTAACAAAACAACCCACATTTATTATCTTATAGTTCTGAAAGTCAGGAGTCCAAAATTAGTCTCACTGTACTAAAACCAAGGGAATGGCAGGGCTGGTTTCTTTTGGAGGCTCTGAGGGAGAATCTAATTCCTTGCCTTTTACAGCTTCTAGAGGGTTCCCACATTCCTTGGCTCCTGGCCCTAAATTACTGACTTCTGCTTCTGTGGCCACAACTCCTCTCACTCTGACCCTCCAGCCTCCCAGTTGTGGGGACCCATGTGATTACACTGAGCCCTCTCCACTAATCCAAGATAATCTTCCCATCTCATGACCCTTAATTTAATCACATCTGCAAAATCCTCTCTTCCATGTAAGGTAACATTCACATATTTCTGGGATTAGGATGTGGACATCTTTAGGGCGGGGTCATTATGCTGCCTACCACATTGGCATGTCACTACTGATGAGCTGAAGAGGAGGTGGGCAGGGATCCAGAATTGGCAGGGGAAGGGGGAAGACACAAGGTCATGGGGCATATCCCTTCCTCACTTGCCCCTCTTACCATCACCAGCTCATCCACCATAGCCCCTGAACAGCAGAGGTGAGATAAAAAGAGGATTGCAGGGCTGTAATTCTCAAACCATGGTGTGTTTACCCCCAGGAAGTAACAACTGGATCCACAGATCATCCTGGTTTATCATCCTGGAGCAATAATTTTCATTTAAGATATTGAGACTTTCCTAATTTAAATCACAATTTTCATATTAATACAAGCTTGTGCATTTCCAGTTCTGCATAAAAACATTTAAAAGCTCTTCCTAGTTGCCAGAGTATACGGAGATAACACAGTCTAACTCCAATAATAATAGTGATATTTAAATAAATTGATACCTATGAAATGCTTAGATCAACCTGGCACATAAGAAGCTCTCAGTAAGTGATACCTTTCCGTTTTGTTGCTATTCACCATCACTGAAACAATTGTACAGTTATCTGCTGGGTGCTTTCAATACATTAGCTTCACAAGAACTCTGGAAGATATAAACTGCTAATTTTTTTTTTTTTTTCAGTTTTGCAGACGATCGAATGAGGAAAGGTCCACAGTGTTTAATCACTCGATTAGGGTCATGCATCTGACTGGCAAAGTTGAGATCCAAACTCAGATTTGGTTGCCTTCAGAATCCCCAGTTTCAATATTTCTTCTTCTCCTTCAAATTTGCTACCCAAGTTTCTCTGGGGCCAGGACAATGTGTCAGAATCATGAGTTAAACCAGAATTAGCATAGTTTGCAAGTGCATTCCTAACAGGCCCTTGTTTGTATGCTTTCTGAGTTATTAGTTCTGCAAAGAACGCATTTCTTACTTCCTTATTTTGCCAGTGTTTTAGAAGGCGAGGGACCAGAATTCTGTTCTCTGGAAAGTGGGTTATAACTGCATGGTATCCCACTCTCCCCAGTCCCCTCTACTCTTTATCTGGTGACACACCATCTCTTATGTGAAATGTCTGCTAGCCAGTCAAATATCTTCTTCTTAAAGCCTTTTAACAAGCACACTATCAAAAGTGGTGCTGTCTGCCTTTTTCAACAAATGGAAATTTCCAAAAGTCAGGTTTTTACTGGCTTTCCCTAAAACAGAAAACTCTGAACCAGTGGCAGTGACACTCGATCACAGTGGCTATACATTTGGAAGCATATCTAATATACACACAAAATCTATGCTCCTTCTGAGGACTCTGGATAAGCATACTGCAGTGAGAAGGAGAAAAAACTGTATTTCAAAATCTCACAAAGTTGAAGAGCAGGAAGTTTTGTGAGTCCAAGAGCAGTGACAGACACTGGACCAACAAAGCCTGACCACCCATCATTCACATCCCTTCCCTAGACTGGAATCTCTCCCAGTTTTGTGAGCTGGCAGGAACTGTGGACTGGAATTTCCAGCTCTGCCTCTACCAACCACTGTCAACTCTGCCCCCAAACCCCAACCTCATGTCAATCTGTGTGCAATGAAATCAGTAAGTGGCAGAGCTGGGATTTGGTCTCAGGTCAGCCTGTCTATAAACCTCATGTTTTTTTCCCCCTAACAAGATACAGGGCAAAGGAGATGAGGAAAACATGCTCAGCATAGCATAGGAGAGATGCTAAGATCAGGAACCAAGAGACCTGGGTTTGCAACCTTAGTAGTGTCACCTGAAGTAAGCTTCTAAACTCTTTTATGCGGCGTTCCTTCCTCTGGCTATTAGTGTTAAAGTTTAGCATCTTTTTTTTTTTTTTTTTTTTTTTTTTAACTAACTGAGAATGTAATCTGCCAACCTGAGATAAGAGAGCTTAGTATTTTAGTATTTGAATTACTTAATTTTCTTTAGAGTCTGTAAACTCTCTAAACTGTAAACCCCCAGAGGGGAGGCATTTTTGCTTTTGCTGTATCTCCAATAGTCCCTGCCACTTATTGAGTACTTGATAAATATTTATGGAATGTAAGAACCAAGTCTGGAAAAGTAGCATCCTGTAATGCAATGTTTCTCAAACTTTAGAGAGCATCAGTCACTTGAAGCCATTCCAAGGTTCTGTGGCTCTAGGATGGAGCCGAAGAACTTGCACTTCTAACAAGGTCTCAAGAGATGCAGATGCTGCAGTCTTGGGACCAGAGTTTAAGAAGCACTGTTGCCGGGGTTAAGAGCCAGAGTCTAAGGCAACCCTCCTGAATTCAAATCCTCGTTGTTAGCTTCATTTACCTCTCTAGGCATCAGCTTCCTCATCTGTAAAAATGCAGATAACAAAAGCACCTACCGCACAAGGTCCATGATGACAAAGACTTTGAACAGCCTGGAATTTAATAAACATTTTGTTTGCTATTATTATTACTGTGGGAGTTTTCTCTCCTGCTTTGATGTTTTAGCCTGTGCTGTATTTATATTTGTTCTTCAAACAACAAAATGAGTATGTATAATTCAAAAATCCTGGACACTGCTGGGACTCACATTTTTCCCATTAAGTCCTAGATGGATTTAGGTCTAGCTGAGTAATGGAGGAGATTTCATATTCAATAAAGCAATATACTTTTAGACTTTGAAAGTGAGCACCTATATTTTCCAAATCAGGCAACTTCTAGGTTCTAGAGATAAATAAAGACATCATCTCCTGCCTAAAGAGTGTGACATGATGGCATTCTCTGGTTGGTGAATGCCGTGATGGCTGTCACCTCTCTGAAACTGCGTCGGCTGGCTGTGGGAGGGGCAGAGAGCTTCCTCTATTTAAGCGAAGGAAATTAGCAGTGAAACAAATTAAAACAACAATCAGATTTAAGTGGCCTCTATCAGGAAATTAACTTTAATGAATATTGTCATCACCAGGCCTACCTCAGCATTGCTGGGCTCAAGCATTAGGATGCAATAAAAAACTGGGACCTAAACACTAAGTTACCTACCCACAACTCAGAATGAATTTTCTTTTAACTCCCTTGTGTTTAATACATCCCATTCCCTGTTCATTTAGGTTTTTCTATGACTCTATTAAACAGCTTACACATCTTTGCAAATACGTAAAAGTACGTTAACTGAACTAGAAGCTGAAAAAGGGACTGGGAGACAGATTTCCTTGTGTTGTCATTGACTCTTAAGTGAGACCTGAAAGCTTCTATTTTCCCCATCAAATTTCAACCCTAGAATGGCAAAGGACTTGGAAGAGGCTACTCTCTGTTTCTAAGTAAGTCCTTTCCTTTTAGGAGAATAAAAACCTGGCTTGTCACCTAGGCATGACTCTGAGCTGGGGCTCTTCTGGATCCACACTTATCTGAATACTAGCCTAAATCTAGTCGCCAGCCTTCCTCTACCCAGTTGACTTTTGCACAACCTTCCCTCTTCATTTAAAACACCTCTAGACTCTGTGCTTTGAAATTTAGTCCTATGGTTCAGCTATCATCTTGAATTATTATCCCTGGAAAATCAAGAGCAGTAAAAGGGAGGCAGATAGAAGAAATCTGACCTCACCAAAGAATCCCAACTTGTTAACAAAATGTGCCTCCAGAGCCAAGGAGCAGGAATCTTGGAGGAAGCAAAGCTGATGGGGCCTGAACAACCTAACCCAGTCCAACTGATAGCAGCCCAGGATGAGTAACAGCATAGACTCTGGAGCCAGACAATTGGGTTTGAGTCCTAATTCCACCACTTAATAGTTGGGTGAACTCTGGCATATCTTCCTGGGCCTCAGTTTCCTAATCTGCATAATGGGTATAATAGTAGTTCTTCCACTTCAAGGGATTATAATAAAGCTCAGTTAAAATATGCAAAGCACTTAGAACGGTGCCTGACACACAATAAGCGCTAGGTGTTTGTTAAATGAACAAAGTATATTGAGCCCTACTATGTGTCAGAGATGACCAAGAAATGACTCTTTTTCTCAAGGAGTTCATGATCCAGTAAAGGAGAGAGACTTGAGAAGAAGTGTGGTGAGTGAGCATGGAGTGATATACTCATTTATAAGAGCTTCCATTTATTATTTCATTTATCCTATTAGGTACTTTCACATTTGTCCTCTAGTTAATCCCTGCCACAGTCCTGCAATTGACTTATTGCAGTCTCAAATTACCTATGAAGAATAGGAATAAGAAGGTTTAAGTTAAATTACTGACCTAACGGTCAAACCAAAGTGGCTGAGCTAGGTTTTGGATGCAAAGTTGTCCAACTTCAACATTTACACTCTTTCCCTTGACAAGATAATGGGGTGAGACACTTGGGAATCTATGTGCCATGTGCTGATGCATCATGGTAAAAAATAGGCGGGGCCAGGGGGCAGAAGACCTGCTATTATTTTTTAAACCCATACATAACTGCATAACCTTAGACAAATTGCCAAGCTCTTCTGAGCTTCAGCTTCTTTAGGTGAAAGACATTACTATTCTCGATCCCATCTGTACTACCTGCCAGAATTATTTTGAGATCAATGAAGATAATAAGGGCAGCCCTAAAAAGCAATTAAAGTGCTAGAGAAGAGTAGGATGCCCTAACTCTAAATCTCAGAGCACAGCAGACTTAAGTGAATGATCTGCCACCCTATCTCTTCTTTGGCTGTTATCATGAAATCATATCTTAACTAGACTATAAGCTCCTAGCAGGCAGAGATACCATCTTCCCCTTAGCATTTGGCTCAGTGTCAGACTCAAGAAAAGGAACATGCTAAATAGTTGTTAAAGTACAAAACTCCAGCCAAGGAGAAATATCTAAATAGAAGAGACAAAATCCTTGCAAGAAACTCATAGAAAGGTGTGGAATTTGGTGGAAGAAGGCAGGTAGGACTAAAACAAATGAATTGGGAAAGGAACGGAGTCTAGTTACGAAGTTTCCTGGGTTCTGATAAATTCAAGATTAGGCCCTTGTACTTCCAAATTCAGAAAAGAACAAAACTTCAAACCTCTAAAGGTTTGCCAGTCACTAATTATATGGCAATTATTCTATTTTAGGTATTTGCTAATGAGATCTGGGAAGTGTCTTAATTACCCAAAATTATGAAAATAATTTCAAACTTGACTCTAGGGCTAGTTTTACTCCACTTAGGAAGTAAAACCTAAGTGGATGTACACAGGGTTATTTTTTATTAAGAAATAGTCTACATTTGCTGGAACTGTAGGCTCAGATGTTTCCTATTACACACTCAAGTCTACAGCATCCTGGCACCTTAATGTCTGAAGGTTCAGGCACATTTGCAGTGTCACTATTATGTTCAATAGGCTGCTAGTGGATTTTGGTAATTTTCAGAAAAAGGCAATTTCTTTGAATTATGGTGCCCTAGAAACCCCAGTCATTGCTGAGTGAGGAGAAGGTAAAGCATAGTACAGAAGTGGCAGTGGAGACAAAAGGGCATAGTGAGCATACTACATAATACATGCTTCTTCTCATGAATTGCTCCTATAGCCCAAGTAAACGAGAACTTCCTCAGATAATACTACATCCTATCTACATTTATTTACCTTTGCAATTTGTAACCTGTTTTTTGATGTCATATGAGAAGGGAGTTCAGTATGGTAGCTAAGAGCACAATTCTTAGACCTACTTATTAACTATATTGCCTTAAGCAAGTTACTTAACATCTCTGTGTCTCAGTTTTCTCTGGTATAAATCTAGGTGTTCTGTTAATCCTACAGGCAGAATTAGCAGTAATATAGGTAAAGACCTTGACATACGTTAGATCAGGAATTAGCAAGCTATGGCCTGTGGGCCAAATCTCTCTTGTTGTTTTTATAAATAAACTTTTACTGGGGCTGGGTATGGTGGCTCACACCTATAATTCCAGCACTTTGGGAGGCTGAGGCGGGGGGATTACCTGAGGTCAGGAGTTCAAGACCAGCCTGGCCAACATGGTGAAACCCCGTCTCTACTAAAAATACAAAAATTAGCCGGGCATGGTGGCAGATGCCTGTAATCCCAGCTACTCAGGAGGCTTGGGCAGGAGAATTGCTTGAACCCGGGAGGCGGAGGTTGCAGTGAGCCGAGGTCGCGCCACTGCACTCCAGCCTGGGTGACAGCGTGAGACTCCGTCTCCAAAAAAAAAAAAAAGTTTTACTGGGACACAGCTATACCTATTCATTTGCATATCATCTACAACTGCTTCCACACCGCAATGGCAGAGGTGAGTAGCCATGACAGAGACCATATGGGCCGTAAAGTCTAAGATATTTATTACACCTTCTAGTCCCTTACAGAAAACATTTGCTGACCCCTGTTCTGGACTCTGGAGCACTGAATGAATGATGGTTATTAGGGCAGCTGTAGGGCAGGTAATAGCCATTTTACAGACAAAAGAGAAGCTCAATGAGGTTAACCTCTTTACTCAAGGCAGCAAAACTAGTAGTGCCAGGCCAAGAATAGGTTCTGACCATCTGACTCCAAGCCCAGTGTTTTTTCCACTGCAGTCTACTGCTGACATGTTCATTTCACTCAATAAACAATCGGAGCTGCCACTAAATCTGGCTGAGGCCTCTCCTTTGACTTCTGCATGAGGCATGACTGCTTCTAAGTCCTATCAGCTCAGAGTTACCACAATGATGCATGCAGAGGATGCTAAGAAATACCATTACTACCATGTTTCCCAAAGTGTGTTCTGTGGAATCGTAATATGTCTTGGCTTAAAAACACGTGCTTTGCTCAAACATATATGTGAAATGCTGAGTTAAAGAGGTGTCTTTACTGCAGGACTTCTCAGAGCCTTTAGTACATTAACAAACTCGTGAATCTCCAAGAGGACAGAGTGAGCAGCAAATCTCAAACCAACCCATTCTCTGGGTTACCGAGCAGAACTAGTGGTCTTCAGAACACTCTTTTGGAAATACTGCTTTTTGGCCTCAGAAATCATATTTTTCCACATCTAGGAAGGGACTATAACTCCCCCTACACAGATGGCATATTTTTTAATTAATTAAAAGAAATTAAAACCAAGGAAATGCCCTTTTAATTACAGCTGAAGCATGTACTGACCAAATAGTTCCCAGGAGTTATTGCTGGAAACACATGCTTTCCAATGCTGCTGAGAAAAGGTTTAAGTAGCAGTTTATTTTCCTCCTAATCTTCCCAGACTGCCATAATTCTGGGTTGACCATGAGACAATCAAGATCATCTGTTCTATGTGGAAAATCAGAAATGGAACAAGTGAGAGGTCATATTTTTAAACAACGTCTGCCACAATCCCCTTCCATGAAACCAATCACTTAGAAACATCTGTAATGTATGAAATACTAACAATTGACAATAATCTTGTGGTAGTGACTTAATTATGGCTCCAAAAGATGCCCCCCTATTCCAGGAGCCTGGCAAAAGATCTGTGATTCTGTGGTTTAGGCTCATATTTCTCTCCCACTTTGTCCTTTAATTCAATCCCAACTCTGAAAGTAGGAAACATTTCTAAAGCTTCGGCCTCAGCTTTTCCAGCATGACAGCCTTCATTCTCTTGCCCCTTTCTTTTTGCATAGGTTTCCCCATTTCTGATGCCCAGTGGGAACAAGTGCTGAGCCCTCATCACAGTTGTCACAGCCCATTCCCCAGGCTAGGTTAGGCTGCTTCTTATTCCTGATTTATCCCTCTGAAACTCTTATTCACAACCCATGAAACTGCTCCTTCACAGGAGTGTAAGTTCCATGGGGCAGAACCCTGTCTTGTTTACCACTGTATCCTTACAGCCTAACTCAGTGCCTGGCACGCAGAAGATGTAAAATAAAAAGTTCAGTTTGTTGATCTCTGGCTCATAGTAAAACTGGCTCAGAGATGGCCAGAAGGAGCATTTTGTATCTTTTCAAGACACATCGTTTAAGATAAAATGCAAAAAATTGTTGGAAAGAAGGTGGGAAGAATGTGAAGAAGAATAGAGAAGAACTCCCAAAGATGGCAGTTTAAGAAGAAAATTCTGAAACTCCGGAAGGAGAAAAAGATAGAAGAGTGGTCTCCAGACTGAAATACTCAGGGAGTCTTTTAGAGAACAGAGAAATAGAGCCCAACTAATTAGATCTACATGTGAGTATTTAGTCAAATAAAATCTGTGAATGTTTGGAGACATGTCTCTGACAGGAAAGAGTCTACAAAAAGCAATAGGGGAAGCTTTGCTGATTGCCCACTCTGTGTGAAAAAGTATGTCAGGACAGCAGGGAAAAGGGGAGAGACAAGACTCCTTTCCAGATCCAACCATATCAAGGTCTGATCAGGGAACCAAATGTGAAAATATTTTTAAATAAAGTGATGTGTTGTCCTTCACTTATTATTTCACTCATTCAGCCACATAACAAATATTACTGAGCATTCACTGTGTATAGCTATCGAACAGTGGCTACAGTGACACAGAAGCTAGAGTGACCAATTCCACCTGGGAGAGTCCCAGAAAATATCACATTATAGGTAACATTTCAACTAGGTATCAGTTGGGGCTCTTTTCAAAAAAAAGTTATCACCATTAAGCCAGGCACAGTGACTCACACCTATAATCCCAATACTTTGGGAGGCTGAAGGAGGAGGATAGCTTGAGCTCAGGAGTTGGGGGCCAAGCTGGGGAACATAAACAGATCCCAATTCTACAAAAATTGTTTTAAAAAATTAACTGGGTATGGTGCCTTGAGCCTGTAGCTCCAGCTACTCCTGCTTGAGCCAGGAGTTTGAGGCAGTAGCGAGCTATGATCACACCACTGCACACCAGCCTGGTCGACAGCAAAATCCTGTCTCAAGGAAAAAAAATTATTGTCATTAAGCTTTCATCCTTATCTTTTTTTAATCAAGTCACATAAGAAATTCTTCAGACACAATATAAATTTATACTTTCTCTGCTCATAGATACACAGACTCCTGAAACCAATCCTCCACACCTGCTTCTCCATCCACTCTGCTGGGAAACTAGTGGGAAATGCTACTTTAAAAAAATAATAAATAAATAAAGCATTTATGATGGGAAGATCGTAAACATAATAGCAGTTAACACTAAGTGAGGCTTACTGCTTGCTCTAAGTCAGGCATTGGACAGAATTCTTTAAGTGCCAGAGCTTATTATTATTACTGAAGTATCAGTATCTTCTGTTTTCAGTGGAGGCACCTGGGGCTTAGTAAAGTTAGATAACTTATCCAAGGTCACCCAGCACAGATGGGAGTCAAGCTCTGGTCTGTGTGACTTCAGGGTCAGGCTTTTGTCTCATTGTCTTCCTTATATATCACTTTCTCATTGTAGGAGGGGAGGGAGGGAAAGAGAGAAGACGGGGCAGGGATTGCAGGTGGGAGGGTGGGGAGTGAAAGCAGACAAGTGATAGACTAAATAATCCAAAAGGTGTCATGGTAATCGGAAAGTATCCAGATTGCAGTAATAAGGACCTGGGTTCAAATCATGGCTCTGTAGAATGAACTCAGGGAATAAGAAACACTTTGTAGGCAGGTGGAGATAATAAATACTCATCTCCCCCACCATCTTCTATCCTAAGAGGATGACCAGTAACTAGCATGATGGATTTTTCTGTGTACTTGAAGATAGTATGAATTACTGACAGTTCTCACCATACGAATGACTGCATAACGAAACAACAAACTCATCTTAAGCAGGGATGAACCCACCTTATGCTTCTCCATAGTAATCCGAGGCTTGGAACAGTACATTGCCCTCAATCCACATTTGATAAATGGATGAATGCAAATTGTTAAGGGACACAAGACCTTCTGGAAAAAGCACTAGTTTCAAAGCAAAATAAATGTCTTTTTTGTGTTATTGCTATCTCACAAAAGTTAAAGCCAAAAAAATTATTTTAAAAGAAAATTGACTAAAGCTTATTATAGTAAGTTCAAAAACAAGTCGATAAGCAAATGGCTATTCACTGGAAAAGCAAAAAAGAAGCCAAATGGATAGCATCCTTGTGTTAAGTGAAAAGTTTGCTCTTAAGGCACAGAAAGGTAGTATAAATGATACTGAGAGAGAGAACTGACCCGGCATGATCTGCATTCCACCTGCGTTATAACGTAATGAAAATGAAGCCATGTGCTCGGGGCAGGGTTGTCACTTTCAATTGCTCCAAATTGTTTTGCTTGTCTCACAAAATGCTTCAAACACATCAAACGCACTTACCTGCCTGAAGAAGGAGTCCATAACAGGACTGGAAATTCACAGTGGTTTCTAAATTACTCTCAAACACACAGAACATCATTCTATTTTTTTTTTTTTTTTTTTTTTTTTTTTTTAGAAAAAACACATTTTTCCAAGATGACCTAATTCCATGATGGCTAAATCCATTTAAAACAAACATTCCAAATAAACTCACCTCAAGGCTGAAACAAGAAATAAAATGTACATTTACTGTGATTTCAAATAATGTTACAAGTTAAGACTTAAAAAGAGGAAATAAATTAACTCATTTAAAATACATTTATTATAATCTTGCTCCTTTCTACGTTATTTTTTGGTTCTTTATCTGCACATTTTGGGCTGTGTTGGTTTCTGAGAATCTTCCCCACTTGTTTAATTTCTTCTAGCTAAAAAATATTTGCAGTAAAACATTAAACAATTTTAGATGTACTGATGGTAGCATTATTATCTTAAATCCCCATCACCATGTTTAATATGGAACCAGCCCCTGCACTACCTTAATTAAATAAATTTCAGCATATTCTCCGATTTATTTCTCAGGGATTTCTGGGAGTCAATGATCATCCACATTGGGATAAAAGAATAGGACATATGGCAATTTCTTAACAGCAACTACATTAATTTCTTTTCCTCTTTGGGAATTGTGAAATTAAGTTTGGGAGAGATGAACAGTCCCTTTAAAGCTTCCATCTTCTCTTTCACTCGTTTCCCCTGACAACACCTAGTCTAGGTATGCAGTCATTGCCTGAATGACCTGTGACAAAGAAAAAAAAATAAAGAGAGCAAAATCCAGGCTGGCTTCAGGACAATGTCCACTAGGAGACTCCCCGGCTGAGGAAGGGCTCTGGGTATGTAAGACTGGCAGAGCTGGAATGTTGTTCAACCCTCTCTTATAAATGGAAAACAAGGCTCAAAGGGCTAACATGATTTGTTGAAGACCTTCGACTAATACAAAGGAACTAAATTCCATGCCTGCTGACTCCCAGACCAAACATCTTTCCATTCTATTGTTAGACTGGTATTCAAGGGATTTGCATTCCAGTCTAGTTGTCACTAATTAGTGTAACCTTTTTTCTTAATTATGGTAAAATATGCATAACAAATAATTTATCATTTTAACCATTTTTAGTGTAGTCCAGTGGCATTAAGTATACTCACATTATTGTGCAACTATCACTACCAACCATCTTCAAAATTTGTTCATCTTCCCAAACTGAAACTACGCATTAAATGATAACCCCCTTCACCCCCTAGCCCCTGGCAACTGCCATTCTACTTTCCATCTTTATGAATTTGACCACTCTAAGTACCTCATACAAGTGGAATAATACAATATACGTTCTTTTGTGTCTGGCTTACTTCACTTAGCATAATGTCTTCAAGGCTCATCCATGTAGTAGTATGTGTTAGGTTTTCCTTCTGTTTTAAGGCTGATTAATATTCCATTTTAGGTACCATGTTTTGTTTATTCATTCACCTGTCAGTGGACACTTGAGGTGCTTCTGCCTTTTGGCTATTGGGAATAATGCTGCTATGAACATGGCTACACAAATATCCGTTCAAGTTCATGCAGTCTTTAAGCAACTACTCTCTTCCCTAGTGTCACTATTACCATCTCTAAAGTGGTGACAGTGGCATGTGTACATGTGTACGTTCTTGAGGGTCCTGTTTCTAATACCATCATTTCTCCATGGACCACCCAGTATTTCACTCACTCGGTTGCAGATAGCTGCAAACTCAGCCCAAATTTAGACCAATATAAAATGAATAGCTTTGCAGGCAAAGTCAAAGGCCATGAGTTCCTTCCAGGCCCTGGGAATTCTGTGTGCGGTTAGAGGAGACTGGCAAGTCCCCTCTCCTACTCTCTCTTTCTAGGGTTTCGCCCATTGAGAATTTCGCCTGAAAAGACTCATCATTCAGCTCAGCCTGCCTACCACTTATCGAGCACCTAGCAAGTACCAAGCTCTGCTAAGAATTCACTGGCTTGATCTTGGCATCACTGAAATTATTTTTCTTTGGAGGAAGACACTGTAATAGAATGGCATGTTTCTAAAAGTGCCAGATGTTAGTAGGCATGCTTTAAAATAATAAATTAACTCACTCCAAAGGGAAAAAAAAACAATACAAGTAAGCAGAAGAAACAGCCTTCCATCTCTGGGCATCTTTGTCCATGTGTGTTCGCCTGCTGCAGCCTCCATGCTCTGCAAGGCTGTTTCATTCTTCTTTGCAGGCAGGATTTTAAATATCTACAGAGCCTGCTCAGTAAAGCAATTAGAGAGCTCCTTGTATATTTCAATCTGGTTAATGGCTTCCCAAGCCATTCCCTCACTAAAGAAGTGCATAACAGCAAAGGCAGCCAACGAGCACCCCTCGGATTCCACACTCTCTTAATGGAAAGCAAGCAGCCTAATTTGTTTGCCAAGACTGTCAGAGCCCCCCCCGACGCCAAGTCCCAGTCTAAAATGACTTTTTATGTCCAAGTTACCGATTTCTCTGAAAACAACAACTTACAATGGAAATGTGGACATTTAACTCAAGTGCTCTTTTGTAATGGTTTTGCATTAGCGTTCTGAGAGGCAAAGCAACCACAAAGTTAACGTATTGGGTGTTCTAGGAGGGAAGGAGGGATGGAGGGAAAGAAAAGCTGTGGAAAACAAAAGGTCATTTTATTTGATAACATTAAAAGAACATTAGATTTGCACTCTATGAACTGGGCTGCATAAACGAGAGATCAGTCAGGTAGACAGGCGGCTGCTTGTCAGGTGGGTTCTCCCCTGCCCCGCAGTGCCTGGCATTCAAGTCCTATCTGTATGTCACAGATTCCACTGGACCAAAAGCCATCCTAGGCTGCTGCTGCTGCAAGCCATGGAATTTCATACAAGTTCGTAACTTCCGACAGTCTGATTTGATAAAAACCCCAAACCCACAGTAGCCCGTTATATGGGCAAACTATTCATTTTATATTCACCTCCTTGTCGTGTCAGTGCAGAGGTCATCTAAAGAGAAGGCCTAATTAATCAATCTGTCAGAGGCAATGAGGAGGAGCATGTTAATAGGACTTTTATTTCACCCAGGAAAGCAGTGGCCTGACAGGGACCAGAAAATATGGCTTTGGTGTTGCTGTTTATTAGCAATGCTGAGACCGGTTGTAATAGGAGCCGAGCAGTGTGTGGGTGATAAAGTGTGGGGTGTCAAGAAGCGGCAGCAACCAGAAATTAGACTGACAAGAGCCAGCACTCGCTGGATATTGATAGCTGATAAATAGGAAGCCGGGTGCAAACGGGCATACGAAAGAGAGTGGCACAGCAAACAAGGGTTTGCTCAGTTAAACAGGGGCAAGTAAGAAAGGCCGAGTGTGGATTTTGTCCTTTGCTGATAGCTAGAGGGGTCTGCTTCAGAATGAATCTTTACTTCAATCAACCGGTATTTCCTGAGAGGTTTCGTGAGCCCCTGCCCTAGGTGCTGGAGATACAAGGATCCACGAGACGTCACCCTACCATCCAGTACTACATTTATGATCTTAAGGAGCAGATCCCTTTAAGAATGTGAAGAAAGCTATCGACCCTCGAAAGATAAAATTCATATTTACACCAAGAACACACAATTTACCTACAATTTCAGGGAGTTTACAAAACTGAAGCCCACTCTGAGATGTTTTCAGAGAGAAGCCCTGGCTTAAGATGAGGGAAATCCCTGTCTGTTGTCACCATTTACTATACAGGGGGTATTTTTTCAGACGTGAATGAGCATCATTTCTTGGGGGAGAATGAGTCAAATCACAAGGGCATCATTTTCCTAAGAGGGGAAAGGGTTTCCAATGGAAGACTAAAGGACATCTTGATGTCACTCACATCAAACCCTATGCATGTCATGCTTTCAACAGCAACATCTCTGTTGTGGGGAGGGAGCCATGATGTTCAGCAAAGTCAACCAGTCAAGAAATCAACAGCTCCCTGGATTGAACTGGGCGCTCAGACTTGAGCCTGCAGCAGGAGCACCTGATGAGTTCCACAAACACACCCTTGCCAGGGCCCCACGTAGAAGCCTCACTCTCTATCTATGGTCTGAAGCCCAGGCTTCTGATTGTTACACGGGTTCCGTAGATTATCCTGCTACACACTAAAGTGTTACGGCTTTATCACATCTATCCTTACAACTGCCATTTAGGAGGTTACTGCTATAAGTCTATTTTGACCTACAAGGAAATGGGCTTTTTAGGATAACTTTATTCTACAAGGATGAAAGGCAAAGGATTAACATTTTTATGTTTAGAAGGCCTTTCTTGATATCTCAGAGAAGCACTCCCCACTATTTTTTTTTTTTTTTTTTTTTTTTTTTTTTTTAGACAGTCTCACTCTGTCGCCCAGGCTAGAGTGCAATGGCATGATCTTGGCTCTCCGCAACCTCTGCCTCCCGGGTTCAAGTGATTCTCCTGCCTCAGCCTCCTGAGTAGCTGGGAATACAGGGCATGCACCACCACGCCTGGCTAATTTTGTATTTTTAGTAGATGGGGTTTCTCCATGTTGGTCAGGATCTTGAACTCCCGACCTCAGGTGATCCGCCTGCCTCAGCCTCCCAAAGTGCTGGGATTACAGGCGTGAGCCACCACCCCCGGCCACTCCCCACTATTTTTAACCACGTGCTCTATGTTTCCTTCATAGTACTTACCATAATTCATAACTCTGGATTATTTTGTTTTAGTCATCTGTTTACTTGCCTGTTTTTTAGTCTCTTCTACTAGATTTTAAGTTTACCACAGCAGGGATTGTGTCTATTTTATTCCTTAATCTATATCCACTATCAAACACAGTGCCTGGAACATGGTAGTTGCTCAGTAAATGTTAAGGGAATGAATGAATGAATGAATGAATGCCCCTATGTATAGCTAAAAATTACATTAATCAGGATGTCATAAATGTTAAAGTTCTGCTGTGTTTATATATTGAAGGAGTCCAGGATATGCCACCCCCAACTAGGCCGCTTTGTCATAAGGAGTATTTTTGAGCTGAAAGCAATGGAGAATCAACAGATAGGACAGGTGCAGTGGCTCACACCTGGAATCCCAGCCCTTTGGGAGGCTGAGGTGGACAGATTACTTGAGCCCAGGAGTTGAAGACCAGAGGCCAGCTGAGACAACATGGCAAAACCCTGTCTCTACACAAAAATTAGGGTGTGGTGGCGTGCACCTGAGTCCCAGCTACCTGGAAGGCTGAAGTGGGAGGACTACCTGAGCCCGGGAAGTAGAGGCTGCAGTGAGCTATGATCATGCCACTGCACTCCAGCCTGAGACAGAGGAAAACCTTGTTTCAATAAAAAAAGAAAGAATCAGCAGATACAGGAAAAGTTCTCTGCTCTCCCCTTTTCTGCCTAAAAACAGGGCATAAACTTCCATTTGTGATGGTGGTATAAATTTCCCCTCCTCCTGAACCAAGATAAAGAGAGATACCCTATCATGAGAAGTGAGGAGCCAGCACCAAGATAAGTCTGCTTAAACAGACCTTACTAAAATTACCCTTCTCTTCCATTAGTTTCCCCCAAAATTTCCAAGTCATGTTCTCACAATTCATCTGCCCTAGATGCCCAAACCCCCTTTCCTCTGTCTAGTCATATCTCCACAATTTACTGCCATTTGTTCAATGGTATAAGCCCCCCAAAACCACTTTTTTTGGTTTTCAATTTTCTGTGGAGCCCCTGTGCATGTAAAATTAAAAATATCAATTAAATCCTACTAACCTTTCTAGTGTCTTTTGAATTCACAGGCGCCAGCCACAAAATATAAGAGGGTAGAGGAAAGGGTCTTTTTTTCCCCCTTCTTTATTCCCCTACAGTATGAACTCATTACTTTTTTCCAAAATATTAATTGAGCATCTGCTACTGCCAGGCCTTGTCAGACCTGAAGATGCAGTGGTTAATCAAAGAGCCTAAAACCTGCCCTCATGGGGTTCCAAGAGTCCCACTCCTTGTCTAGATCAGAATAATAAAGACAACAACTAAAGCAAAATGAGTAAAAATAGACATTGTGTATAAGTTATTCTTTTATTTCAGGTGCGACACAGAGTAATTTGTATCTATTATCTCATTGATTCTCACAACTCTCCTGTAAGTTAGATGCAGTTATTGGTCTCATTTTACAGATGAAGATCTCAACTTGGAGAAGTGAAGTAAACCACTGATAACCAGAATTGAGCAAATGGGGGAACTGGGATTTTTGACAATAGCTGGCTCTGGTTCCAAAACCTGCATTCATAGGATAAGCAATATGGCCACTCCTAGGTGCTTCTAAACACTCTATAAACAAATTCACAGAAAAATAATAGCTGCATATGTGAACTTCCTAGGGGCCTGTTCAGCATCCAAGTTTTATATTTAAGAGTTTAACAGCATATGTTTTAGTGGAGTTTTCCAGTTTGTACAGCATTTCCACATTAAATGACACATTTTACCCTCAGAGAAACTCTGTATCGGGTACAGATAGATTATTAGCCCCCATCTTCAGAAGAAGTAATAAGCTCAGAGGAGGTCAGGCTCAGGGCCACACAGCCGGTAAACAGTAAAAATACTGAACCCGATCTCACAGGCTCTCTGGCTTCCCAGTATTATTTAATTTTTGCATTTAAAGGATTCATAAACTATCCCAGTGGATCCATGGGAAATAATCTGTGAGCACAATTGCATCATGAGACATGAGAGCAACAGCTTGGTGTGGTGACAAGAGCCACGTGGCTTCTTCATGCTAGCGTCACCCCTAACTAGCTGTAGGGGTCTGGGCAAATCGGTTCCCCTCTCTGGGACTAGACTTCTTTCTCTGTAAAGATGAGGATGGGGACTTTGACTACATGATCTATAAGTTGTCTTCCAGCTTTGAAACTCAATGTGAAGCTGTATCTCACCCCCTTATTTTTTTCTCCTTTTGGGCTTCCCTTCTTCACCTTTTAGCTGCTTTTGTTACATTCGAGGATTAGATGTGACAAAACTTAGGCCCCTCTTGTCTAAGGACCTTGGCTGTCAAGACTTAGAAATGCAATTCCCACTGCTAACCTGGCCCCCCTGCAGTTTGAAGTGAGAGCTCAGACTGAGGGATGTGGTCTTTGCCAGAGGCAATATTTGTTATGATAGATAATGAAGATTCCAAATGCCCAGTGTCCTCTTATTTATCATTCAAACCTGGCTGATTCAAAGATTTTGCTAATAAGGAATCTTTAGGGCCAGAAGTACAATCTATTTGGAATCTCAGGAACCCCACCACTACCACCCTCACTCTCACTCCATGGGAGACGTTATTTTAATGATAAAAGAAGCCTGTATTACAAATGTCCACTTAACTTGTACTATTTCCTTGTGTATTTCAAAAACATTAGAGAAACTTTTGAAAGAATACAACTGTTTTCTGCTGTAGGACTCATTATTATGCAATTTGAGGGGTGGGAGGGGACATTTTCAGGTGTCTGCGAATGACTGCAGATTAATTTCACTGACTGACAGGCTGCGGTGGGAAGTCAGCTGGAGATCTGGAGACAGCAGACCTATGCCCTAGTTCCAGCTCAATACAATTGTGGGCAAGTCATTTAACCTTGATTTCTTAAATTGAGAATGGAATCACACCAATTAATTCGGCCTCAAAGGAATGTGGGAAGTAGGAGGGAGCCGTAAAACGATTCCCATTTCCTGCCTCTTCTCATTTTGCCCTTTTTGTTCACTTAATGCTGCCCAAAGCCACCTCAACTTCACTTGTGGTCACTGTGGAAAGAAAGCAGAAAGCAGATTATTTCTCTTCTCTACTTAAAAATCTTCAAGGGCTTCTCACTGCCTAAGACTAAACTCCAAATTCTTGAGCTCCAAAAAGAATCCTCCCTGCACCCAGCACTCTGGCTGCACTGACCCCTATGTGCCCTTTCCCCTTTCACCTCAGTCACCTTGATCTTGTTTCCTGTTCAGAAGGCCTTCCCTCTAGCACTGCCAAGGGTCCACAGTTGAGTCATCCTTCAAGATCTGGCTTAAACATGATCGTGTCTGTGGGCCCTGCCCAGGCCCATCCTGTGGCAGCCATACCTTCTCCATTCCCACAGCACTCTGACTTTCCTTCAGGCGGTTCCTGCAGTTTTGTAATTCATGATGTTTCTGTGTTCCCTCTGCCTCACTACATCAGTATTTCTCTTGTGATTTTTTGCATCAAAATCACTGCAGTGTTTGTTAGAAATGAAGATTTTGGGGTCCAACTCAAACTTACTAAGTCACACCTCTGGGGGTAAGGTATGTACTGCACACGCTAAAGCTTGAGAATGACTGCACTGGTTCATGAGCTCTGGAGTGGCAGGATTATGCCTGATTCACTGTTGTGCATCCAGATCTGTATCCTTTTCTTGAAAAAGCTGCCTTTGGTTGTCTTGAGAAAGACATTCTGTCTAGCAGTGTGAGGATACAGAAACCACTATTAGGATAAAAGAGCTAAGAGAGCATCGCTAAGTTTCTCTGCCAACATTATTCTATGTGGCTCTGCAAAAAGGATGGTGGAAACTTACAGCAAAAGAGGGATCTGGGAAAAAAAAAAAAGAGCCTTGGTGGGGGCAGCTAAAGATGGAGACATTGCAGAAAGGGCCCTTCTAGTTAAGAATGCCCAGCACATACTGCACCTTGTCCAAATGTGACTTCCTGATGAAGTTAGCAGGCATTTGCTGCAAGGATGCAAAATGAGTTATGTGCAGTGAGCATTGAAGGCAAACACAACCCTTGAACTTTTTTTCCCCCACTGAGAACATTAAATAAATATAAAAGACTAATCTCTCAGCAGCTAAAATTAAGCCTCTGGTGACCACCAAAATAGAAGCAACAGTTTCCCTAAGACCTTGTGAGTTCGGGGTTCAAGCCTAAAGGGATACACTGTTATGTCAAATTGAAGACTCAGTCGAAGAAGACTCCACACCTCTAAAGCGTTCCAGGTTCAGAAAGATACTAAGGAAACTGCAGATGTGGATGGGTTGCCTCTAGATCATCTATTGGCTCTCAAGATATCCTTCAATTTAGTCTTTTTCAACACTGATCTCTTTGAATTGAGGCTTTCCAGGAGCCCTAGCAAAATGAAGATGGAGACCACTTTATTTTATTTCTGGGACAATCAAATTTCTCTCCAATAGGGCAATTTCAAGACTGCCTATTTTTGTAAATAGTGTACTGCAATCCCAGTGGTTAACGCCAAGCCCTACGTACCTACTTCTGGCTGCGTATGGAGACATTCTCTCTGAATTCATTTCCTTAGACATTGGGGAAATAACTGATTTTTCCTTCCCATGGGGAAAATTGAATGCACCAGAATTTCTGGTCATTTTCTACAGTTTGTTCTGTGATTTCAAAATGGTAGATCTCATTGAACACTGATAAGATCAAGCAAAGAAGACTGGCTCTGTGCTTCCCCCCTTGGCTTGAAAGGGCAAATGCCCTCCTGCTATGTCTAACTTGATTATTCTCTTCAAAGGCTGGCCAGGAATCTCAGACTAGGTCTCTCTGAGGCTGGCTTTGCCCTCCTTGAGGAGGGGACTGGACTGGGACCACATTTGAATGGCATTCACATGCAGCAGCAGGCATGAACAAGGAGGCTTTGAGGGCTCCAGGTGTGGCTGTGATATACAAAGGAGTTCTGGGGAGTGTCGTCTCTTTCCCAAAGAAGTCATCTCTGATCTTGTCATCTCCTGGCCACACACCTTTGTTTCATGCATTCCTCTGAGCAAACAACAACTTCCTCAAAAGATTCATTTAAAAGGGAGGGGGCTTCTTTTTACCTTGGCAAGGAGACTATTCTTGCTTGAAAACAAAAGGAATCTGCACCTTAATCCTGATGACATTTCTATAGGAACCTTATTTACAGTATGTCAAAATCCCGTTCTGTTCTTACAGCCTCATTAAATCTAAGCCTCATTTAACTAGTAGGACATTTTTACAATGGGTTTACTGGCGTACTGTGATAAATGGCTGTCTAACATCCTTCAACAATAGCCGGGCTACAGCCATAACCACGATGTGTATAAACACTACATCAGTTTAACAATACACAGTGCTGAATAGCAGGAAGTGAAGGCAAACATTTTCCCTGAGCGTTTTTTGTATGTGTGGGGGTGGAAATAAAAGAAAAAAAATCACCAGAGGAAAAAAAATTATAAATTTTTTTTTACAAGTTTAATGTTTCTGCTGAGGATAATAAAGATGGCCTTTGAAAGTCATGACCTAGTTTAAAAAAAAAGTTGCCTGAAATTTGATAATTTGATCCCTGAAACATAAAAAGCGTTTGCAATAGAATGAAAATGACCCTGTTCTCTCTCCTTTTTAAAAAATCCTGTATCTGAAAAATGAATAGAATGGTGTGTGAATATATGCAGCTCACCCTTCTAGAGCTGAAATCCTGCTTGCTTATTCAAGAATATGGGTTAGGTTGCTGGGCAAATCAAAACAACTAGTGCTGGGCCAGATTCTGAAGACCAAAGCACTTAAAAAAAATCAGAGAGCCTATAAGCTCTTCATTTTTTATTCTGTGATAGAGAATCTAGCGATCATATTCCTATTCAAGACTGTTAGGGCCTCTTCCAGGTATTTGTCAGTGCCAAAGGGTGGAGAAGCATAAGGTTTCCTAAATTAGAGGAGAAACTTAAATGTACTCAACACATTTAGATCCTGCCTGGATTTTCACTAGCCTCTGATTTAATTCCACACCAAATGCTACTGCATAACTGGACAGAGCAAAGCCTCTAGTATTTACACTGGAGGCTAAGGTCTGACATTCTGTCTAAATGAAATTTCCCAGTTGTCCCAAGAAGTTTTTACCTTGTTTCCATGCTAGCAGTTTGAAACGTCACTACATATTGCTGCAATGACAGGTGAGCAAAAACCAACCCTGGCTTGGCTGGTGCTCAGAGCAAACAGGCCTGGGAACCAGCCTAGTGTTTTCTGCCCCATTCCTGCTGAGGCACTGGCCCATACTCTGTCCCACCAACCAACATCGCCAAGGGGGCCCACAAGCTCTGCCAGTGACCCTGTCAAAAGGCCAGTTAGCAGGGACTACAAGCAATTATCATGGAAAAGAGAAGACACTTGATCTCTCCTCTCTTTCTCTTCGTGCTTTAAGAAAAAAGGCTGCCTTCTGGAGTGAATTTTGGCAATAGTTCTATTTTTATTATTAAAATATACATTTGAAGCATAAAAGATGTTTTCCATTCATACATTAAAAAGAAAAAGCTAAGTATATATCCTTATGTTACTCCAGCGCCCTTTGTTTTTTAATGACAAAAGGCGGCTTCTACAACTTACGCCTTCCTCCCCATATGGGATGGTAGGCAACCAGAATTCATGCCTGTGCGCTTCATCAACAGTGTAAATCAATTAAGCATCCCTATTCTCCCCTGGAATGTGTCCCTTTCCAGATCAGCTTGGTTTAACATGATGAGGGATGGGAGCTCCCCACTCACAAAGGTAAAGAGCCCTCACCTGGGCAGTCCTACCATGCTCAGAACTGCCTCTGGGCACATGCAGCACTCATTAACCTGACAGCCATTCTGCTCTGCAAGATTGACATAGTGACGCTTTGACCAAGAGGCTCCATGACTCTGTTTCTCCACTCTAACACAGACAGGACACTGCCCTGGGTAATGTTTCATCACAGCTTACATTCAAAACCTCTGTGTCTTGCCTTTCAAGTACAGCATACTTTCTAAGAATTTCACTGTCTCTGCAGACATGTCTTTATTTGTCCTTTATAAATATTGCTTCTCTACGGAAAAGCTGCATTATATAAATAATGGAAGGAACCTACAGCCATTCCTTTAGTTTTGCTGGTCATTCTCAAAAATAAGGAATGAATGAAGAATCTGGGAAAATTCAACTGGAGAAGAGACGATTAAGGAAAATGCCAAGTTCCCTTTGACTATTTGAGGAGCTGTCTGACATGTGAACAAAGACATTAGATGGATGTGGGTTCAAAGAAAAGGGGTTTGAGTAGGACACATATCCTTAACTGATGAATGGTTCAGTTGAGGGGAATAAACACATGGCAATGAGCAGAAGAGGGACTGGTACCCAACCAACAAAAATCAATCTTGACCATATATGGGGTAACAGATGTTGGGGTCACATTCCATACATCACTTGGGCAGTAAAGCAGAGTTGATAAATTCATTCATTCTCATTTTCTTTCTCTCTTTCTCTGTGTTTCTCCCCGATCCTGTGTGTGTGTGTGTGTGTGTGTGTGTGTGTGTGTGTCTGTGTGTGTGTAGTACAGGACTGTTGTAGAGGAATCCATGTACTTGATGGTTAGATAAACTTTAAGCAATATTACAATCCTGATATTCTGTCACCCTAAGAATCAAATAGAAAGAGGACTAAAAAGAAGTAGCCTAGCACTCACCTTCTGTTTTTTAGCCCAGTTTTTTCTCATGGGCACAGAATATTCTGGACCTTTCCAATGCCTTAAACAGTGCCATAATGGTTTCATATATAAGACCCTTTACACTAGCACTGTCTTTCCAGGAAGGTTAGGCTCTTAAAGCACTCCATGGGCACTAAGTATTCATGCAATCATACAGCTAGCAATAAGAACAAAAATGGTTTGGAATGACAAATACTTCACAATAGGAACTAATTCACACCTGGAAAAAAGTGATCCGTATTCCTGTTAAAAATTAATACTTCATCAAGAGGAGTAAGCTATAGAGAGAAAATTCCATTCTTGGTGGGGGTCAATCTTCTTCTCACTCTTTCTTTGATAAATTTTCTTCTCTGTCCTTTCACTTATATGACTTCTGTTGGTCTGGGGAAAAAGCTTATCAGCATTTATGGAGTACAGCAACATGCTTTGAGAATGCACATCCAGCAATGTTCCCTGGACATGTTCTAAAGGAACTCTGAGAACAAGAAAAAGTGGAGACACAATAAGGGAGAGGTTTCCTGCCCTGGTCTGTGACAGGTTCCAATAATGAAGGGGCTGGATCCTTACTGATGTCATAAGCCCGTACTATAAAAGCTCAAAAAGAGCTTCGCATTTATAGATGAGTCTGGCATTTTGACTTCGTAATTTTCCAAAAAAAAAAAAAAAGTTCCTTCTTTTTAAATTGCTGAAAGCTGATATCGCAAGAAGCTTAAAATTACCCCCTTTGTATTTTCAAATTGTTGGTATGTGTCCCAAGTTTGCAAAGTTTCAAACTCTAATACTACCAACAAGTAAAGAAAGATCCATGAGCTGGTATTTACTTGGTGCCCATTAAATTCCAGGAATCGTTACATGTAAGATCGTATTTAATCCACAAACTAGTTATTTCACAACCTTTATGTTGATAAGGCTCAGAGAGGTAAGGTAACCTGCCTAGGGTTCCACAGTTAATAAATTCCCAAACCGGGATTTGAAAATAGTTCGGAGTGCAAAGGTCATGCCCTTTCAAGTACACTGCAAAAAAGTTCACAATATATGCTGTTTGGGTATTCTAGAGTTAGTAACAAGAGTCATCTGGGGTTTACTTGTGGCCAGCCAAACTCATAGGTGAGTCTCCCCAGAATCTCTGTCCCCAGATACAATTTGATGACACATATGAATCAATCCTAACACATTAAATTCCTAATGTCCAAATGTTGAGAGCAACCTCTGCTGCTGCTGTACCAAATACTTATCGGGCAGGGCTGGAATGTAAGAAATGGAGCCCCACATATGATAGGCAATTCATGCCACAGTGCAAGGAGCTCTACTGTGAGAGCTGAAGCCCCAGGCTCTCATGTGGGCTCTTTCAAAGCAGCATCTCCAATTTGTTCCTCAGCTTATTTTCTCTCGTGCCTAATGAGAGATTAAGATGAAATGATCTCAAAGGGCCTTTCTAGTTCTATGCATGGAGAAAATGTTTTGAGGGTGGAAGAGAAAAAGTTAGAAAATAAAGAAGGAAATCATAAGATGCTAGCGATGGAAAGAAACACTGAGATCAGATAGTACAACCTTGCCATTTAAGTATGAAGAAAGTGAAAGTCAATGGGAAAAGAGGACATCCTAAATTATGGAACCAGTAATTGAACCATGTATATAATTGGAGTCCCCCTAAGTTTCACATCAACCCTCATTCTATAACACAGAGCAGAATGCACTTGAAATCCAACAGATAATGAAGGGAAAATATTGTAGAAATCAGCAAAAAGATCACAATTATCCATGTCCCAATCAACTCAGAACCTGAATTAACTGGATTTTAATTTAGTTTGCCTTCCATTTTGGAGGAAAGAAACAGAAAGATTGTCCTCATCGTCAAATTACACGGAGCAATTCTAGGGATAAATACGCCACCAACCCAAACACCTACAGCTTCAAAGTCAGTTGTTCTCACACTTTAGCAGGCATAAAAATCACCCTGGGTGCTAAAGTGCCAATTTCCTGCTCTACCACCAAAGGTTCTGATTCATGTCTAAGAAGGGCTGAGGCACTGGGTTAACAAGCACTGAGGTCAAAGCTGAGACTTGTATTCAGGAACCATGTGTTCTAAAGCTGGATGAGTGAGAACAATAAAATTATGTTAACTACGGACATCTAGAGACTAGACTACTTAAATTTTTTTAGGACAATTTTGCACAGTTCTTAAGGTAAAGGAGTTTTTGTTCAATCCACAGAAATTTAAATTTACCCAAACACCCCACCTACCAAAGATGCCTGTTTATCTGTATTGTGCTACTTTCTGTGCACAATGTTAGCACATTCATAAAGAAATCCATTTCCTAAAGTGAGACTTTTCTGCGACCATGCAATATCTGGTTTGAAATACACAACATCACTATGACAACTCTAATTTTATAATAAGAAAACCCACAAACATCCCAGCCTAGAAAATAAAACCTAAACTATGGCTTTTGAAATACTGAGTCTCTTGAGGTTTTTTTGCAACTGCAAATGTTCAAGACTTCACAAGATGAAAGCCATGGTAGCGCCTTGAAGTCACATGATAAGGGGAGGCCTTGACAAGATCATAAAATATCCAGTATAGCAGTTTTCAAATCCACAAAGCTTCACGTAGAAGCTCTCTCTCTCTGGTATCATATTATTCCAAGAAGTAGAACGAGTTAACAGTTACCTGAAATCAGAACTAATGTCCTCCTGCTCCCTCCTCTTGGCCCAAACCTGCCATATGTGTGGTCAGGTTGGGTAACATACACCAGTATCAAACATTTCTTTCTCTTTGGAAATCCTGAACTGAACATGTGTATTGTAGTTAATTAGCTTTGCCCAAAGGTGGCAACTGTTTTCAGAAAGCCAAACTGACACTCTTTTTTTCCAAAAATGAAAGGAAATGGCTTGAACTATCTGGAGGCAAACAGCAGCAAGGAGGCTTTATTTGAGAGTCAGCCTGGCGTCTGCTTCACTTTGTAGACCACATGGCCACTGTGGGAATGAGAAAGCACTGGGAGCTTGGCCGTTACAAAGGCACACGGGGCATTTTGTACTTGGCACACACAAGATCAGGTACACCCTAAAAGAAAGCAGCAATGGACAGATGGGAGTTTCACACCCTGCTTATAGCATTTTCTGTTTAAATCCAGAGGGTCCTGTATCCTTTGTGAATGCTGGCTTTTCTTCTGCATTATGCCATAGTTTTTGCTTTTTTCTTCTTGTCTTCTTTTGATACATTTCTGCTTCCCGTGGCAACAATATAAGTGCAGTGTCCAACTTTCCCCCTCACCCCAAAAATGGAGAAAAACCTTTACTGACAAGAATCAGGCTGGGCGTGGTAGCTCATGCCTGTAATCCCAGTACTTTGGAAGGCTGAGGTGGAAGGATCACTTGAGGCCAGGAGTTTCAAAACCAGCCTGGGCAGGAGAGTGAGATTCCTGTCTCTACAAAATTTTTTTTAAAAAGTTAGCCAGGAATGGTGGTGCACCTGTAGTCCCAGCTACTCTGGAGGCTGAGGACGGAGGACTGCTTGATCGCAGGAGTTCCAGGCTGCAGTGAACTATGATAGTGCCACTGCACTCCAGCCTGGGCAACAGAGCAAGAGCTTGTCTCTAAAAAATAAAGACATTAAATAAACAAATAAATATTTTTAAAATTTTTAATTTTAAATTAAGAAAAGAATCAGATGAATACTGGTTTTATACTGTTGAGAGTAGGGTGTGATGGGAATTATGTCTGCTAAAAAGTAGCTTACAGATTGCTGGTGGGAATGTAAAATAGGGCAGTCACTGTGTACAGTGGTATGACAATCCCTAAAAATACTAAGCACAGAATTACCATGTAACCCAGCAATTCCACTTCTAAGTATATACCCAAAGGAAGTGAAAGCAGGAATCTGAACAGGTATTTGTACAACCACAATCATGGCAGCATTATTCACAATAGTCAATAGGTGGAAGCAACCCATGTGTCCATTGACAGATGAATGGATAAACAAAATGTGATATATAAACACAGGGGAATGCTATTCAGCTTCAAAAAGGAAGGAAATTCTGACACTTGGATGAATCTTGAGGGCATTAGGCTAAGTGAAATAAGCCAGACACAAAAGGGTAAAGATTGAATGATTTCCATTTATATGAGGCACCTAAAATAGTCAAGTTCGTATAGACGGAAGGTAGAATGGTGGTTGCTAGGGGCTCGGGTGAAGGAGGAATGGTAGTTATCATTTAATGGATACCGAGTTTCAGTTTGAAATAACGAAAAAAGCTCTGGAGATGGATGGTAGTGATGGTTGCACAACAATGTGAATGTACTTAATGCCACTGAACTGTACACTTAAAAAAATAGTTTAAAATGGTAAATTTTATGTTACGTATATTTTACCAATAAAAAAATGAAAAGAATATATTAGGAAAATCTTGACGCTGCACCAGAGATGCTACAGAACTGGCCTTGGTGAGTACTGCATTTGTGCCGCAGCGAAGTTGAGAGCCAGCAAGTCTACCCTTGCTCGAGTGGAAAGCACTCCGTAGCTGCTGGGACTCAAACTACAACGTCTGCATTAGGAAAAGGAGTCCCAAAGACTGTCAGGCCTGTTGCAGGATAAAAAGATGGAGACTTGCCTGACCTTACAGTCCAAAGTTCAGCACCCTGAGGCAGGCATATGATTAAAAAAAAAGACCTTGAAAAAATAGAGATGTTCCCTGGAAGTTGACTATGGCGGCTAAATCTTATTTATGAAGAGTAAATGTTCCTCCGGCCCGCAGATATTTAAGCAAAACTCATCCTGACAATTTTATCTCTAGAATTTTTTGTCTAATCTTATTTCAGATTCTGAAGGGAAGCAACATCTATTTCTTACTACAAATGAAAACTTTACTACGTCCCAGGAGATTATCCTGTGTAAACATTGAGGCAGAGAGGCTGGGCACTCACTGTCTTGCATAAATTCATTTGATCAACTTGTCAATTGTAAGTTAGCAAGTTTTCATGGCTCCTTCAAGTGCTGTCAAACTCAGAGGCCTGGGATATGGGTGCTGGAGGGAGACCAGGGGAAATACTGCCGCTATCAATACAATAATCTGCATTAAAAAACTTGGAAAGCTTTGCCCTACTTTTGGGCACATTTCTGAGAAAACAAAACTGAAAGTTCACATTGAACACCTGTTCTTCATTACCTCCTGCTTTCCAGGGTAAAGATGTCCCCATTACCAGGGAGTAATCAAAGATAGAAGCATTCCTTTAACCTAACAATACACTGAAAACAGCAAAAAGCAAACAAAATGGAAAATCTACAAGCACTAAGCCCCAGTATGAACTCATTTGTGTGATTCTATGACACAGCTGGAAAGAGAGCAAAAATCACCCACAACTTATACACTCAACTTGGGCGGGAAGGAATAATAGACTTCAATACACGCTCTGCATTAAAAAATCACTGCATAATTGTAAAATAATATGAAGATACCAAGAGGCTTTTAAAAGTATGTTCAAAAATACTCTTAAAAAGGAAAGGGACAATTAGTCTTTTTTAAATTTTTAAGTATTATTTTAAACAATGACTTCCTTTATTAAGGGGAAAAAATGCTGTTTCTATTTCTGGCCCGCAATGTATTTTCCTGGACTGGATCTCCAAGAGAAGTTTACTAATGTCCAAGTACTCGCAAACAAGAAGTCTAATAATGTTCCATTCCCATCCCCTCTAACTTCCATATAACCGATTAAATAAAAAGCCACTGTAGTATTTTTAATTGATGGAAAATGAAGTAAATAGATGTATTTATTACCCACATGGCAAAAAGTATGGAAAAGGGCACAGTCCCTATCATCTGGTATTTATTTGATGAATGGAAAGTTTAACAAGATGTTTTAAGAGGCACATATGAAGAGATTTTAAATCTGGAAAGAAAAGGGTCATACAGAAGGGGAACAGTTGGGAAAACAGCATTAACTATTGGAGGGAGAAAAGTTGACTTTCCTAAAGAACCTGTGGTTTTCCTAAAAGGAAACAAGAGTCAGCAATAGTTCAATGACTTTGGAATTGAATCTGTCCATTTTTATTCAAATGGTAAACTTACAACAGGGGTACAAGAGGTTAGAAATCTCTACCACCTTGTCTTTGTACAGATTTATGTCACTACGAAGGTTTTCTCGGCTATCCACTCAAGGCAATTTTGAAATATCAATTGCAATGTAATCCTGATAACAACTGAAGAAAATAAACACCAAATGATTGTAATTGTGTAAAGAAAATGAGCTTCAAAGACAAGCTGTTTATTTCCTACCCCCAGTAAACAGCTCGTAGTGGACATTTGTTAGTTGGTTTCCTATACTCATTCCTCCATTTCCTCTCCCCAACAGCCCCAACTTCCATTTGGGGATCCACAGTGAAGTGGCTGCACTTCAGGCCCAGCAAGGTGGCACTTGTGACCCAGGCTAAGGCCATTTGTGCATTCCACCCCTTTAGCCCTGGAGGTTGGTGCAGGCATGAGCATAGGAGCCAAATCAGCCAGCAGGCTCAGTCTCTGGATTTTGCTCTTTCCTCCCAGCTTAGTTCTGCGAAGTGGCTGGCCGTCATTTTGAAAGCCTAAGGAGACAGCATGCCTGAGGATGGAGCCAACCTGTGAGAAATGGAGCTCAGAAGTGTAAAGGAAGAAACAGTATCTGGGCTACATGTTAAGGCCACATCAAAATCTCTAAAGCCATATCTACCTTTGAAGTTTTAAAATATGGAGACAATAGATTCCATTTGTACAAGATCGTTTGGGTTGACTTTTCTTAACATAAAATTGTATGGAACATAAAAATCCTAACTGATATGGGATTATGTCTAAACTGTTATTATATATATATATATACACACACACACACACACACTTAAATGAAATAACACATAATTTGAACCCTACAATGGTGAATTTTAGAAAATATAGGTCAGGGAAGAGCTAGTTTGAAATTTACCCATGCAATACCTAAAAAACAAAATTCAAAGAGACATTTAAACTATTTGACTAAAAACTGGTATATAGCAAGCGTTCAATATAAATTTGATTAGTTATATCGACATATATCTATGATACCTTAATAACAATGTAAATATTATCCTAACAAGTAAGTGATATGATAAATACATTAGCTTGTTTAAGTTGATCTTTTATCAGAGGCAGAGGTTATCAGACTTGGATCTCATGGACTAGTAAAATTTCAAGGAATGTTTAGGTACTAATAAGTTGTTCATTTTTATTCTACCATGAAAGGATACTAACACACACACACACACACACACACGCACACACACACACACCACTTGACTATCGTCTACATTTCAATTTAAAAAAATTTAAGCCTAAAAAGTAGGATGGACATAATTTCAGAATGAGGGATCATCCTTCCCAAGAAAGAGAAATTGATAACACTACATTGAAAACACAACCTACTTACACACATCATCCTTTCTTTCTCACTTTGCCATGGTAATGTCAAAAAGTTTACCTTTAGTTTCTTGTTGTACTTGATTTTAATAAGCCACTTTGAAACTCAGGCTTTTCACTTCTTCAAACTGGCTGTTTTCTAATCATCTGGATAAACAGTTGGCATTTCATGTGTCTGTTTTGTGCCATTGGGCAGAAACCTGCTAAGTTATTTTGCTTATCAGAAGAATCTCTGATCAACTTCAGAGAAAAACCTGGGAATATTCAAAGCTATGACTTGTTGTTTTATCTCTAATCAATTCACTTTTATGGTTTATAATTTTATAAAATTATAATTTCATAATTTGTGTTTAGTTTCTATTGTGATAATGTGGGGATTTAGACAAGTAACTAACTCGTCTTCAAGGAACTTATCAGGTTGGGGAGGCATTGCTAACACAAATAAGACACCACGGATATCTATCACAGGCTCGTTCAATTCAACTCAGTTAAGAGATAGGCTTTAGTAGTAAGCAAACAGTCTTATTTCTACTACTCACTAGCTATATAGTTTTAGGCATGTAATCTCTAGGTCTAAGCAATGTGGTCTGAAAATTAGAGTTAGTATACTTTCTTCACAAAGTATGTTGTGAAGATGAACTGTTCAGCAGTATCTGGTATATGGTAAGTTCTCAAACAGAAGTGACGCTAAGCAAATTAAAATGATCTCAAATTCACATTGGAACTGCATTTGGAGTTCATGTAGATATGGTAAGCTGGTGAGGCTGTAATATAAAACAATTGGAAATAGTGATGGGAACTACCACACACTGGACCGTAAATGTTCCACAAGAAGACCTTTAAACTTGTTTGGTTTTTGTGTGTTTTTTTTCTTTGGAGATAGAGTCTCACTCTGTCTCCCAGGCTGGAATGCTGTGGCATGATCTCAGCTCACTGCAACATCAGCCTCCCTGGCTCAAGCAACCCTCCCAACTCAGCTTCCTGAATAGCTGGGATTACAGGCCCGCGGCATCATGCCTGGCTAAATTTTGCTTTTATTTTTGGTAGAGATGGGCTTTCACCATGTTGCATAGTCTGGCCTTGAACTCCTGGTCTCAAACAATCTGCTCACCTGGGTGGGCCTCCCAAAGTGCTGGGACTACAGGTGTGAGCCACCATGCCCAGCCTAGCCTTTTCTTCGTTTAAATAAAATACTGCACATGGAAAACAACATATTTAGATTCCAAATGTAGCCCTAATTTGTGACCTTTGGTAAGTAGAATCTGAAGCAGCAGCAAAAACAGTACAGTTGACCCTTGAACAACACAGGTTTGAACTGTGTGGGTCCACTTATACACGGATTTTTTTCAACCACACACAGACTGAGAATACATTTGCAGGATGTGAAACTCATGTATATGGAGGGCAGACTTTTTGTATATATGTGCTGATTTGAGTATACGTGGGGGTCCTGCAACCAATCCTCCACATATACTGAGGGATGACTGTATAGGGCTTCACTGTCTTTGAAAGCTACATCCAAGCTTATAGTAATTACAAGGCCTTCCCCAAATATTAAAATACCATCCTATTTTACTCCTGTGCACAGCACTTCTCAGTGCCTGATATTCTTTTACTTTTCTTTTCAGTTGGCCTGTTCCTTGCTAGAATGTAACTCCATGACTGCACACTCTTTGCTCTTAAGCCTGCAAAAGAAGAATAGATCTATAACTATTGAATGACAAAAATGAAAGGTATTATTATTTGTTCCTGTGGATTTCTACATAGAATCTAAGCTTCTGACCTATAAATTTTAGTCTCTGAAACTTAATAGACTTATCTTCCCCCTTTGAATCAGGATTCAGCTAAGAGAGCAAGGTATGATAGAGTCAGGTAATTCAATCTAGGAATTAATATTAACTTGGAGCATTACTTTCCAAAGTGTTAGAAGAGGAATGTGGATTTAGCAACCGAAAGATGCTGCACCCTGCCATGGGGCTGGAGTGATGAAAGGAAGAGGTGCTGCTCAGCTGGAGGCCAGGAGCACCCTGACATCCGGTCCAATGGTGGGCTGTCCAGCTGGATCCATTGAGGAAAGGGCCCTTCAGGGATCGCTGGACCCTAGATGGCAGAGGTCAATCTGCCCTTTGATGCAGAGGGGAGCAGGGCAATGAGGAATGGGGCTGAATGCAAAGAGCAAAGGATCAGGGTAGCCATTGAGTTTTAAAACATCAATACTGAAGGGGCAGTGATGCAAATGAACCAAAGGTTAGACCAGAAACTGGGCTGATTCTATTATTTTCTCCCAGTTTGAATGCTTTTGCAAATTCAACTGAAACAGTGCTTTGTGGCCCCAAATACCTACTGCATTTTTGGATAAAATGCATTTGGAAGAGATAATTGTTAAGGCCTATACAAGCATAACATTTAGATTCTATAATTCCATGCCAACTCTGGTAACAACGGGAAACCATGCTTAATACATATGCCTATTTGAACACACTTCTGAGCCTCTGAATTGAATACGTGTGTGTATGTATGTGTCATATTATAACATACCCTTTATGCATATACAAAAATTTCGAATTTTTCCTTCACATGACAGAATTGTTGATAGAGATATTAATCTGTGTTTGATTTTCTCTCTCTTATTCTAAGAAGGCCTCGTGCCCCTTTGCCTCAGGGGTGTTTGTATGTGATGGTTTAAACAGAAGTTGCAAAAACACCCCACCCCCACACTTTCTGGCTTTTGCTGTCACTGAGGGCACAAGGCTAGATCAACACATATGGGAGGAGAGCCAGGTGACTGCCTTTGGAGACAGGGGTGAGGGTGAAGGGCTTCCAGACACAGTCAAGATTAAGCAGGAGGGGGACTCCTCTAGAATGAAAAGGGAGGGATTGTCTGGAGTAGTGAGGACTCAGCTGGACTTCCTGGCAAGGGGGCAGGCTTAGTGGGGGAGTGACAAGCTCTCAGCTGGCGCAGCTGTGTGATGTCCCAAATCATGCCATCACTCCCAGCTTGGGAAGGGATCCCCAAGCCCAAGTCAGTGAAAACTGAGACATTGCCTGATTTTAAGGGTCCACTGCCTGATGGATACTAACAGAGGACCCATCAGCAGTGGCCAGTGTGGACCACAGTCTGGAGGGCTCCCACCAAATGGCCTGGATCTCCCCCAGGCCCTGGGCCGGGAGCCAAGGTCGAATGAACCCCCATTACAAGTGCGATCTAATTCTTTCCCACTCCAAGAGACAAGACTCAGATTTAGATTTACTTCTACTCTAAAAACAAACAAACAAATATATTGATGTGAAATTTCTTGCATCTGCATATCATAGAATAACATTCACACCTGCTACACATGTTTAAATGTTTAAAAACTCGAGTTGCTGGTGCAGAGTTATTGCTCACGCCTTGGGCTTTCATCAAGAGATGCAGCTGTGGAACTGTTGGGGGTAGGAGGGGGCTGGTTTTATTCAGAATCCTTAGCTCCGAGATGTGCTTACTGATGCTATGGCAGAACCAAGGCAAAACAACATGGAGGCTCTTTGGAGATCACTTGGAATGGACCAACAACCACATTCTACAGCTCTCCCCAGAGGCCCCCGATGCAAGTAAAAGATGCCATGTATTACAACAGTGTATCCCAAGCTTCAGTCCTCATGTACTAGAGTCATGATTCATTAGCTACATCTGTGTACCACCTGTACTAATATTTACTAAGTATTTCTCTACATATGGTATCACTTTTATTACTTAAATAAATTTATCCTCATCCTAAACAAGAATATCCATGAAATCACAAATATGGCATACTATACACACACACACACACACACACTCTCTCTCTCTCTTCAATATGCATGCAATAAATACATAATTACTAAAGAACAAATGTGCACCTGTGCACCACCTAAGATTGTGTCACACTTCACCATGTGGCATAGCCTACCACTGCATGCATTGCTGTAAGAACTATAGTTGTTCTGGATATTCTAATCTCATTTTCTCTTCCCATCAATCTCAGTTTACAAACTTTGATAACTTTTTGATGATGATTAGTCTGAATATAAAATGGCACTAAAGGAGAGTGAAAGAGAGGCCAAGGGGAAAAAGAGGGTAAAAGGAGGAGAAGAGGTAAAATAATTAGGAGAGAAGCAGAAAGAAGAAAGGAGAGAGAAAAGAAAGAAAAGATGCCCAGGCAAGATATACAAATAAAAATATTAATCATATAGGAACCTCCATATTGTGTCTGCGTGTGTGTGTAACACAATCACACCAGGAACTCTGTTCACCAAAACCATGGCTACCTCATGAAGGGGCAGTATTATCTTCAATGATTACACAACACTGGTCCCAAGCATAAACCTGAAAATAGGAGGCATTTATGCTCTGATCCCCCAGATTCTTCCAGGGACCCTTGTAATTCACTCCACCACTGGATCTTTGCCTTCACACCATGCAGACTTAACAGCAAGCTGCATAGCCAGCCCTCCCTACACCTTCCCCACTTACCTTCCTTATCAGTTCAGGAAGAAATTTCTGCAAAACTCTTCCCCTGGTCACTGATATCTCTGGGAACCAAATCCATTAAGATATTTTTGATCCTTACTCATGCTATTTTGAATGTCTGGTGCACAGGAAGGAACCGATAAAAATAGAATTACAATGCCCTTACCGCCAAAGTAGCAAAGGAGCTGATTAAGATTGATGTCTGAATAAATATACAATAGCAGGCCCTACATTTAATAGCCTTTGATGGAAGTGGAAAAGAAGTGTAGTTTTCACTGACTTTATGTGTGTGCATTTCTGTTTTCTTACCATCTACTTTTTTCTTAAAATATGGACTATCTTTTTTCTAATATCAAAAGTAGTATTGAATAGTAATGACAACAATAATACAAAATAATGGCTAATATTCATTGAGCACTTACTAGATGACAGAAATGGTCCTAGAAAGTTTACATGTATTAACTCACCTAGTTCCCATAGCAGCAAACAACCTAATAAGGATGCATGCCTACTGTTACTCCTTTTTATAGATGAAAAATCTCAGAATCGGAGATGTAGCAGCAGCATAGCAGAAAGAGCCAAGTTCAGTCCTACTTCTCCAATTAAGTATATTCTCCTATTAAGTACATTACTATAATGTTAATATCTCTTGAACCTAGCCTCCTTTTCTATAGTTAAAGGTACTCAAGGAGCAGGTCGAGAACTAAATAGAGAGGTGTGTAAAGCCCTTCAGAGAGTGCCTCCCCCAGGAGTAAGCCCTCAAATGCAATATGTTATTATCATTATCATTATCATCTTCACCATCATTATCATTATCATGATCACTCCTTCCATATCCTCCATTGATTAGCAGGCAAATGGTTTCCCTGTCTACACCTATTAATCTGATAATATAAAACAAGTAAATTTCCCTAAAGGAGCATGGTCTGATTCTTAAGAATTCTTCAAGGAAAGCACTTATGGCTCATTATCACTGTGTCATGGAAGGTACCCAGAGAACTCCATGGAGAGTAGCTTCAGCCCAGCTAGAATCATGTCATTCGACCAGTGATATCTAATTTATTTGCTGCAACTTCAACTTGTGAGTGGTTGTACAAGTGCTTGGTGACTGAATTTTTTATCTGTCCATTTTAATCACTTTATCCACTTTGATTTTAGCACTTTCTTTTATGAAAATTTATTATTCATTTTCATTTTTAAGGTACGCATAGGATGGTCCATCATGAGGTGGACAGCTGGAAAGTCAGCTCATGATTCTAATGTAAGAGGTTTTGGAAAACCTCCCTTCACTTGTCCCCTACCCTACTGGCCCAGTATGGTCGGTCAAGCAAACAAGCCCCCATAATAGGCAGCAAGCACCACTTAAAAGTTGATTGAAGTATATATAAATTATAGTTAGATGGGAGGGATTTTTTTTAAATGTGTCCAGAATAGTCAAACATATAGAGACAAAAAGTAGATGAGTAATCATCTGGAGACAGGGGGTAGAGGGCAGAGAAATGGCCATTAGTAGAATTAGAGAAATTATCTACTCATAGTTATGAAGTTTCTTTTTTATGTGATGAAAACATCCTAAAATTGACCGTGGTAATGACTGCCTAACTCTGAACATACCAAGAACCACTAAATTATACACTTTAAATGGGTGATTTGTACGATACATGAATTATATCTCAACAAAACTTTTTCTAAAAGTCGACTGCCTTCATATCACTTACAGTCTTATCTAAATCATCTGTGCCCTGAGCTATTTTTATCTATATCCCCCAAATCTCCCACTCTTCCCAGCTAAGGGCCTGGTGGCTTATTTCTACTTCCAGACTCATGTTGCTACATTCTTTATCCTAACCCTTAGTACCATGTTCTAGTTTCAACGGCCGCTTCTTTCCTTGCTTCTTTCCCACCTCTTCTGCCTCTAGCCATCCTGCATAGACCAATTTTTAACCTCTAAGATTCTCTCCATAAATATGCCTCCACAGATAATGGAAGAAAGAAGCTTGCAGGATGTGCCACCTAGAAAGGGTGCCCAGCTATATCCTGAGAAAATCATCAAACGTTTCTCACAATAGAGCTCCTTGGAAAAAGACTCAATTAGTGGTTCATTATCAGATTACTAGAGAATCATTTAATATTAGCCAGCAAGCCAGAAATCTAATCTTAACTTCTCCCTTGCCCTCAGCCCATTAGTTCTAAACCTTTCAATTCTATCTTCTCCGCTTGTCTTGGGTCTTTCTTTCCTGTTCATCTCACGTGATGATGCTTCAAAGTAAGATCCTCAACATCTTGTTCCTGGACAATTATAACATTCCTGGTCTCACTTCCTTCCCATTCCCTTAGTCCACACTGTTGCTAGAGTTCTTTCCAAAAGATAAATATAGCCAAATAATTGTCCTGCTTAAAACCTTTCCATGGTTCACCAAAACCACAGGATACCATCCAAACTCTCTCACCCGGCACATGAGGCCCTTATGACCTTCTCATCTTACCACACATGTCCTGCATTCTAACTTGCTTCTACTCATTGGGCATGCTGCCCTTTCTGCCTTAAATATCCTCTTCCAGATTCGTCTCAGTCTTCCTGAAGCTTGTCCTTACCCAAGCTGAATTGGGGGCTCATGTCTGTCTCCCAAGTCATCTTACAAAATTGCTGTAGCACTTGTGACAATCTGTTAAATGATCTACTTCTCTCTCTCTTTTACTAAGAGGCTTATAAGGTTTTCTGGGGTCAGTATTTTAATTTGTCCATTCCCATATTCCCAGCACCTAGGACTGTGCCTGACATTACAGTGAGCAGGCGTTCGATAAATGGTAGTTAAGTTAATGAACAAATGAAACTTGAGAAGACACAGGAATAAGTTTCTACCATTGATGCAGGGGTGCGCATGTGTCCTGATTTGCTATCTTTTTCTCTTGGAACCATAACCCATGGATTTTTGAAGGACAACTAATTAATTTAATGCCCAGACTCAGAATAATCTCTATAAACCACATGCAACCAAATGACAAAAAAAAACATTTTTCAGGGTTGCTAAAGTCAAAGCGTGATTCTTGTCAATTCCAGCTACAGTGCATGCCATTTGTGCACAACATTTGGGTATATCTACAGAATATGTCTCTCAAATTAAGCGTAAGGCTAGGCGCAGTGGCTCCTGCCTGCAATCCCAGCACTTTGCGGGGGCAAGGCGGGAGGACAGTTTCAGTCTAGCAATTTGAGACCAGCCTGGGCAACATAAGATCCCATCTCTACAAAAAACTAAAAAACTAGCCAGAGGTTGTGGTGCATGCCTGTGGTCTCAACTACTTGGGGGTCTGAGGTGGGAGGATTGCTTGAACCTGGAAGCTTGAGGCTGCAGTGAGCCGTGGTGGTGCCATAGTGCTCCAGCCTAGGCAACAGAACAAGGGCCTGTCTCGAATAATAATAATAATAATAATTAAGCATGAAAATCAAGGGAGAAGAGGACCTTAGTTGCAGTTTAGGATACTGTGACTCAATAGAGATTTTCAACCTGATGCTCACAGAGAGGTTTCACACTTTTGCTCCAAGTACCTTCACAACCCAAGTGTCCATCAACAAATAAATGGATAAACAACATGTGGTGTATACATACAATGAAATATTATTCAGCCTTACAAAGAAAGGAAATTCTAACACATGCTACAACATGGATGAACTTTGAAAGCATCATGCTAAGTGAAATAAGCTGGTCACAAAAGGACAAATGTGTAATTCCACTTATGTGAGTTACCTAGAGTAGTCATATTCATTGAGACACAAAATGGAATGGTGGTTACTCGGGGCTGGGTAAGAAGGAAATGGGAGCTAGAGAACTGAGTTTCAGCTGGAGAAGCTGGAAAAGTTCTGGAGATAGTGGTGACAATTGCACAACAATGTACATGTACTTAATGCCACTTAAAATGGTTAAAATGGTAAATTCTACAATATACACATTTTACCACTATAAAAAATGTTGTAGAATAGAATTAAAAATATCAAAGTGCATATTATGTACAATGGATAAACATCCTCTATGAAATTTTTATTTCAGTTCAAATAGTTATATATACTTATTTTTGGTGTAAAACAGATTTCTTACTGTGAGTTGTGGTTAAAAAAAGTTTAAAAGCCACTGTTCCAAAAAAGTATCTTTAGCAGCTACATGGTATTCTATCATATGGACACACTGCAATTTGTAAACCATTCCCTTGGTTTTGGACATTTTTTGGCTGATTCTCTCTGTGGTGAACACTTTAAATACAAGCCTTGGCATGTATCTCTATTTCACCTCTCGTCACGCATTTATTTTCTCAGCTTGTTTCTGTAATCATTTCTGTACCTCACAATCAAACTCTCTAACAGTTTCGGTTTTGTCTTTTTATCTGGTTTGCATTAGTAACCATGAACATAAACTCCATCTTGCCAAAGGTCCTGCCTAGCTTCTGGAAATGCCTCTGTACGCCTCATGTATCCAGTCCATGATTTAAGGCTCTCAACAGAAAACTTCAATGGCAAGAGATATTAGCAAAGTATTTCCTCTGTTGTCACTGCCACTATGATGGGCAGCCTCTAAGATGATGGGTAGCCTCTAAGATGTTCCCAGCGATCTCCCTGTCTGGTATTCATGCCCATATGTAATTGTTCCTCCCTTGGGTGTGGATATGAGCTGGACCTAGTGACTTGCTTCTAATAAAAAAAAAAGTTCAGCCAAAGTGATGGAGTATTACTTCTGAGATTAGATTACCAAAAGACCCTGCTTTCCATCTTCCTGCATCTTTCTGCTCCTTCTGATTCAAGACAGTTACCATGTTGTGAGCTGCCCTGTGGAGAGGTCCATATGGCAAGGCATAGAGGAAGGGCACTGGCCAATAGTAAACAGAAAACCCAGAAAACCATGAGAAACTGAGGCCTTCAGTCCAACAACCTGCGAGCAACTGATTCCTATCAAAAACCACCTGAGTAATGTTGGAAGTGGATTCCACCCAAGTCACGCCTTGAAATGAGACCACTATTCTGGACGACATCTTCATTACTGTCTTGTGAGAAAGACTGAGCTAGAGGACCCAGCTAAGCTGCACCTTGGTTCCTGACCCACAGAAGCTCTAAGATAATAAATGTTTGTTATTTAAGAAGCTGCATTTTGTGGTGAATTTTTTACATAGCTATAGCTAACCAATACAGCCACACTGTCAGATTGCTGGGCTTAATGGAAGTTTAAGAAGGCATTTACCATTCCAGGATTTTCAATTCATCATCACCACCACCACGGTTGAGAGCGTTCTAGCTTCCTGTGCCATGAACAGATGGCCATGGTCCTTGGAAAAAGAGGTTGGAAGACAACTAGGACCAGGAACTTAAAATTTTTTCCACTAGTGAGGTTCCTCTTAGTGACATCACTTACCTCATGTATTTATCTCTGAGAGAGAGGGTAACTGTGATTTTTGCCTGTGGAACATTTAAACCACCTTATTCTGGTAATAGCACACCAATTTTCCTTTGAAAACTCACTCCTATTCCACTGTTAATTTGTGTGGTACCGATGGGGTCCACTCACACCCTGCCTGGCTTGGGAAGGAGCACATGACTATACCTTGCCAATCAGTGCATTCCATCCTCCTTCCCACACTGATTGGTCCAAAGAAAAACATGCAAATCAAGCTAAAACAATGAGAGTCTCTTGACTGAATGTAAAGCTCAAACTGCCAGCAGCCACCACAAGAGGAGTCTGTCTACAGATGAAGCCAACACTTAAAGACCCAGCCAATAATAAGAAATAAGAAGTGAATTCCAATAATAACATTGGTATCTGGATCAAGCTATTCTCGGTGTTGGTCATCCCTGAGGACTTCTAAGTTATGTAAGCCAGTAATTTCCAATGTTTTGAGTCATTTTGAGTTGATGTCTTATTACTTGCAGCCAAAAGTGTTTTAACTAATATGCCCCTCTTGCTTTGCTGCTCCAAGATTTCAAGCACAACAAAACAAAAAACTGCATAACTTGACAGATTAGAGAATGTTGCTGATACAAACTGAAGTTTTCCCTTATTACTGAAAGCAATAATAGCCTTGAATGTAAGTTATGGTGAGCATGGTTCTAGAAAGGTTATTCTTTGATATCTAAGATGGATAGATATGAAATCTGGAATTGGGTTGTTTTGTTTAAGAAGACTTGGATTTATTTTCATCTTTTTTCTCTCCCATTACAGAAGTGACTGATATAAATTTATCTATCTTCCTTCCTTCTTTCATTCTTCAAATATTTGTTAAATCATATCGAATAAATGTTTAATGAAATAAGCCCCAGAAGATGACATTCAGCCGAATATCCTTCTCAAAAAAATTTTATTGGGATAAAATTTATGTATGATAAGCTGTATCTATTCAAATTGTACAACTTTATAAAATGTTGCAGATATATACATACTATAATGAAGACACAAGGCCATAATTAAGATACCAATCATTTTTTTCACCCCCAGTATATTCCTCATACCCTTTGCAGTCTGTGTCTTTCCCTCTGTCCCCAGTCCAAGCGACCATTGATCTTTCTGTCACTTTAAATTAGTTTGTGTTCTCTAAAATTGTATACAAATGGAATCACAGTAAATGTACTCTTTTGTGTCTGGCGTCTTTCATTCAATATAATGATCTTCAAATTCATTCATGTTATCCCATGTTTTAGTATAGTTCATTCCTTTTATTTGCTGAGTAGTATTCCAATGTACAGGTTGTTTCCTGGTGTTGGTTATTGTGAATAAAGCTATTAAGAATATTTGTGTACAAGTCTTTATGTGGACATACATTTTTATTTGTCTTGAGTACATATCTAGGAGCAGAATGGCTAGGTTGTACAGTAGATGTGGGTTGACTTTTTAAGAAACTGCCAAAAAGTTTTCCAAAGAGGGTGTTCCATTTTACATTCATATCTGCCTCTATCTGTGGATCCATATATTTGTCATTCTTGGTATTGTTAGCTTTTAAAATTTTAGCCATTCTATTGTGTGTGCAGTGGTATCTCGCTATGGTTTTAATTTGCATTTCAGCCATGACTAATGATTTTTTAACATTTTTTCATATACTTGTTGGCCATTTGGATATATCCCTTTATGAAGAGTCAATTCAAACTTCTGAGCATTTTTTATTGGGGTGTTTGTCTTTTTTATTAGTGGGTTGTAAGACTCCTTTATGTATTCTGGATAGAGATTTACATAATATCTAGATTTATAGGTTGAAAATATGTTCCCCTAGACTATGTTCCCCAAGACTATGGACCGCATTTTGATTTTTGTAATGATGTCTTTCAAAGACTGAAAATTTTAAAATTTTGTCATTATTTTCTTCAGTGGTTTATGTTGTTTATGTTTTTTGTGTCCGAATCTAAGAAATTTTGCCCATTCCAAGGTTGCAAAGATTAAGTTTTCTTCTAGAAGTTTTATAGATTTCATTTTTTTAAAAAATTTAAGTGTAAGATCTGTTTTGTAATTATTTTTGTATGTGGTATGAGGTAAAGGTCACGGTTTTCCATATTGATATTTATCTGTCCAGGTACCATTTATCGAAGACTACTGTTTCCTCATTAAATTGCCTTGAAACTGTGCCAAATTCATTTGGCTGTATATATATGGGTCTGTATCTGGATTTACTTTTCTTTGACATTGATCTATGTGTCCACCTTTCATATTACTTTGTTTTGAATAATCAAAGCTTCATAGTAAGCCTGAAATCAGATAGTACAGTCCATCAACTTTTATTTTTTTATACTCACTTTGAATATTCGAAATCTTTTTTATTTTCAAAAAATATTACAATTAGCTTGTTTATTTTCAAAGCCCAAAAGCCTGCTGAGATTTTTACCCAATCAGTAGATTGAGCTGAATCTACAGATCAATTTAGGGAGAACTGAGCAGTTCGCAAACATAATATACCTTCATTTGTTTAGGTCTTCTTTAATTTTTTCAGCAATGTTGTTTGGTTTTTCAGTGAAGAGATTCTACATATCTTTTGTTATATTTGCTCCTAAATATTTTAAGGTTTTGGTACTACTGTAATTAACATTTTAAAAAATTCATTTTAAATTTTATGCTGCAATTATGAAAACATACAATTGGTTTTTGTATCTTAATCCTGCATCCCATAACCTCATTCTTATTCACTTATTACTTCTAGCAGTTGTTTTGTAAATTCCTTAGAATTTTCTACAATGACAACCCTGTCATCTGCAAAAATGGACAATTTTACTTCTTTGTCTCCAATCTTCACTCCTTTTATTTCTTTTTGTGTGTGTGTGTGTTTATTACACCATGGAGGACCTTCATAACAATGGTAAATAGCAGTATCAATCCAAGAATCCTTATCTTGTTTCTGATCTTAGTGTGAAAGCATTCAATATTCGCCATCAATTGTGATGTTAAGTGTAGGACTGTAGTCTTTTATCAAATTGATGAAGCTTTCTACTCCTGGTTGCTGAAAGTTTTTATTATGAATAATATTGAGTCTTTTTGAATGCTTTTTCTGCATCTATTAAAATGGTCACATAGTTTTCCTCTTTTATCCTGTTAATAGGGTGAATTAGATAGATTTTTTTCACTTTACACCCATCTTGTATTCCTGGTATAAATCCACATTGATCATAATCTATTAACCTTTCTATATGTTGTTGGATTTGATTTGTTAACCTTCCGGAAAGTATTTTAGTTTCTGCTCATGAGGCATGTTATTCTGTAATTTTTTTGGTAACACATTTTTGTTAGGTTTTGGTATTAATGTCATGCTGGCTATAAAACGTGTTGGGAAGCATTTCGTCTTCAAATTTCAGAAAGATTTTCTGTAAGATTTCATTACTTCTTCCTTGAATGTTTAAATGTTGATATCTATGGTGGACAGTAGCTCGGATCTCAGTTTAGACACTTTTAATCTGCCCCTACATGCATGACTCAGGGTCCAGAGACTTTGTAGAATTTACACAAAGAATTTGGTGTTTCTCTTATTTAGCTCTCTCTTTTTTTCCCCTAGGATCCCCCCTCACTCTCTGGTGGCTCTGGTTACTCTGAGCGTTTTCAAATGGTTTCTCCTGCCCAAAAGAGTATGGGCTGTCTGTCAGAATTTTAGCCATATCATGACACCGTTTTACTAAACTGTGGCTACCCTCCAGAAACCAACAGAAATGAAAAACTTTATTGGAGTTGCTTCCTCTAAGTTTCAACTCCCCTCCAAAAACCTACTTGCTTCTGTGCACCTCCAAAGCCCTTGGGTAGTTATTTTATTTGTTATTTATAGTTATTTGCAGGAGACTTAGTTTGTTAGGAGCTTATTCCTCCATAACTAAAAGAGAAACCCACAGTAACTTTTGTATTAAGTTCGAAACCAATAACTATATATTGTTTAGATGTGTGTATTATAAGAAGCATCTAAATAAGCAAAAGAATGAAAAAAACAAAATTCAGATTAATGTATACCTGGAAAAAGAAGGCAGGAGATAAGAAACGAGAAAGCACATAGATAAACACAAATTATTGTCAATGTTCTAGTAATCAGGCTCTCTGTGGGTTAATGGATGTTCACTACATTACTCATAAATGGAAAAATAACATGATGATAACAAAGGCTAGGCATAGACCAATGATGGCAATGAATCATAAACAAAGGATTTTGATTAATTTACTTCTATCCATCTAAAAACAAATGTTGTCAGAATCCCCATCTTGTTCCTGGACTCCTGAAAAGGCTCTAAACCAACAAGATTCTGAGACGCTGTAGTCACAGGGTCTACGAAATGGCTAAGGATTTATGAGATTCATTTATAGGTAAAATTTATGAACCATTCAAATTTAGGCATGTCTTAGACACGTGGTTAATAACAACAAAACACCTTAAATAACGTTGTCGTTTTGAACGGAAGAAGGAGGAAAACCATGCCTGTGTGTAGTGTTGTGGGTTTTTTGTTGCTGTTCACAATATGAGCAGGCTGTTTGACAGAGAAAAAAGTTCTTGATGCTTTAGAAGAAAGGAACAACAAGAAAAGACATTGAACTCAAGAATATTGAAGCAGTCTCAAAGCAGGAGAAAACTTCAGCTTGCATGCCTAAAAGCTTATCCACATGTCAAGGGCCGTGGGACATTTTCCCAGAGGGCCTGGACAAGAAGCCTCCCTGGTCTTATTATCCTAAACTAGGCTGAATGGAACACCAGGGAATATGCCGGAGGGAGGGAGATCACACTGGCCAAAAGGGTGGAAAAAGTGATGCAATCAGAGAGCTCTTTCCCATCTCTAATTTTATGACTCTAAAAAGGAAAGAGAATTCAAACCACTTCAAAATAAGATCATCAGAGACCTGACGTAGATGACTGGATCTGTTGAAAAATAAGTTTATAAAGATGCATTTTTCTGGTTGATAATTACATATAATGTCAAAAGATATCTCCACTTAGCTACTGCTTCATATCAAATATACAGTAAAATTTTAAACTAAAGCAGAATAATCTCTAGCAATTGAGAAGAGTAGGGGGAGACTCTACAAACAATAACACTGAAAAGTAAGGCTTCCCTCCCCAGCAACCAAAAGCTTGACAAATAAATCATGCCTGTTGTTTCATTGCTCAGGATATTTAAAATAGTGTAAGCAGAAAAGTCTCTTCCACCTGCTGGCTACAAGGTTTGATTTTGAGGATAGTGTACTCCCAAAGACATACCTCTAAAGAAAAAAAAAATACCATTTGATTTTCTTTCCATTTTTAAAATCTGATATCACTAATAATAAATTTTATGTATTTTTCCTAAGTCAAAGAGAGAAATACCTTATTAGTAGCTGTCTGTTGCTTACACTGAAACAGCCATAAAAACATATTTTAAAAGCTATGCCTTATAAAAGTGCCTTTTTTAGAAAATAAAAAAAAGAGAGAGAGACTGAGAAATTTGCTAATTGCTCTCAAATTCAAATCTCCAATCAACTGAACACAATTGTAAGTAAATAGGGCCTCTTTGGGGGAAGGTAATCCTAATTATGTGGCAAGCTACAGGGACACCCAAGTTTATGTCAGTAGCAGATTCTGATAAGATATGCACCAAAGGAATCATGTCTGGACTGTTTCAACTGGGAGGGTGTTGGTGTAATGTTGGTATTTAGCTGTGATCTAGAGATCAGCAAAGGTCAGGCTGGACAAAACAGCGCCTAATGAAGCTTCTAGTGTTTGGGGTGAAAGAGCCACAAAGCCTTTCAAATTAGCAGCTGAATCCTGACACTCATTAGTGATTATATATGCAAGGGCTGCATCTTCAGCCCCAACCAGTGAAACAGCCTAGACGCTCTGCATACACACAAAAGAAATAAAGTACGTACAAACATAAAGAACTAGAACCTTTTAAATGCCTTTCCCTTCACATTCTGACATTTTCTTTTCTTTCTTTTTTTTAAATATTAATGACAGGACTGCAGTGTGCTTACCTTCCAATTTCATGTTAAAATAATTACCATCGCCGTGACTAAAATGAGACTTTCAGTTTTTTATTTTAATCAAGGAAGGTCTAGTCAGAAATTGCTCTGCTAAGTTCTGTACAAGACATAATACACTCTTGTTAACTAACAAAGCCAATAAATCAAGCTGAAGCACTTATTAAACTATCTCACAGGACTAAATTTATCACTGATGACAAATTTAATTTGGAGTTTTGAGACTCTGCTCCTTGCATATACTTCAACAGATTTTTTGGAGGGGGCAGCTATTTCACAAGTAATGAATGCTAAATTTACTTGAAATTTTTAGAGATGTAAAAGACAACTTCCAATAAAAACTGTGTTCTTCCTAGAGTGTCGCTATCACTAGAAAAAAGTTACGCATTTCAATTCCTTTCCAGTGAGGCTATCCTTTGCACATTAGAGTTAGGAGAATTTTTTAAATGGTGATAATGAGCATTTTACAAAGCAATTTATAACCATCACTCAGTTAGCCCACACTCTATCTCCACAGGTAGGTCAGTTTTTGTCCCTTGATAATGAAGATAAGAAAATTGAGATACAGAGTTTTCCCTACATAACAGGTAGAATAATTTTAATCTGTGGCAAGGTCATTTGGCACAAGGGAGGGTGGAAAGGAAAAAGTGAGGAAATGCACAAAATTGTATTGGGTCTTCTTATAGTAGCTAATACTGTAGCTAAAAGAATGATATTCCCACTTTAAGAATCAAAAGAATTACATTTCAAATCCACATAAAATTTTATTAATAGGCGACCTTTCCTTGACACCATGCTTCTAGACTATAATATAATAATGCCTTATTTTCTGTTCCAGTCAACTGCACCGTGCAGTTTATTATACACCACAGCCAGGTTACACAAGTTATATTTTCCATAAACTTTTCCTCCTCCTAAAACATCACTCTACAATTCCACATTAGCATTTTCCTGTTGTCTTTTCAAACAGTATTTTCCTTCTTGACAGTGCAATCAGCGTATAAAAACCAAATTTCACCACCTGGTCCCGTTTAAAGCAAACCGAGCAGCCTGAACCACAGCCTGACAAGGAGAACGCATTAAGCTCTTGAACAAAAGCATCCAAGTCGACCTGTTTTGCAGACTGATTAATAGAAACAAGCTCCAAGGACTAATCACAAGTCGAGCCCTGTTTTGCAGATTAATAGAACAAAGACACATGAGAGGAGGGGAGCTTACAGCACTAGAATACAAATAAGCAAAGGTAGGCACCAGGCTTTCCTTGACTGAAGTCACATCCTGTAAAGCCAGACCCAGGAACCCAAGTACCAGGGTGTCACATTCAGGGATGAATCAAAACGCAGCACCAAAAAGGTCTGGGTTTTATCATTCAACCCAGTACTGGATGAGCCATCTAAGTTCTTCTATCTTAGGAGACTCTGAGTTAAAAAAGAAAACACATTTTTTCAGCTGAATAAATGCAGGGCTCTGGTGCTTTTGGGGGTTTCCTTGCGTTTCAGCCAGGCAAACCACAAGTCTGTACTTGTTGAGGACAGACACTTCCACCTTCCCATCTTTGAATGGGATAATCTGTGAAATATGTACATATGTGCCAACCCACACACACACCCGGATCATATACGTGATGACGGCACCAAGTTTGAAGGACAGGGTTAATTTCCAATTACTCATAGACACACATTTTACGGCTACAGAATGTGGCCTTTCTTCCTGACTGTAAAAATAAAACTTACCCACTGTAAGAATGTACAAAATCCCAGGAAAAGCAGAATGAGAGAAAGAAAAAAAGAACATTCATAAGAGAAAATCACTGTTATAACTTGTGGTGTATTATCTTTCAGTTTTTGTTTTCTGACTATATTAGTATATGTTTTTATAATGCAATGATCCATCTGTACATTTTTGGTGAGGATATGGCTTTTAAAATGCTTACTGCTAAATATAAGAAGAAAAACATACCATTGCTGTCTGATGACTGATGCTAGTTCTTCAAGGGACAAAACCATTCAAGGTGAATGTAAGAATGCTTTTACTGGAATTGTGAAATCTTCATCCATGTGAGTATGTGGTTAACTGAGGAAAGTTTGCACAGCTTGGGAAACATAATTTTTAAGAATCGAGATGTCTACTTTTTGCACGATTTCTATTTTTGATGATTTTCTATATTTAACTATTTCCCTTTCATTGTTTTTTCTACTATTACTTGTAGAAACTCAGACAAAAAGCTTTTTTGGTCTCGTTCAGATTATTTGATGCAATATTTTCAGAGTGAGACAAAGAGAATGAATTTTCTCTGGCATTTTTGTATTCTGCTTAACCAATAATCCACTGATTCTGTTTATTGCAACAATCAACAAAGCAAAAATGCATTCATAATTATATATCAAGAGTTACAAAGTCTCAGAACTGACTTTAGAGCACTGTTAAGCCTGTGGTTTACAGGCTAGCCAAACTTCAAAATTTCCTATTAACTGTTTCTATTTCTCTCAGACTTTTCAGAACAGAGTTCAAACTCTGTAGAAGGTAATTCCTACAGCAAATAGCCTTAAATACCAATACCCTCCTTAAAAACCAATACCTTCTGATTTTCCCTTCAATAGTAATCTTGAACGGCACATACAGTGTGAATGTAGCAAGGCACTCAATACCCTGAAAATTCGCTCGTCTTTCATGGGCCTGCCTCTGAAGCTGCTATGCAAGCCGGCAACCACACAGAATTTGCCTCCAGTAAGAATTATTTAAAAGCATAAAGGTCAGACCCAGCATCGTACACACACATTTGGGTTTTCCATTTTTCTACTTATTCTACTGCCCAACAGGTAAGTACTTTTTTCAGAACTTATCTCTTTAAGGGAAATGGCTGAATGTGGATAAGAAAAGGAACTAGTCTTGGCTATTTCTTCTGAAAAACAGGAAGCATTAAGTAAGGTTTAGCAACAGAAGCAGTAGCATCAGCATAGGCTAAAATCCTCATTCTCAAGTGCTTTCTTATTATTATTTAAAAATATATATATACAAATGCAAAACCCACAAATGAACCCTATGAGTTTTTAAAACAAACTTGTCTTCCATAATTTTCCGCCTTAAATCATAGCACCAAAGGAAAAGAAGAAAAGTGGGAGAGAGACTTCTGCCAACAGCCTATTCCAACTAGTTAGTTTTGCCATCAATAATTTCTGATTAGGTTTTAGTCTAGCATCTTTTATTTTGTTCTTCAAAGATCAAAGCAAGAAAGGTTTTTCTACTGATGACTGACTCAATAAGAGGCCTGAATTACGGCTAGTGATTTAAGAGTTGAACTTTTAAATCATTAAGACAATAAAACATTTTTTTTTCCTGAGTGTCTGTCTTTGACAATCCTCTTTCTAGAACCATGGTGCTCCAAAGCTACTTCCCATGGCTCATGAAGCCTTGTGTGGCATGGAAAGTCAGTATATCCTATTAGGTTTAGCTTTGAGATTGATATATCCCAGAAATTCAGTACATATGGTAGCTTGAAATGTAGAGAGAAAAACAATAATCACAGTTTATTAAACCAGGCAGCCATCAGAGGCACGTAGTTCTATATGCAATCATTTTGTACATAATGTATAAAAGAAGTTCATAACCAAGTTTAGGAAAGAATGAAAAATCAATATGTTGACTCTGCTCTTCTTTTTCTTTCCTTTACAAATATAGCATTGGTTTCACTTAGTCTTCAATGTTGATTTACTGTTGATTCATATGAAATTTTAGCACCATTTTTTATTTAATGTGATCCATCCTGTAAACCCACCACACCAAGACATTGGGCCTGAAAATATCTAAATTAATCATTAAATATCACTGGCACCTTCAGATGCTGTCTTAGGAAATTTCATCCTAGGAAGACTATTATTTAAGCTAGGTCTTAACCACTTCTTCTAGTATGCCCTTCTATACCAGGTACTTCTCATTGCCTGTTTATTTCTTTTCTTGCTACAAATTTTATACTTGGACATTATTAGTTATAGTAACTATATTTACACTTTAACCAAGCTGATCTTTTATATTTAAGCAAAACAGTCTTCCCATATCCTCTCCTGAATTAATGCAGATTTGTAGTTCACCTTTGCAGCTCTTTGCAGAATGCATATGCATTCTGCTAAACCCAGAAACTTCAAAGTTTGACACTCACTTGGTGTTGGAGCAGCCCTCATGGAACAGTCCACATTTAATTTATAGTCACCATCCAAGATTACTTTTATTTTTCCTGGGTGGAAACACACTGCCAACATTACTCATACACTGAAAATGATACTCCATATAAGTGACCTTCAAAATGCCCATATGTCTTCATTTAACAGACGTCTATCCACTCTTCCATGCCTTTTGACCAAATGCAGTGGAATATGGGGTTCCTTTCTTAAATGGTTTCTACGTATCCAGATCATAAGCAACCTGCCATGCAAAGAAACTGTACAATATTCACTTTAAACAGTTTCTCTCTTCCTTTATCCCCCTTCCCCCACCAATACACAAACAGGGGTAAGCATTTTCCTAGACTAAGTTTCCTATTTATCTCATTTCTACTCTTTTTTGCTTCTTCTCTTCTACCATGGTAATACCACCATAGAAACGAAGCAAACAAAACAAAACCAAAAAATAATAGCTATTACAAAACTAACAAGTGTTACCTTTCGGGGAAAAAAATAATATTAATTGAGCATTCACTGAGTGCCAGGAACTTAACATACATGATCTTATTTTAATCCCATGAAAAATATACAGAAGTAGTGAAGAACCGATTTGGGACTGATTTACAGTTCTTTGCAAAATAAGTGTCCTTGAGTGAATTATTTAACTTCTCTAACCTTTAATTTTCTCATCTCCCAAATGAGGGTAATATTTATCTCCTTTATAGGGTTGCTTTGAGGCTTTAAAACAATTTTACGTCTGGTACCTGTATGTGAATGATGCTCAATAAATAGTAGTTATTATTATTACTTATATACACATTTGACAGATGAAACTGGTTCAGAGAGATTGCATAACATGTGTAACAAGGTAAATAACATGTGTAACATTTACACATGTTACACATAACATGTGTAACATTTACACATGTTACACATAACATGTGTAACAAGGTAAATAAGTTCTAAATAATCAAAGTGAGAGCCAAGCTTATTGGGAACAGCCTGTTTCTAAGGCCAAACCCCGCGGAGCTCTATACCACTGCCTCCCTCCTTCTGTAAGTAAAACAGAGTTGTAGATGTTTGAGCTATGCCCAATGTGGGGAGCACATGCCTTCCTGCTGGGGAGGCCCTGCCAGAAGTTTTGTAGCCTAAGGAACAGCTTGTTTAAGGGAAGAGAGAATTAGCAATAATTTTTTTGGAGAAGAGAACAGTTTCAACAAAGCCTTCGCCATCAGAGGGGATGTCCCTAGGCACATGGTGGCTCTACAAGCCCGACCAAGCCTCCCATGGGCTTATAGATGAACCCTTGAGAGGGTGGGTGACATCATGCCTTGACATTGCTCTCACAAAGCAGCCTAGAAGGCAGGGGGCTTCTCCTGTATGAAGCACATAACACAACATGGCTCTGATTATTAAGGCTCTATTGTGAAACAACTTTGGCAGCATGCAGGCTCATCAGAAGGGGCGGAAGGATGTCCTGCAGCTCTGCAGATGTGGTGCTGGCAAAAGAGGAGCACCCAGTGGAAGGAGCAACCTCATCTCTCCAAATATATGTGTGCTCCAAAACCCATCTCACCTTCATCAGAGATTAGGAGAAGGATGAAAGGATCCAGTGTGGTTACCTAAACTAACTTGTGAACACATCTGAGCCACAGAGGAGAAATGCATCACAGGAAGACAGAAGCAGCTAAGGCTGGAACCAAATAAATACAGGTTAAGACTGTCAATGGGACTCTAGTGGGCTCACTGTCTGGCAAGACCTGGAGAAGTTCATTCTTCACTTACAGTTCAGAGTATAAAATAAGTAATCAGTGTTTGTCAAGTAGCCTGAAAATAAATGGTACAGAATCTACAAGACGCTAAGAACTCAATCACTGAGAATTCAGCCACTGAGAAAAGGGAATACTGTATATTTGACAATTGGTTTTAATGTCCATAGGACGTTCTGAGGGCCCACCTGGTCTAGCTTCCGACCAATCTCAAACTTGACACCAACTGCTTTGACTGCAGCCTTGAAGCGATGGTCTCTGTATCTAAGAGTGACTTCTAGAGCTGCTCACAGTACGGGAATAAGGTGTCTGAGCTGAAGAAATGATACCAAAGAGCCTAAAATTGCTGGTGGAGGCTTTCTTTGAAAACTCTCACTGCCGTACTGTGAGGTTTAATGTGAGGTTTGTCCTACTCCCATTTCTCACTTTTATTGAACCATGCTCACCTGAAGAGATGCTAGATTTCTGAGTGTTCAGGAAGAATCTAGGTATATGTACCTTGTTAACACGTGTTATTAAAGCCCATGGACATCATTTAGGGCTTTGCTTGGTTCCATTTTGCTCTATCGTCTCTAGTCTTCCGTTTTGTATGTCCATGACTGTGCCTGATCTTGTATTGGAAATACTTTCTTTCCTTTTATCACTGGGTGTCTAATCTGTGTAAATCCTCAGTTCACCAGCCAGAGACATATCTCTACCACCACCACCCTGATTCACTCATTCATTCGTTCAGAAGACAGGGACCAAGCATCTACTATGTGCCAGGCACTGAGCTTGCCTAGGGTATGCATAGAGGACAAAGTACAGGTCCCTGCTCTGATGGAGCTTGTAATCACTTTATACTCTCTTTCTATCCACCAGCAGCAACTCTGGATTAAAAGGAGCCTATTAGTGTAATAGGAGAAAATGAAAGAACACCCAGCAGCCAGCTAGCCATGTCCCAAAGTGGAGGTCCAGGTCTTCTGTGGAGCACAGTGTGGGCCCATGGCAGGTCTGACTGCAGCCGAAGTACACTGCCAGCACTTCCCTCTTGGTGCATATGCCCAGGGCTGCTGTCTCTCTCCACTGCATGGTTCTTCAGAGGGAAAAAGCCACATGCAACCTATACTTGCCTCCTGATATGTGTTGTGGAGGAAGTTGCCTCTGTGGTGCAGGAACAGCAGGAGCTGACTCATGCCTTATAACACATTAAGACATAAATCTGTGTGTGTGAGAGACAGGGTTTCCCTCTGTCACCCAGGCTGAGTGCAGGGGTGTGCTCACGGCTCATTGCAACATTGACCTCCCAGACTCAGCAATCCTCCTGCCTCAACCTCCCAAGTAGCTGGGACTACAAGCACATACCCCGCCTGGCTAATTTTTTAATTTTGTAGAGATGGGGCCTCACTATGTTGCCCTGTCTGGTCTCAAACTCCTGAGCTCAAGTGATCCTCCAACCTCAACCTCCCAAAGTGTTGGGATTACAGGCACAAGTCACTGCACCTGGCCAATTTTTTTTTTTTTAAACCCTAGTGTCTGAGTCACTTGTTTTTTCTCTTCCCTCAATGATCCTATTTTCCCCTAGAAGCACACCTCACCACTTAATCCTGAGAGCCCCTGAAGGGTGCTGGCCTGGATTTCTGTACACCCTTTTTGCAACTAGATGAAAACGGCCAGGTCTTCTAAGATGAAAAGCAGCTACTTCCTGAGTTGCTCAGGCCACGGAGTAGACAGACATCTAGGATATCCTGGTTTAGTCTAGCAAACTCCGCAAAGGAAGCCTGGATTCTAGTCCTATTTTGCCCTCAAATTAAGTCTGTAGCTTTGGGCAAGTCACTTTCTCTGTCAAAAACTCTCTATGTTGGTCTCTGTCAAAAGGAGGCAATAATGAACAGCAGTTGACATATAAACACTGTAAATGCTGGCTATTGTTAATTATTATTAGTAATACATACCCTGGTTAAAGAATTGTTGTGAGCCCCAAATGAGATAATACATATGAAAGTTCTCTGAGTGAAATACACCATCCAAATGTAAATTTATTATTGTTGTTTGCCAAATGGCTCTCTCAGAATGTGCAGGCAAAAATATAAATTATGCCAACGGTTGCTATGAAGCATAATTGAATGCAGACAAATACTTCTTTAGCACCTCCACATTCTTCCATACAACCACCACCAACACATCAGATAAAGGCACCCGGCAGGCTTTGAAGGCTGAATTGGACAGAGCTGGCAGAAAGGGGCGAGTGAGATCCCACATGACCAGTTCTGCATAAACTGGCTTTGGAAATGGTATTTACTGATTTGGTCATCAATGGCGAGGTAGGAAGCAAAGTGATTGGTTTTGCTTTCTCCTTTTTCAAATAAACAGGGCAGTTGTTAAACCAGAAGTGAATCTGATCCGGGCTTTAAGAGCAGTCAGCTGCATTCTGAAACAGGCAAAAATGTAAACAGAGCTCTGTAACTCTAGACTAGGGCAGAACAGCCATAGGTTTCATAATGGGAGAGTCTATGGGCCCTGTGCCAAGAAAAATGAAATGTTACCCTGGGCCTTTAAACAGAATCATGTAAGTGCAGAGTGCATATTTGTTTAACACACACACACACAAGACCTTTTTCTGTGCCAATACCTTTCTGAACCCTCCTGAATAAAAGCTGAAATCCCTGAAAACGTCGTACAGAACCAATATTGTTTGCATAGTCTCATTCTTTAGTGCCAAAGGATTTTTCTGCTGAACAAGGAGCTGTTTCTTTCTTTTTTCTTCTTCTTCTCCTTTTTTTTTTTGCCTAAGTTAATTACAAAGTATGACTGAGAAAATAAAATAAATGAGCCCATTCCACCCATCCCTGTATCTGAATTCTATCATATGAGTTGCCAGTTGGTTTTCTAATCCTCTCACTCAATATCTGCTGTTAATTTGTTCACTATTTCAAGAACTTGAAGACTGTCAGCAAAATACATGATGCATTACAAAACTTATAATTGGAAATAAAAACATCTGACGCTTTCCTGACAGAGTAAACATAAAGTACTATTGCACTGATCAGAACAAGGGAAATGTGAGCAACCTTGTAGCTATTTGTGTGCAAACACAATTAGAAATGCTGCAGAGAGTGAAATCAACACTCAACTCCCACTTTGAAAAATGCTGAGAAAATTACATCTAAATGAATGAATGAATTCAACATGGTTATGATAGGAAATGAGGGGAAGAGAGGAAGGGAAAACAAATCCTGCTCACACTTCCTTTGAAAATGCAACTCAACAGACTTTCTCTTCCTATTTCAGCCATTTTAGAATTGCACTGCCTAGGCCTGATCTAATTTTCCTGCTGGAGAAGTTAAGGCACTTCCTCCACAGTTACTAAATCTGACAAATTACACCTGGGTCCACTCTAACGTGAAAAAATGTGTTCTTTGTTCCTGACCCTTTGGTCAGCCTAGAGATCAAATTCCTGGACATTGGAAAGCCCCACTCATATTCATTAAAAGCCACGGGAGACCAGCTCTGTATTTCTGTTCAAGAGAAGAACAAGGTGCAGGCTTTCGCTGAACAATACAACTGCTCTGCTCCAGTCGGCGCAATATAGACCTTTCACTTTCTGCAGCTTGGCTGCTGATCAATTAGTATGTGGATTTTTTTTTTTTCTGCACAGTATCTTAGTATCAAAACAGCAAAAGAAGAGCCTAGTCCCACGAGTAAGTTTACCCCAAATTGCTTATGTTAAAAAGCTGGCTACAGATTCAGTAATCAAAAATACAAAGATGATTTCAAAACTCTGCCTTCCCTCTACCCAGCCAGACATGCCATTAGTTACCACAGGGGCTAGTATTTGACAGATTAGAATTTTGTTCCCTTTCTAACCATACTCAGCCTTTGAGAAAGATGTTAGAGAGCTGAGAGTGAGTCACAAAGACAAAATTGGGCACCACTGGTGGCAGAGAATCAATTTTAGGTATGCAAGCAATCCACAAGCTCTCCCATGGTACGAAGTAAGTATGAGGCTGACCCACCTGCCTGACAACAAAAAACCTTCTTCTTCTGCACTCCCAAAAAAGAATGAGAAAAAAACAACAATAGGAGAAGTGAAGCAAATCTGTGGCTGAACTGTTAAAAAGATGCCTGATGCCTTTCTTCCAGATTCTTGGAAGAATGAGATGGTGAAGGAATACATACAGATGCCATAAAACCTGCCTTAAGGCCTCCTGAGGTAAGGGTGCCCCTAAAGAATTCATCAACTATTGCCTTCCCATTTGAGGGAGCCCCTTTCCTTCCAGACCTGGCATCCCACTTATAACATCTTCAGTTTAGGCCACTGGATTTTCCCAGACCTATCAAACCACATTCAAAGCCTCTTCCTTGGGGATCTAGTAAGTACTACAGAACATTACGGTTGCAAACATATATAAATGCTCTGGTGTGTTGTAAGTTATTTTCTACATACCAATTCCTGTTAAATTGTAAATTAGAAAACACTACTTTAATTCTCCTTAGTCTTGAGGTAGCTTTCAGCTGTGTTGCAAGTTATGAACGTGTAATGAATACAGACTAATATTCTTTATCTGTAGCTAGACCAAGCCACAATCCATATCTTCTAAATACATGAATTATAGCTATTTTCCTAGTCTGATGGCGATTACTTTTGAGAAACCTGTGAATCCTTAATATCAGGGTTCTTATTTTGATTTCTATTTTTAAAACCACTAGCGGTATCAGCAATGCAGAACTTAATACTTCCTCCAAAAAAGTCACTGTAAAAACAGGGAAATCAAACAATCAATTTACATTATTTTGGGTTGAAATATCTGTTGGGTTACTAAGCAGGGACTCACCTACGTGTAAATCTCAGAGATGGAAAAAATCTAATTTCCGAGGGGAGAAAAGTGGTACCTATGGTATAAGTTCTCCCAAACATTGCTTCTTAATAATAAAAGAGGTTAAAAATTGTACAAGACATTAAAGGAATTCAAGCATGCTCACAAATATGTATTGTTTTTGAAAATTCTAACTTTGATGACCATTTAAGTGGGTGGCATATGAGAGAAACAAGGGCAGACCTCATTCCTCATGTTTTACAACTAAATGAAGAAGTTAAGGGACTTGCCTAGTGTCACCCAATGAGCAGAAGGTGAACTAGGGCTAAAACTTATCTAATCTCACTCCTAGTCCCATAGTCTCCTTATGAAGGTTGACAGAGGTATAAAGTAGTTTGGAAACATTAACACATCACTATTAGTAGTAATAGCTAACATTTATCAAATGCTTACTCCATGCTAAAAAGTCTTCTATGCGCTATGGATGCATTAATTCTATCTTCATAACAACCATGAAACCGTAATGTTTTCTCCCATTTTAGAGATGAAACAGAGGCAGGCAGATGTTAAGAAACTCACCCAAGGTCCCACTGAGCAAGTGGTAAAGATGGCAAATACTCTCCTCCCTAGCACAGAAATGCTAATGCAGACATTTCTAAATCGATGTTCAGATTATCAGTAGCTCTGGGAATATTAATTTTGACGAAATATCTTCACAGTGAGATCCAAACTACTGATGCCTCCCAAAAACAGATGATGAAACTGAAATATCATTTTTGTCAACCTCTGTATTCTTGGTCAAAATACAAAGTATCAACAATTCCAATGGATGGGGCAAAAATCATTTAAAGATCTCCCTCATTGTAAAGAGATGCTCAATAGGAAATGGTTGAAGCTTTGTGGAAATCTCAACAGACTTAAGTCTAAGGACACCTTTAGGAGAACATTTCAGAAGACTGATTAGTGCTTATTTTCTTGACTTTGCTACCTTGCCAGTATTAAAATTAAAACATTTTAAATGATATCAATCCAGTTCAGATATAAACTTTGTCTGCAGTTTGCAGCACCACCAAAAACAGATCATGCCCTGCCACATCACATATCTGAATTAGTCTGTTTGTTCGATTGCTTGAGATGCTGCAAGATCTGCCTGAGGACCAAAATCATTCCCTCATTCATCACAGCTACAATCTAGTTTAGCTGAACCCTGTCCTAAACAGATTTGAATCAGCTCAGATAATGGAGGAAGTTTGTTGCTGTCATCATTTCAGCAACTATCAGTCCAGGGATTTCTGAACATCTGCTTGCTCAGGAATAGCCTTAAATGTCCTGTGCCTTTTAAGGATTTTTTCAAAAGTAATCTTAAATTATTTTTAAACAATGACCTTAACTTGCATGTAGAGCACCTCTGCCAATCAGAGGTCATTCCTCAACTACTGTACTGACATTAAGAACTGGGCTGTGAAGCTGGAAATGCTCTGTCTCCTGCCCTTTACCCAGAAATGCTAATATCAACATCCTACATGACCCCAGATTACAGTTTGACAGGACTGATTTCTGCTGTTTATTCTCTTGCCCTTTACCACGTTCTCACACATTAAAAAAATAAATTTACGTACCTTACTAAAGCTAGATATAAACTGGATCTGAGGATTATAACCACCAATTACCACATCCCAACCCCTGCCACCCCTCAGTCATGCTGTACACCCTGGAATCAGACTTGTCAGGTTCAAATCAGACCTCTTATTATCTGTGGCGATTCTTGAGCAATTACTTAACTTTTCTGCACCTGGATTTTCTTATCTGCCAAATGAGAATCATAATAGTGCCCATCTCCTAAAGGTATTTTGAGGATTAAATGAGATAACACATATACAAAAAATGTAGGACAATGCCTGGCATATAGGAAGTACTTAATTAAGAGTTCAAAATCATTGTCGGGGTTGATTTTAAACAGATATGTACTTCCTGTACCCACTCACCAGTCCTTCTGGATACCAACTCATAAAGCTAGAAAAAAAATTATAGAAAATATCTCAACCTTTTAACTTACAGAGGACAAGCCAAACTGTTGAGTAAAGTGACCGATCTGAATTCAGTCTGCTTGTCTTTTTCCAGTCCTATCCACAACTCCTAGTGAAGGACTGGGGTACTTTTCTGTATTAAGTGAGTAAAGGTGAGTTCTTCTGCTCTACATACACACACACAGGTTAGTTTTGCTCTATATACACCCTCAAAAAAAAAAAAAAGTCCTAGAACCTGCTGATATTGACAATCATTTAGTCTAACATTCTCATTTTAAAGATAAAAAAAAAAAAAACTGGCTCTAGGGACTAAATGACTTGCCTAAGTTCACATAAATACTTAGTGGGAGAGCCCAAGGCCAGAAAAATTATAATTCATACCCTAAGCAAACTATCCGATATTCTCTTCAGTCCACTGCAAACTTTACCTATTTTATCCTCATCATAACCCTCTAAAATAGGTATCATCTTCACCATCTTAGAGATGTGAAAACTGAGGCTCAGACACTGTGAAGTAACTCCTTTAAAACCTGACAACTGTCAACTGATACAATCAAGATTGACACGCTTCTTGTCTAGCCTCCAAGGATACATGTACCTGTTTCAAGTTTTCCAGAGCTTAGTTCTGAGAATTCTAGTGCCAGCTCTCAACCAGTAACTTTCAAACCACCTGTGCATCAGTCTTGCCCAGGGAACTTTAAAAAATACAAACTGCTGGGCTTCATCTCAGGAAGGACAATCAGAGTCTCTGGAGGAAGGGCTTCAAAATCTATATTTCTACAGAGACGGTAATTCTGATGTGTAGGGAGGTTTGAGAAACCGTAATCTAAGCAAGATATTTTATGACTGCTTCCAGTACAAAATGAGAGGGAAATGAGTTACCTAAGGCTGATGGAATGTTCAGAGCAGCTGAATCTATGTGAAGGGTAGCATGGTGACCTCCTCTCAAATCCTTCTGTGTCACACAGACATACACCCAGGCCCAGTAACATAAACATATACAGCCAGCCCTCCATAATCAGAGGTTCCGCATCCAGGGATTTAACCAACCAAGGATAGAAAATATTAGAAAAAGGGCCAGGAGCGGTGGCTCATACCTGTAATCCCAGCACTTTGGGAGGCCAAGGCGGGCCAATCACCTGAGGTCAGGAGTTCAAGACCAGCCTGGCCAACATGGTGAAACCCCGTCTCTACTAAAAATATAAAAATTAGCCGGGTACAGTGGCATGTGCCTGTAATCCCAGGTACTTTGGAGGCTGAGGCAGGAGAATTGCTCGAACCCGGGAGGCGGAGGTTGCAGTGAGCTGAGATCACACCACTGCATTCCAGCCTGGGCGACAGAGATACTCCACCTCAAAAAAAAAAAAAAAAAAAAAAAAAAAGAAAGAAAGAAAAGAGAAGAAAAGAAAAGAAAATATTGGAAAAAGGATTGCCTCTATGCTGGATATTTTTTGTCATTAATCCTTAAACCATAAAACATAACAATGATTTATATCATATTTACATTGTATTATGTATTATAAGTAATCTAGAGATGATTTAAAGTATTCACGAGGATGTGCATAGGTTATATGCAAATACTACACCATTTTATATAAAAGACTTGAGCATGATGGAATTTTATCAGTGGGAGGTCCTGGACCAATACCCCATGGACACTGAGGGAGGCATGACTGTATATATCTAGGAAAGCTTTAACTCCTATTGATCTTGCCTAAAGGGATCTCTATCACAATGAAAACAACAAGTGTTGCATTTTGCAGCAGTACAGTATGTATTTTGTTGGAAATACAGCAATAAGGTTTCCTTTCATCCTAATCATTTTCATTTAAAGCATCTAAATCTGAGCTGTGTTTTCTTGGTACTGAGCTAAAAAGCAATGTGGAAAACTGTTTGAATCATCACTTACCAAGGTGCACCGTATATCCTGAATCCCTTCACTGTTACCTCCGAATCTTGTAAGTAAATACTGTTTGTCAGGAGGGACTGAACATTGTCAAAGTCCTCTGGTTTCAATTTGGACACAGAGGGGAAACGGTAGTAGTCCTGTTTAACAAGGTCTGCCATGAATTCCTTATCAAATGTCAGTTCATGATTCCCAGCAATCACTATTTTATATTCATATGGCAGGTTTCCTGAAATAAGAAAAAAGAGCACCAATTAGCACATTCATTTCCCATCACAAAGTACAACAGCCAAGACTGTGTGATTAGCAGACAGCTCACCCAAATGAAATAGCTCGCAAATTCCTTTACATTTCCATGTGAACTGGAATTTATGACTACTACTTTATGCTAACAAAAATGACAATAACGGGAGATAGGAAGCTGCTAAGTAGCTAAAACGTTGCTAAAAAGACATTAAGTTTTCTAGTTCCATTTCCCTCTTCTGTATGCTATGGATTCATTGTGATGAATCCACAGGGTAATGAATCCACACTTTATATTTATCCAGTAAAAAGCTCTTTAATCACGATCCTTAAGAGAAGGTCTGTACCTAGTTTGGTCCTCAAAACATAATCTAACCAACTATTCTTAACAACTTAGATAACTACTAGATTTTCAGTATATGCTTCATACTAAAGACATGGCATAGTCAAACATTCCATAATTGACATACATTAAAGGAACCAGATAGTATAATTTCATATTTCAACTCTAATTTTAAGTTTCCTTTTTGGGTTGTGAATAAAAAGAACATTAGTAAGGGCCCCCTGATTAGAAGGCTAACTTTCCTCCTATTGGGATGGGAGAAGAAACTGTAAAGCTTAACCCTCTTTTAATATTTATGGTATGGAAATGTGAGTTCTCAGTGTGTGCTTTTTATGCAAAAGTTTCCCGATCAAAATGAGATAATTCTGGGAAGAAGAATGAAAGCTATAAAGGAAAACCCAAACACCAGACTTCTGCATAGATTTATAATGTTTGAATAAAGTACGGGTCATACATATTAATAACTCACCGTGATGCTATAAGAACGAAAATCCAAAGGGAGATAGTGCCGGGCAGCTGTCCCCACCTGAAATTAATGTTCTTTTCCTTACTCTGTCACTACCCATCCCTCAAGCCTCACTGTCCATCTGCTGCTTTTTATTTTATTTTATTTTGGAGGAAAAAAAGAGTGGGACAATGGCACCTATAATTCCAGCTTTCTGAGACCTATGGGTCTGATGTGAAATTAATGTTTCCTGCTATTCCAGGAAGAATTAAAGTTACCACTAGCAGGAAATTGGATACACTTGTTGTAAGAACTGGTCCTTACCAGCAAGCCAGAGTCTCAATGATTTCATTAAGGAAACTTAGTGGGGAGGAGAATTTTGTGGGTGGGGGGGTGGGGGGAGGTGAGGGGAGCAAGTTCCGTCGTCAGTCCACTTGGATTTCAGCAATTCAAACTGTAAAGATTACATTGTGAAGTCCACACAGTCTCAGCAGCACATCACAAACGTATTTGCTAATATTGAAGCAGTTTTTAAGACTGCCAAACTATGTTTTGTATATTACTGCCTTTTCTTTAGCTATTAATTGTTAGATTTCTGACAATAATAAAATTGCATATATAGCACGGGCAATAATGGGGAGGCTTAAGAGAGAGATGAAAGCAGTCTGATAGAAAATAACACTGCAGAGAGAGGAAACCAGAAACGCTGAGGCCAAGCAGCAATGGATATCTTTGACTACTAGCCCACAGTGCTGTATGTCACGTCTTTGGCCTCAGTTATTTGTAAGGCTATGCTGAAGAGTTCAAAAAAGAATAGGAAGCCTCCCTCAAATGCATGTTTATGCGAATTTGGTAATTAAGAGTATGATGTACATAGCAAGTTGTTTGGATAGAATGGTGGTATCTTGCACAATTCCAGAACTTCAAGTGCAGATGAAAGATATATCAATAGGGCCACAAATTCCCAGTACTGCACATGCTGGAAATTTGTCAGAGGCCCTACAACTCTAATATCATGGCTCTGTGACCCTATGAGTCTAATAGTGCTCCCCGCCCCAATTCACCTGTGCTCCCAAAGCCGGAACAGGCTAAAACGTTTTCCCAGACAGCAATGTCTTCCAAGGCCGGTCCTTACTGTGTGATTCTTAGAGCAGAAGATTTTACCTGTACAAGTCACACTGTAGTTGCCCAGTTCCCCTTTAATCATTCACGATGATGGGACTCACTGTAAACCCTTTCATTATGTGCCGCCGCTCTTGCAGGAAGCCTGGGTTTCTCAATTTATCCTCGTTTTAGGGCTCGGGTTCAGGGACAGCGTGGGTGAGACTAGACACTATGGCAAAGGAAGTATATTTTCCCCCTTCAGACTGGGTTTTTTCTTTCTTTCTTTTTTTTTTTTTTTTAAGTAAAACTGCTGCAAAGTAAATCTTTCTCAGAAAGACAAGCATCTTTGGTGTCTTTTAAATCAAATTTTGGAGACTCAGCATAAAAAGGTAGCCACCAAAATGAAGAGCCACAGAAAAGGTGATGATATTTACACATCACCAACAAACTCATCTTTTTCTGAGAATCCAGTAGCAGCTTCCAACTTCTATCCTCTGTTACCGATGTTATGAGATTGTCTGACATGTTTTCTTTTTTGCTGAACTGACCTTTCATCTATAATCTGCCAACCTTTATGTTTTATATGAAAAGTGTAAACAGGGCAGCTGACAAATCTCCTGTTACTTGATGGCATTTTCGTTTTTTGTTTTTTTTTTTTTTTCCAGACTAGATTAATTGGGAAGGCCCTGCAGTCAAACTTCAAACTTCTTGGTATTCAAATAGCAACACTTTAAAATTGTCAGGCAAAGAGGTGCCTGCCTTTTTCCATTTTATTCAGATCATGCCAGCTAAGCTGACCTGCTTGTATAAAAAAAACCAAGGCCATATATATACTCTAACATGGAAAAAAAATCCTTGCTCTGAATGACCCAAAGAACTCTACCAGCCGGGCACGGTGGCTTACACCCGTAATCCCAGCACTTTGGGAGGTCGAGACAGGCAGATCACCTGAGGTCAGGAGTTTGAGACCAGCCTGGCCAATGTGATAAAACCCTATCTCTACTAAAAATACAAAAATTAGCTGGGTGTGGTAGCAGGAGAATTGCTTGAACCCCGGAGGTGCAGGTTGCTGTGAGCCGAGATTGAACCACTGCACTCCAGCCTGGGTGACAAGAGCAAAACTTGTCTCAAAAAAAAAAAAAAAAAAAAAAAAGAACGCTACCAACCAACCAGTTTCATCGTTCCCAAGGCATGGTCTATGTTCTACTAATGGTACACAAGATTATTTTAGGTGAAATGGAAAGGAACCTTTGATAAAATGTCAAATAGTTTTGTATTTTAAAACTACTTTTAAGAATGCATTGTTTGGACAAATACAATATAAAAGTATAAGTAATGATATATAGCTTCCTTTTTTCTATCTTTATATGTAAAATAAGAGGTAATTTCAAGAAAATTACTGAGCAAATAGTAGAGGTAACTTACAGGGACAATAAAGTGACAATGGTAGGAAGTGAATTAATGAGATGTGGAAAACTTGCTCATCAGTTCAGGTTAGAGCTACAGAATGTAAGTGAGACCATAAAAGAGGCAGTTATTTGAGTTTTATCAATGTATTCCCTTATTCTGTATCTTCTGCACTTAGTGGTGTCACATAAGTAGATACTCATGAACTGAAAGTCAACTGGGTCCTCGCTGCTACTTGACGTTCTAAGTGCCCCACACTCCAGCTACTACCTCCCCAAAGCAGCCATCACAAAATTTGTCCAGGTTCCTCTCTAGCTCCCAGGCTCCAACTGAGCCCCTCTCCAGACATGCAAAATACCCTCTAACCACATGTGTACAGAAGGAGGGAGGTTCTCTTCACTTCTGCCTTTTCACTTTCCCATCACACCATCTGTTTGCATCTTCTTATCTTTCTAACAGAGGTTGAGCATCCTTTATCTGAAATGCTTGTGACCAGAATCATTTAGGATTTTGGATTTTTTCAGATTTTGGAATATTTGTGTTACACTGATTGAACATTCCAAATCCCAAAATCCAAAATCTGAAATGCTCCAATGAACATTTTCACTGAGTGTCATGTCAGTGCTCAAAATGTTTCAGATTTTGGAACACTTTGGATTTTGGATTCTCATAGTAGGGATGTTCAATTTGCAAATTGGCCTCTTAATCTGATTCCTCCCACTCCCATAAGCACCTTCCTTTTCCAGGCATCTCCTCTCTTTGATATTTTGGGCCTCTCTATACATTGAATCCTCCTCCTTGGTGAGTTTATATTTACCCACTCCAAGAAAACAAAAACAAACAACCCTTGACACATACACACACACACATACGTGCCTCAAACATGATCGTAAACATTCCTTGACTTTTTTGCTTCTTTGAGATGCTTCCTCATTTCACTTCTAAACTTCTTAAAAGAGGATTCCATAAGCTTGCTGCTGGTGGGACCAATTCAGCCCTCAGATGTGTCATGCTTAGCCCTCAACTGAGGTTATTATTTGTTTGTTTGTTTTTTGTTTTGTTTTGTTTTTGTAATGAACTAACATCTAGAACTCAGGAAATATCACCCAAAAGTTTCTGCACTTCCAGCTTCTTGTGGAAAATCAAAAGATCAGGCAAAACTGACCTCCAGTCTGCCAAGAGATCTCCCCTCTCTGATTTCTTCTCATGCAGCCCACTTACCACATTTGTTCTGCCTGATGGGCCACTATATTAATAGATTTAACAATGTACAGCCAAATGGTTACTCAAAAGTTACTCAATGCAATCTGGCTTCTGCTTCTACTCTCCTTCCAAAAGCGTCCCTGGAATGTGACTAATAACCTCCTAATGGCCAAAGCCATGGCTTTATTTGAATTCTGACCTCTGTCGATCACACTACAGTGGTGTGATCCATTCCCTTGATTACTGCTGTGGCACTCTCCAAGTTCTCCTCCTCCCTCTCTGATATTTCCTCTCCTCTCTCTTCTTCCTCAGCTTCCTTTGCATCCTATCTCATCTGCATGCTTATTCCATGACACTCTCCTTATTCATCTTTACTTCTATGGGCAGTATTTAATAGTTTCTTACTGTGCTTCTCACATTTCTATTCCTAATGATTCGATTTTAAAACTATTACAATTTAAACCGTGGACGCAGCATGGGGATAAGAATGGGGACTCTGTAGTCTCTGCCACATGTTAGCTGTATGACCTTGGAGATTCCTTATGTTCTCTAAAGTGCGCTAGCAAAATGGGGATAATAACACCTACCTCATGAGTTTTGGCAAAGATAAAATGAAATTTAGCCTCTAAAGCACATGCATGGTGCAGAGTAAACCATCAGTGCACGTTCACTATTATTACTCCATTTTTGAGTTTTGCTTTTGCATGTGACTTGTATCCCCATAGACTTGAAGACATGGATCATGGCTTGTTGTTCCTTATTGACCCAAAGTACCTAGTCCCATATCTTCAAAATGGCAGACACACAACTCAGATTTGTTGAGTAAGTGAAGGAATGAATGAACCTCCACAAGACTTCCTGGTAACTTCCATAGAATTCCAGGAACTCGGGTTGTCATCTTGGGCTATGGCAAGGTTTAAGCCAATGTCACATTTTCTTCCAACTTTAAGCCCGCATGAAGTGTCCTGTTCCTTCTCCCCAACATCCAGTCTAGCTGACTAATCTCCAACTCTTTTTAAACTACAGTTTTCTCAGATATAAATAGGGTAAAAATAAAATACTGCTTCTAAAGTATGGTGAGGATTAAACGAGATCCTGCATATAAACAACCTGCACAGTTTCTGACACTTTATATTCACTCAACAGACATTAGCTGTGTTGTTATGTTATTGTCATGACCATCTTTCCCAATCGCCATCAATAAATCATTGGTTTATCCACAAATTGGACCACTCCCTGATGCCAGGCACAATGTCACTACTCTCAAAGCAAAGCATCTGAAGATGAAAAAGAACATTTTGATTTTTCTCATGGCAGAAACTGGCATGTTCCAACATGTCTTTCAAACTAACAAAAGTATTATTAGGGCCAATAAGCATTTGGATCTAAAAGTGAAGGTCAGTGGGGCTATGAGGCCTCCAACCTGCACACAATGCAAACACAGCACCTCTGTTGAGATAATCCTAACCTCGCACAATGTATTCCCTTAACACACAACTTTTTGCCTCCTTCTCTCATCCAGATATCTCTGTCTTCCAGTATTTATCAAATACCAAAAAATGTGCCGAGTGGCCTCTCATTCATGAATGATTAGTATAACCTGTAATAGATAGCATCCAGACTGTTTCTCTCAAGAGTGACTATTCATGCAGAATATCCAGAATTTCTTCTTAGAATCAGGTGGGGTTATTCTTCTATGAGCATGCAGCAAGGAATAGATGAAAAGTTTAAGATCTCCAGCTATGCACATGTCTGATGAACTCTATAACAATGTTAAAACAAACACATAGCAACTTATGTCAAAGTCAGCATAACTCCCTTATAAAACTCTGGACATTTAACATGCCACTTATAACGGCTCTGATGAATCACAACACATGAACCCCTAAGGGTCCTCCAAGACAATCTAGTGGTTTGAAGCTGTGCTCCGTGAAGCCTCCCCAGGGATGGAGAAGGGCAGAGGGGAACGACCTTCTCTGAGGTTCACCAGAGCAGCTATGCTTTCCTTGATTTTACCATCTGGAGAAAGATTTCATCATTCTAAGGAAGTTAACCCTGGCTTAAAAAAATTAAGAGGAAACAACTGATTCATGCAATTCCATTTTATGGATGAAGAAACTGAGTGCCAGAGACGTGCTACCACTTACTAAGCGCAGTCACAGGCCACAAGTGGGGCCAGAATCTAGCTCTCTGGCTCCCAGACCAGTAGTTTTCAGATGACCCCACATATGTGACAACTTGATAAAGTTTGACTTAAGGCCTACTCATACATGAATCCTCCTCATGCCATTATCCATCTATAGTAACCTTTTATCTAATATTAAGCATTTATGGCCCTTTTAGTCTGTACCCATGAAACAGAACTCTCCATTCTAGATGCTTCTCTGGCTATATCACAGACTTCTCCTGTATGGGAAATGAGGCAGTGTCAGCCTCACGCTGTAACAATTAAAACACATCCTGGCTTAATTAAAACATTCCCCAAATGCTACTGCAGCTGTTGGTGCAATTTCTTATCTACAGGCTCCCAGGAGAATGTGGGAGCCTACCCAGTGAAGAGAAGGCCAACTTTATGTGAGGTCCCAGAATCTAAAAACTTGTTGGCTACAATTATGAGGATGAGATTTTGATAGGAAAATGGAGGTCTGAGGTAATAAATTCAAACACCTACATGGACTAGGGAGGTAAAGAAACAATGTGAATTGAGCTGAACTAGGTGGAAGATAATAGAGAACAATGAGGGGACTGGGGGCACATGTGCATCAGCATTTTAAAATAAACAATATAAGCACTGCTCTGGCCAAACGTGATCTCCTCTCTAGCTTGCCCCTCTCCCTCAATACAAGTTAATGTTCCTCAAAAATAAGTATCAAACAACTGCAATCAGGTTTTCTGCTATAAATCATTATAGAATGAATTCCTCTAGAAAATTCAAGTTTAGGTCAAACCAAAATCCAAGGTCAATTCCAGAACATTCACTTTTCCCAGGAATCTGCCTGTGATATGGTTTGGCTGTGTCCCCATCCAAATCTCATCTTGAATTGTAGCTCCCGTTATCCCCACGTGTTGTGGGAAGGATCAGGTGGGAGGTAATTGAATCATGGGGGTGGTTATCCTCATGCTGGTCTCATGATAGTAAGTTCTCACGAGATTTGATGGTTTTATAAGGGGCTTTACCTCCTTTTGCTCAGCACTTCTTCTTGCTGCCACCATGTGAAGAAAGACGTGTAGGCTTCCCCTTCCGCCATGATTATAAGTTTCCTAAGGCCTACCCAGCCTTGCTGAACTATAAGTCAATTAAACCTCTCTCCTTTATAAATTACCCAGTCTCAGGTATATCTTTAGTAACAGCATGAGAACAGACTAATACAGCCTGCCAACTTTCAGAAGACAACTCTTGCCTCATACTCTTCATTCCCCATGAACAGGGAATATGGAAAACAGGGTCGATCACAATCATCAGGTCGTGGTTAACACCAAATATCCTTTCTCCACACCCTTTTTTTAAAATCAGAGATCTTGTCAGCAAGGCTAATTGATTACTATCTCCTATTTACTCCTGCTAAAACCAAGAGAAAAACCCCAGCATTCAGCAGTAGTTCTTTGTGAAAGAGAGCCTCCAAAAGCAAACATGGCTTGTCATTTTCCTTTATAAAAGAAAACCTAGTTCCATAAAGCTGACATATTTTAAGACTGCCAATCCCTATGCCCTCTCCCCTCTATTCTCCCAAATTATAGATTTTTAAAATATATAAGGAAACCAAAAATGTCTGGGGCATAGCACTCACAGTCAGTAAAGCTCATTCTATAGCAGGAGGAAAAACAACAGAGATGACAGGACAGAAGAAGAACTTGCTATGACTCCCAGGTGCCCAGGAAAATCAAATTCACAAGGCAGAGCCTTCAGGCTCACTTTCCCTTGGTAATGTGCTAGAAAAAAAAAGCTAACTTGTTGGGATTTAAAAGAATCAAACAAATATATAGTCAGACCTGTTATCACAGGACTGTTTCTAAATAAGAGATATACAACAATTTGATCACATTTCTGAAACCTGCCTGCAATGGGGCAGTGCCAGATGCCTGTTTTAAAACCCTGTTCCCTAATGCCAGTGATATAAAGTTACTTTGTTTCACCCAAGGCACACAGAAGGAGGAAATTTTTCCTATTTAAAATTATTATTATATGTTTAATATTGTAACTCCAGCAGGAACAGGGAAAATGTTAAAACTTTTGAAGCCTCTCTATTTCACTGAGGAATGAATAAGAATAACCTGGGCTTGAAAACTGGCCAAGCAGAAAATTCTGCAGGAAGATGAAAGGAAAAAAGTAATACCAACTGCTAGGAGCATGGAAGAACTATGAGGCTCAGGATGGGCTAAGGAGACATTTCATCTAAATTCCTTCCTTGGCAATTACTGGGGGCTGATAGCAGAGAAGGCCTGAGTCCAGCTTGGAGGTGGGGAGGGGGTTCTATAAGCTATGAGGAGGCAGAGCCAACTTTTTGCTGCTGTACCCCTGGCACCTAGAAGAATGCTTAGCACTTAGTTGGTACCCACTGCATACTCCAGAAATCCCCCTTGGCTCCACAGTTTGCACTCACTTGACTCAGCTACAAAACCACCAGAAACATTCAGTCAGGGCAAGTTCTGTCTCTGACCTCAGTCTGTCCCCCGTCAGGCTCCATTAATTTTCACAAGTCCTGACAGCTCTAACGTTAATACTCACACTTGCTGATGGAGCCACACAGCAGGTTCAGACTGCTACCTTCTCCTCTGAAACTCATGCATTAGGGTTTCTTCCATGCTTGCAATGGGAAACCAGGTCTAAGAAATATTAAACACAGAAAACTATATTACAATAATGTCAGGGCTGAGCCAGAAACCCAGGAGAAGGCAGGGGATGCGGAGTGAAAGCCCGGTGGTCCACTGCAGGAATGAGCACCAGTGTAAGACACCACAGCGGAAATGCTCCCTCCTCCGCTTCAGCCTCCTCCATAAAGAGAATCCCAAGGCACCAGGAGATGTGATAAACCTTAGTCCACACAAAGAAGACAAAAGTCCACTCCCCATCCCTTACAGTAGTCACTACTGCATTGCACTGATGGCAGGTAACAACTGACAAGTGCAAATGATGGGGAAGCAGGCCATTAATATCCACAATTTTTAGACCATGAAAACTGCCCAGAGATTTTATTGCTGCTCAGCAACTCCTTATTTGTAAGCATTCTTGCCTCAACCATGGCCTTATTCCAACACAACTTTTTGTGACCTAAACACACACACGTACACACTCGCACATACTCATTCACGCTTATATATATTTTTAAGACAACCACAAGGTAGTAGAAATGAATGACACTATCCTCCTTGCTTCCCAACCGAGTATCTCTAAGTTGCCACCCAAATCAACATGGCATGTTCTAAATGGGAATCCCTAGTGGTAACCGTCCACCTAAATGCAACTCCAATTATATTCCAGTATTGCCATCTGGCTGGACAAAAGAATCATAAGGTAGACTCTTTCACTGTTTATTTTATCCAAACTTTCCTTTACAAATGAGGGTCTTGGCTTATAAAGAAAGATTTATACAACAAATTCGATCTGAACAATCAGACTAGCTTCTAAAGACCCTTCAATCTACTTCCTCAAGCATTGGAAAACCGCATCCAAATCAAGGTTCCACCAGATAATCACAAGAAAAATTGGTAAAGACATTGTCAGGTTTCATCTGGATCAGTTGTGTGCATGTTTATACAACCTGAACTTACAGGAATATGTGGCATAAAGGAAAGAGTGTGGACTTTGGAGTCAGACAGATTTCGGATCAAGTTCCTGCTTCTGTCATTTATTACCTATTAAACTCAGACTCCAAACACACAATTTAAGCTTCACAATACTCATCAGGAAAAAAGAAAAAGAATAATTGTACAATCTACCTTATGAAGTGGGTATGGGGAATAAGTGAGAGCAGGAAAGGACCAAATACAATACCTGCCACATAAAGGATGATAATTATTATTGTTATTATTATTATTATTAATTTTTGAAATGGAGTCTCACTCTGTCACCCGGGTGAGAGTGCAGTGGCGCGATTTCAGTTCACTGCAACCTCCGCCTCCAGGGTTCAAGGGATTCTCATATCTCAGCCTCCCAAGTAGCTGGGACTACATGTGCCCACCACCACCCCCGGCTAATTTTTTATATTTTTAGTAGAGACAGGGTTTCGCAATGTTGGCCAGGCTGGTTTCAAACTCCTGACCTCAGCTGATCCCCTCAGCCCGCCTCAGCCTCCCAAAGTGCTGGGATTACAGGCGTGAGCCATCGTGCCTGGCCTATTACTGTTATTTTTATCCTGTCTTCTGTTTTGCAGTGTAACTTAGATCAGAATAAGGAGCCCATCTCCTACGTTCTACCTCTTTAAAAGAGTATTTAATAAATATCTTTAATAAACTAGTAGCGTTGGCTGACAAAGTCTCTGATGAGATGAAGAATGATATGTTTATTTTTCCCCCACAAAGCCTTTAAAAAGCAACTGAGAAAAAGGTGTTCCTTCCAGCAATAATTATAAAATAAGTGGCAATTATTCTACTGAATAATTAGAGGAACAAATGCAAATCCTGTGTGTTTGCATTTTAAACCATTAAGTATGGTGATGATCAAATTAAATAAAAATAACATAAGGCATAAAGGCCATATCTTTTAAAAGAAATAACCATTTTAGAGGCTTTTTAAATTCCTCCCCTCCTTAAGCCTGCAAATAAGAATTTTAAAAATCTTTTTGTAATAACTACTATCATTTTTGCATGCTGAAATAACATTTGGGCAGATGATGCAGGATTTCCGAATGCAGGAATTCTGCGGGGCAGGGCTGCAGAAGCCAGAATGGAGGGTTGACAGTGGAAATAAAATCTCTGCGTTAACAGCGCCACTGGGGCTAAATGAAAATGGTCTTCCAGAACTTGATTAAAACTAAATTGAAAAAGAACATATTTGGCTAATATTACATTAGACTAAAATATAGAAATGAACCCTAATACTCTCAAAATCTAATAAGAAAAAGCCATCTCAATTTCCAAACTTTCAAAGCATCTTCTTTAAATGCATCACAGATCAATTTACATGGTACTTTTGTCAATAAGCAAAACCAAATCATGGGTTCCAATTGGCTTATATTGGAAAGTGTAAGAGCAAATGCTAGAAAATGCAATTACTGCAAACAAACTCCATTTTCTTCCCTCTGAAGGGAATTTCGGGGAATATTTTATTGCCATCAAATAATATTTCTGAAGGCATCAATACACAGTTCTATTCTCCTTTCTGAATCCCCACTCACTGTATAATCTAATCCACTCTACAGAATATCCTGAAATTTAGAGAAGTGCCTACGAAAGGGGATATTACCTTGCACACACATCCTATGTCAATTTTAATAATATCCACGCTGGACAGGAAGCTGCATAGAGCAAAATTTAGGAGCCAGTAAAATTGATTCTCCCCATTTTATAACTCAAAATTTGAGTGAAGCATTTCAAGTACAATGTTTACAAAGAAACCCCTCAGAGAAGGTTATTTTGATCAATAGTGGCAGTGACAATATAGAGGGAATGGAGACCATATTCATTTCCTTTTCCATTCTGCTTTCTCCACCCCTCAATGGGCAACATTTACTACTATAAGAGCTACCCTGAATCAGAGCCACTAAGACTTCCTGGGGGGTGTGAAATCATGAAGTCTCCTTTGGATAATGTTTTGGTTCCACTGGAACACATTTCCAATAGTCTCCAATATTTCTTTGGCAATGCTTTTATGGCTTTATCCCACAAGCCTCCCGCTGGTATGAAGCAGTAAAAAGTATGTAGTATAATTCCTCAGGAAGAAAGGATTTCTGGAAATTCCATCATGGCCCTTGGTACCCAAGGTTCCAAGAAGCAGAGTTGGAGGTCTATTTTACTTTCTACATTTTCATTCCTTACTCATGGGTTTTCCAATTTCTAGAGATCTAGGCCCCAGCATCTTAAAATTTATCAAGAGATAAATTTACACTGTCTTCCTAAATCTGTGTTTTCTCCTAATTAGTATAATTAAGGCACAAAGTATTCCATAAAGTTCTTCCTTAAATAATTTGAATTAAGTATTTTAAGGAATTCAGGTAATCGGAACACAGTTGGAGAGCATACTCTGTCTGCTGAACATTGTTCCAAAGCAAGACACAAAAATAAATACATAAAAAGGTGTTTGGCATGACAGTAAAATGAAAAAATTAAAAAAAAGTGTTTGTTCTATGAGGGTCTTTGTTCCTAGACATGTGAAGTCAGGTAAATGCATACTACATTTGCCTTAAATTGTTCATTAAAAAACATGTAAATTTCTCTCCCTGCTCATACATATGCATACACTCTGTCAAAGAGCAGATTTCCCCTACTTTTTGGTTTGCTTCTTTTATGGGCTGAATTGTGTTCCCCCAAAATGCATAGACCAAACCTGCTAGTAGCCTCCACAACTGTGAGAAAATAAATGTCTGTTGTTTAAACCACATAGTCTGTGGTTCCATGGTTGACAGCCCTAGCAAAGTAATACCCTTCCTAGAAGGCTGCCTTGGCTTAATCCTTCCTACACTAAAGCTGGGTGATCTCATCAAAATACAAATCTGATCATATACACTCCCTCCACACACTTAAACACTCACCCAACTTAACATCTTCCCAGATTCTCTATTATTGCCCACAGACAAAGGGCCAAACGTTCCGTGGTATGGTGTGTAGAACTCTCTGTGCCCTGCCAGCCACTTCCCCACTCGTATCTGGAGGTCTGAGCTTGCCAAGTGCTTGCAGTTCACAGAATGAGGATTTGTCTGACGAGTTCTCTTTCTGCCACATGACTATGGACCTCAGGAGGGTTCGAACTATATTCTATTCATCTTTGCATTCCCAGAAGGCCTCAATCATTACTTATCAAATAGATGAATGAATGAAGAAATAATTCTATATTGCCTGAGAATCATGTGGATATGATTAGCGAAGACCTCAATTTTGGATGCAAAATGGCCTTTAAGTGTTATAAGTCCTATTTTTATTTTATTCAAGGATGACACCAATTATATACATCACAAAGTATACCGTTAATTTGCTATTAATAAACTAAATCTGATTTTTAAAATCTGTTATACAGGGGCTTTTTTTACTGGGAAAGGCAAAAGAGGGCAAAGAAATTGGCCCACCTGTAGTAAGGGCTCAATTTTGTTGAATGAGTGAACAAATAAATGGATGAATAAATGAACTATATACATCACACAAATAATGTTACAATTTCAAAAGAGAAGGGAATTATTGCTGCATGGTTGACACTATGCACTTAAAGATTTTTCCGGCCTTTGTTCCCGGTAGCTCAGAGGAGTAATCAATAGATGGAGTTAATGGAATAGTCATTCATTATTTGAGGAAGGTGCCTGTATTTCTTCATTGTATCCCTTCATCTGAAAGTTTTCACCCCTAGGCCTCTCAGGAAAATCACTGCTGTTTTGACAGCTGGCTTTGCAGAGGCCACTCTTTATAAATGAGCCTACTGCCTAGGCCCAAACAGGACACGTGTGTGCATCTTCTCAGGCCCCCAAGTCACTGGGTCAGATGAAAGAATCCATGCTAATTTATGTGCAAGGCCAGTTCTATCCTTTTGCTTCCAACAGAAAATCAAGGGACAGCAGGGTGCTCCTGACCTTTTATCCTTTAATTCCAGGCTTACCGAAATTCCAACCTAGCAGAGTCCTCGGAGATTTGAATCATTCCTTCCATGGAATGGGAAACTAAGACCTAGCAAGGCTAAAATGACTCCTCCAAGGTCACCCAATGACTTAGTTGCAATTCAGAACTTCTGATTTTGCAGACCAATCCTCTCCTTCTCCACCATATCACATAATCATCGGGTCAGAGATTTAAATGATTCACTTTGTAGATCAGAATGTTTAGGTTCAGAGAAGCTAAGAAGTTTTTCTAAAGACTGTGCCTACAATCATGAATCCTGGGTCCTAATATTCATCTGCCACTACCAGCAAGTATCATGCAGTAACACCCAAGACATATAGTCACTCATTTCTTCTTATTTCATAGACACAGAGGACTAATCAAATTTCATTGTTAAGATACTCTTTTGTTTTTAACCTGTACTATCATGGTTTAAGGCCATTTTTTTTTTCATTTGACTCATGGAAAGCATCTATTTAGCCATCTTAAACATGAGCTTAAGCCAGGGAGTGATTTAAGATGATAGAAATTATCTTTCTGTGTCTAGCTACTGTTCTTCCAAGCTTTTCTTCTGTCTCTGACACTATCACTGAGTTACCTTTAATGAAACTCAATGGTAAAGTTCTTCCATGATACTAACATCACAACTGTTACTTTTATTTTCATCAATAACTAAGGGGCTACATTTGCTTATCCTCAGCCAATACAGCACCTCTTTTTCATATCAATACCACCAAGGTGGTTTCTCAAGGTTGAGAGCAAAAGATTTTCTAGATTGGTATCTTTTTATAATATGTAGGCTCATCTCTAGCTTTCGTTTTTCACTAAGATTATTTTCCTCAGAGTGGAAGCTAAGGCTCAGATCATTGACTCTTAAATGGTGAAAATGAAGAGTGACTTTCTCTGAAAACGGCTACTTTTATTTATTTTTTAAAATTGAATTACTTTGGAGTGTTCTGACCGGAAACTGGAGATTAGATACACTGGTTTAAAAAGAAGGTATTTTTGCAGGGCTTAACTTAATTCTCCAAAACTGAGAACTCCAACCTCTTCTATTCAAACCCATCCAAAGCTTGTAAAGTTGATCCCTTACTAAGAAAGTGTGGCCAGATTTCAGTTCTTCAGGTTAAACTGTTTTTACTTTTTAACTCTGTCATGTGGCATTTCACTTTCAACCCCACATTCTCAGATTCACCCACTTTGTGGTTTAACTCGCTCTTCCCTCACTTTTCTTTATGTTTTGGCTCATTTCAAGGGTCTTGCAAAGTCAGGTCTCAACCTAATTTTCTAATCCTGTAGCATTGGATAAAAGAAATCCCATTAGATTCCATTAAATCCCACTAAGCTTCTGACTCTCTCAAAAGTCAGGATGAGATTTGATAATGAAATAGGGCCCCAGAATGCCATGAAATGACCACAGTCTTTCTACAACCTCCAAGAAATATTCCCTGGGGTCCTAGGATGTGACTGGCAGTATGATGGGGCTGGCTGGGAATATAATAATGCAGCAAACAGAACAGGGTCTCTGGCCTTATGGAACTTATATTCAGGTGGGAGCAACAGATAATAAAGAAGTAAATAACCTACCAACATAACTCAGATTATAACTTCAAGGAAGAGAATTAGCAGGTCCTATGAAAGAGAGTAACAGAGAAAATTACCAAGATATGGCAATCCAAGAAGGTGTCTTTGAGGGGGATCAGTCAATATTTTCTGTCTATCTAGCCCTTTTTCAACGAACAGTAAAGATAGCTAAGAAATAAACTTCCTTGATTATGTACAGCACAATGTAAGAAGGCAGGAAATACATGCATGCATGCACACCACATGTGCACGTGCACACACACACACCCCAGAGATGTTTAGAACAGTATAGCAAGCACATAGTTCCTTGTAAATCTCAATTTTCATTAGAACACTCAGTGCAATCATCTATAGTTGATTAGCTGACAATTAATTAGACAATATTTTTTAAAAATCTACCCTTGTGATGAAAATATTTTCTAAAATATTTAATTTTCTACCTTCAGAAGGCAAGCTACTAATGGTCTAATGTTGAAGCAACTTTGCGGAGATTAAAATGCAATCCATTAGCAAGATTGGGCTAAATGTGTATATACTCTGAACGTCAGTTACTGTTGTTGTCCTTGTGGTTATTGTCTGGGTGTGGTTTGGAATAGTTCAACAAAGCTAGCATATTTCTTTATTTTCTTAGGCTCTATTTTTGTCTCCTTAAAAATTCTCATTATGAGAGGGAATTGGACTCTGGGGAGTTGAGATGCGCCACAACACAATGACTTCACTGAGGAGACACCAAATAGGCAGTAGTAACGGTGTCCTATGAGAACTCTATTGTCACTGGGCTTCCAGAAGTCCTGAGAGGGAAGATGTCCTCATGACTAGGGCCATGCACCTTGGTTCCAGGGTCCCCTTCCAGGGTCATTCTACTTGGCCACCATTGACTTTCCATATCTTGTTCATGTGACCTCAGACATTCAGTGGCCTTGATGGGATTTTTCCCTCAGCTCTGCCAAGATGGCCCAGATAATGACATTAGGAAGCCATGGCACCTAATGTGTCTTGGCCCAGAAACAGATCATTTCTCGTTGCATGCTGGGGCAAGTGGGGTCAAGGAAAAACTTTGTTCAAAGAAAAGTTTATGAAGAAGTTTGAATTTACAAAACAAACAAACAAAAAAACTGAAATTAGGTCTGCTCTTGTTGTGGGGGGAAGGAGGAAGGGATAAAGTTTTACCCCACAACACCACATTTCTAGCCCCTCAGGGGCCTTGGAAAAATCACTGCCCCAGAACCGGGATTGTACAAACCCTTTAACGATTATAAAGCCTGAGATAGTCACTTTAGGCCAGTAGTTCCCAAACCCGTTTGATCTTCCAAATTATGTACAAGTTAAAAAGTAAATCATGGCCGGGTGCAGTGGCTCACGCCTATAATCCCAGCACTTTGGAAGGTGGAGGCGGGCTGATCACCCAAGGTCAGGAGTTCAAGACCAGCCTGGTCAATATGGTGAAAACTTGTCTCTACTAAAAATACAAAAATTAGCCAAATGTGGTGGTGTACGCCTGTGATCGCAGCTACTCGGGAGGCTGAGGTGGAAGAATAGCTTGAATCGGGGGGCAGAGTTGCGCTGACCCAAGATCACGCCACTGCACTCTACTGTGCTCTAGTTTGGGACAACAGAGGGAGACTCTGTCTCAAAAGAAAAAAAATAAAGTAAATCAGTTTCCAGGCTTTATCCTGAAAGATTCTCTTCTCTAGGTCTGAGTGGGCCATGACCTTAAAAAAAAACATATTCTTCCATTTTTTCTTTGCATCTCTAATGAGAGACAAGATCTCAGTGACCAGCATTACCCTAGCAAGGAGGGATAATGGGGGCCTCCTGCCCTACTTTTATTCTAGTCCAGAGACAGGAGTCCTCAGTCCACCCATGGTTAAGCCTAGTTCCTCTATAAAGGGAAATGAGCTCAAAACCATTAAAATAATACAGATGACTGTTTCTCTTTCTCTTTTTTGGTCAGGCCTTGTCTTCTGTGCACATCTTTGTTTCAAGAGGTCTAGCCAGGGATTCTTGCTACACTCTACCAGTGGGCTCAGATATCAACCAAGTGTCTTTCCATCTCTTCGTGGCCAATTGATGGTGACAGATAATTAGCTTGAATTGTTAAAAGTATAGTTCCTATGGTATCTTCAGAATCTCAATATGCCAAATACGTGATCTTCAGGAAGTAAAATATTCAACTGTAGATGGATAAGACAGAAGGTTAAACTGCTCCAAACAGCCATGAAACATAACAGGTGATGATACGTTAAGTCTCTCAGAACTTTGGAATCTGACCACATAACAGGAACCTGTAATCTTCTCTTCTGAGATCATTTCTATGGGAAAGGGACACAGGTGGCTAGAAGTCTGTCCTATACATGGATCCTGGTATAACATGGACAAAAGAGGAAACAAAAGAATGAAAGAAAAGAGAACAAGGAACATAAAAAAAGGAAACAAGAAAAGTAAAGATTTCAGGATGAAAATAGGAAACAAGATATTGAAACAAGGAAACAAGGCATGATATTTTAAAATGCTACCCAAGCCTATCTCAGTCACTGGCCAAGCCTCACTACAGTGCTGTCTCCTGCCATGCCCAAGGGACTCCATTCTAGGAAGACCATAGGCTACTTTCCTCAAGGTGCCATGCAAAGATACTTCATTATGAGACTCATTAAGCAGATGCTATTGATGGCACATTCAAATCTTCACCCCACCTTTCCTCAATAGCACAGCCCCCAGTTTTATTCATGTATTCATCTTCCCCTGGGAAGCCTGTGCTCCAGAAAGGTAAACTTATTCATAGACCCAGGTGAGGGTATCTTGATTAGTTAGTACATCTATTTCCCTTGCCAATGACTGGTTTAAGGAGGTGCGGTCACCCAATCCTGGCCAGCAAAACATGAAGAAAAGTCTGTGGATGGGCTTCAAGGAAGTGGTCATCACCTATACAAAGAGACATACTGGAAGGAATGACCTTGTTTTTCCAATGAACACTGTCATTACTTCATGCTATACCTGGAACTTCGGCAGCAGTCATTCTCAAACCTTTGGGACAAAGCCACCATGTAAGAGGAATACTGAAAGAACCCGAGTTCCTGGTATCATCACTGAGCCCCTGAATTACCAGATGCTGAAAACTGCTTTGTGCCTGGACATTTTTTTTTTAATGAGAGACTAAATTCCTTGTTTCTTACAGCGTTTTGTTTCTTACAGTCAAAAGCCTCCTAACTGTTCTATGTTTACATGTTCATAAATTCAAAAAATAGTGTTTCAACCAAGCAAAGCTTTTTGTATACCTTCTGCTTCTTACAACAGCCTGGTAAGATATTATAATTTGATTTGCTGCCTCTGGCAAAGATACTCAGTGTCCCTGTAAATGAAATCAAATGATGATGACAATTATGAGATTTGGAACCAACACATCCAATATTTACCTCTGTCAGGCACCATCCTAAAAAACTTTAGGTCTGGCACAATGACTCACTCCTGTAATCCAACACTTCAGGAGGCCATGGTGGGCAGATCACTGGAGGTTAGGAGTTCAAGACCAGCCTGGTGTGGTGAAACTCATCTCTACTAAAACTACAAAAATTAGCTAGGCATGGTGGCACACACCTGTAACCCCAGCTACTCAGGGGGCTGAGGCAGGAGAATCCTTTGAATTTGGGAGGCAGGGGTTGCAGTGAGCTGAGATTGCACCACTGCACTCCAGCCTGGGCAAAAGAGTGAGACTCTATCTCAAAACAAACAAACAAACAAAAAACCTTTATACGTTAACCTACCTCATCTTTACAGTAACCTTATGAGGCAAGATCTATTATCCTCTTTTACAGAGGAGCTAAATGAAGTCTACAGGGGTCATCATGAAAAGAGAGTGGAAAAGAATGGCTGGGTTTAGGATAATAGGAGTATGTAGAATATATCCCCAATCCCGGCAATCCATTTTATCCATAAGCAAGAAGGTGGTAGTGCACTGGCTGCGAGAGAACCAGGGAAGAGCTCATTAAAGCTCCAATTATGAGGACTCATCAGTAGAGAATTTGATTTAATAAGTCTGAACTAGATTCCAGGAATCTGAATGTTTAACCACCTGCCTGAGAGATTCTGATGGGCAGTCAGGCTTAGGAGATAGAAACTAGGGGCTAGAGAAAACTGAGCTGCCCAAGATTTGGGGGACATAACAGGATAAATTGAATTGAATTGTCTCTCCTGATCTCTGAATTCCTTTCCAAGTAGGTATGCAAAACAGCTTCACAAGTTAACCACACCATCAGAGTGGTTGTACAACCTTAATTCTTACTATAGATTTAGCATCACAAACCAAAGTTAATTTGCTTCCTAAATCCTACAGGACCCCAAAGGTTGTATGTGTTTTCTTGTCTTCTTGACAACCTTACTAATGCACTACCCCCAATTTGCCTTACAGACAGCTAAGAACCTCTTGAAACAGACATAGAATAGCCTTTAATGTGAAGAAAACTTTAAAATCCCATCAAGCGAAGATCACAATCATTTCAGGAACTTAGTATTGGAGATATTCCAAAGTCTGGATTGACTCTAAAGAGTTAAAATAAAGTAGGCATACATTTCCACCACAGCAATTTTCTGCCTACCACATTCATAGAGCATGAATATGAACAAAGATGAATGACACTATAGCAGGCACAGCAAATGCATGGTATGAGTAACCACACCCCTACCCCATAGCATGAGAGACACTGCTGATAAATCATAACATCTTTCCCACTGAGTTTGGATATAGCATGAGGATCCTTCTTAACAAAGTGCTTCAGGGAGCCACTTTAGATTGATCAGAGCTGGCAAATGTGATGAATTCTCTCTGCCACACCTGTGCTGAAACCCCTTCAGAAAAGGAATAAAAATTAAGCTCGCTCCCTTCTAGAAGGAAAAAACAGTGTGCATTCATTTTCCAGACACTCTTCTGATGCATCCAAGTCTCATTATTATTATTATTATTTCTATACGTCTTCATTTCTTGTTCTTAAAGGGTACTTGGATAAATGTTTGCTGAATTTAATTTAATATTTTTACTACTTTGGCTAAAGGATGTAGCATTTCCCTAACATGAATATTAAACTCAGAAGAGCCCATGAAGCACTGGAATGAAAACAGTTAATTATCGAGTCACCAAGGCTGGTAGCAAGAAGCAGGAGGCACGGCTTAGGAAGCTGCCCATTTTTCTTGCAATAAAGAAAATAAAGACAGTAATTCTAAGAACATTTATTAACCCCCCAGTATGGGTAATTGCCATCAGATGTGGGTCTGTCAGTCTTGCATTAACATAAGCTACTGCATCTTGATTTTCAATGGCACTGTAATGCCCATGATACTGTAGATAAGTGCTAACGCTGGAATTTTGAGAACCAAGTCCTGTGTCCAGCAAATGCTTTTAAAAGAATTTCACTCTCAATGGTTGCTTGCCCAGAAGAAATTCATTTTGTGTTAAAAAAAAAAAAAAGAAAGAAGAAAGAAAGAAAACAAGGAGGCATTCAATTGAGCAAGCATTTTCTTAATTCATTTTAAGATAAACTCTTACATTCCCCAACAATTTCTCCAATGGATGCAAATGTGGAAAGAGACCCTGTACGGGTTGGCTGTATGCTCCATTCTGTATTGGTATATGACATCAAATAATGGAATGGTGATAAAACAACAACAAAAAAAGGAAAGGCTTTATAATAGTCAGGACACGCCAACCAATTTTAAATTGAATTACACAGCCTGCTAATCTTTATGATGGGATAGAATTTCTTTCAACATTATGCATTATACTAAAATTTGCAGCACTTCTCCCTCCCCACTTCTTAAGCTGCTATCCCCCCATACTCCCCATATATCTCCCCAGTGGAAAAGCTTCCCTTCAACTCCAAAAGCATTGTTACTGCTGACTGGGAAGGCAGGGCACAGCTCTGTGCAAGATTTCATTTTTATAGCTATTGTTAGTCGGTGTATATCTATATTCCATGCCAGGGCATACACAAACACTTTTATGAACACTGGGCATATTTCCCTAATAATCACAAGCACAAAATTTTTAACAAGGTAGATTCAAGCCTATGTATACGGTAAAAGACATTTTTTAAACCAACAATATTGAGGAGCTTTGTTATATTTTACAAATGAATGGACAGAACACTATATACTATATATTTGATGAACCAATCACACTTCAGAAATTCTGTACTATCCACGTCGAGAAGACGTAGTAACCCTGCTAAAGTGTAGGCCTATGTGTCTGGGACGTGTCCTTCCTCATCCTGCATGTTTCTCTCTCTTTAGGCAATGGAACAGGGTACTAATGAGAAGGGAAAGAGCTTGTCCTGTAAGCACGGACACCCTCATACTTCAACCCCTCTGGCCCTGATGAAAAGAACTACCAAAGGACGAAGAAAGAACTGCCATGCCAAGCTTCTTGATCTTTCCTCCTTCTGTCATGGGAGAAGGAGTCTCCATAATTACCTTAGTAAAATCATGTATAAACTATTTCTAAGAAATAAAACCCTTCTTAAAATTTAAGTTCCTCCCTGATACCTTATACTATGAATTCTTACTCTGCGATGCATTTTGGTTTACTTATGGTAAAAACGAGGAACTCACCATGTACACTGACTTGTGAACAACAAATTCACAGTATTACTGAACTATATCCATGACATTTTTTAAAAAACAATTCCCAGGCAGGCAAAGAAATCAAACATTAGATCTGAGAACTACTACAAGAGTTTATGGTAGATTATGAGCCACAGAACAGCTACCAAGAACCACACACAGTCTCTGCTTAGGATCTTTCTAGATATTCTAGACTCTCTTTTAACTGACAGTCTCCAGCCTCTCTGAGACACATACTGTCTGCTGCCCAACATGCACCCACTAACAGCAGCCAGGGGCTGTCTCTAGTAGTCACCTGTGCTCTTCTGCTCCATGCACAGTTGTCCTAGAGCCACCTGTGTTTATCTCCAAACCAGTTTATCCAGCTGTATTTTTTAATGTAATCATCTCATGTAATTATAAATGACTTTAAAAATCATAGCATTCTAGAAAGATTCTGCACTCAGATTGTTTCACAAGCATCTTTATGTTCACCAATAAATATGCCAAAATGAAAATGTGATACGTTTTTAATAAAGATGAGAAATTAAATGTGTGATTTACCCAAGAAAGACAGTGCTGACCTGTAATCACTGTGTCCATACTTAAAGGGAAGGCTTCAGTTCTACCTCAGGACACTGACCAAAGCATGCACATCTTACGCTTCACATTAAAATAAAACTATTTAGCTATATGATTATCATTTGTATGGGTTCCTACGTTAGCTGACTTTTTTGATGAACTGAACACTTTTCTTTCCTTGTCAGATTGGATAAGAAGGCTTTAACTGGACTAGGAGCTGCGTATGCACAGGACTGTGAAGACAGAAGTCCTTCCTGCCTTCCCACCACCCTTAACTCTTGTGTGGCCTTTTCAAAGGACAAAATCTCCAGATGCGTTACAAAAGACATACATTTTGGTTTTGCATTTTTTGTTTCTATCTATTTTTATAGGCAAATTATTAGTTTACTCACTTTCATAGTATTAAATGTGTATGCTTAAAATATTCATTTTGGAATTCATATATAAAATCACATTCAGGGCCAGGCACGGTGGCTCACACCTTTAATTCTAGCACTTTGAAAGGCCGGGGCGGGAGGATCATTTGAGGCCAGGAGTTCGAGACCAGCCTAAGGAACATAGGGAAATCCCCATCTCTACAAAAAATTAAAATATTAGCCAGGCATGGTGGTGTAAAATTATGGTCCCAGCTACTTGGGAGAATTGCTTGAGCCCAAGAGGCAGAGGTTACAGTAAGTGGTGATCATACCACTGCACTCCAGCCTGGGAAACAGAGCAAGATCCTGTCTCAAAAGCAAACAAACAAACAAAATATATACGTACACACACAAAAAAGTACATGAATATGTATGTGCATATATATATACACACACTCATATATATACACATATATATGTGTGGGTGTGATTTTAGCATTTGTAATAGCCTATAAAATATACACATATAATAGTACTGATGGTGGTGGTAGTGGTAGTAATAGTAATAATAGTACTGGAGCTACCAGTAGGAATGCTAGGATACACATATATATGAGTGTAAAATCATAAAAAATGATGTTAAGGAGATATATATATGTGTCTATATATACACAAACATTATCAGGCTCTGTGGTTACATTGCTTCCTAAATCCAGGATTTCTATGAATAATGGATTCACAAAATGAAGAATACACAATGAAAATACTAAAATATCAGTTAGGTTTCCTAAATTCCTAAATTACAGCTAACTATTCTGGTATTCCTACTAGTAACCCCAGTACTATTATTACTATTACTACCACTACCATCACCATCACCACCACTAACATTATTATATGCTCTTGGTTGATTAACAATTCCAAATTGAGGTAATAAAGGGAAGAACTATACAGGACTTGGTGGGCACTGAGTCTCAAATGACTAGGGAATAGGATTAATTTAGAGTCAGCAAGTGAAGAACTTCCTAACATTGTTCTCAACATTTTACAGACAAATCAAAGCTCAGAGGTTGTATATTTTATAGTTAGATGTCTGCCCTCACAGGCAAGTACAGTCTCTTCAAAACCAAAAGGAGCTTTACCTCCTAATTTCCAAACAAAGAAGGATAAGTGAGATTCATAAAAACGGCAGTGAGAAGGGAAACAACACAGTTTAATTGTACACGTTTATCCTGAAATTAGAAAAAAAGAATGCTGCTTCTTTCCTGCTCTTAAAATTTGAACAGCTAAAAAAAAAGTAAAAAAAGTTTACCCCAGTTTCATAATGTACATAAAACTTGCTGCAATAACATCTATGATAGATCAATAATGCATGTTATAGTTAGCTGCTTAATTATTCATTTAGGGTGTACTATAAATATGGCATTAACACAAATTCCGGATGTGAAAAAAGCTGGGAAATTCAGGCAATGTAACCAAAATTAAGTCATTTTTTCCCTACATAAATGCTAAAATAAGGCAAACAAAAAGAATGTTCATTTGGGGGACAAATCAAAACAGAATAAGACTTCTTTTTGTTTGCCTTTCTTTTCACTTTTTATTACCTATCTTTGGTTAATGTTTTGTGCTAGCATTTATTTTTATTTGTCACCTATGACTTTTTGATATTGTCTTATATGTCATTTTCATATACAGTAAGTATTTGGAAATGAAGGGAGTATTTACAGCATTTGATTTTAGCATTTGTAATAAATAGCCTATAAAACATACATCATTTCTTAAAATAATTATCAATTTCCTTAGTCAAAATGTCACTTTTTACGTTACAAAATAGGGGAGAATTTTATGATGTGCCAGAAAATAATTATGTTGGAAGAAATGACTTTTAATTTTGGTTGCAAAGGTTGTTCACTGTACAAGAAGAGTAGCAGCCAAGGGGGTAAGTGGGAGCTATCTGCCATTCACCGAGTATGTACCCACCAGGCCCAGGGGACTCCTCTTTACACTTTGTAGAAAAGCACTTTACAGATAAGCAGCAGCCCCAACCAGAAATAACATATTGGAAAAATACTGAAAATTTTTAAATGAAAATGCACAACTATCCCCACTTCCTTCCCCAAGTGGTGATGATGGTGGTGGTAGTGCTAGTAATAGTAATAATAGTACTGGGGCTACTAGGAGGAATGCTAGAATAGTTAGCTGTAATTTATGAATTTGGGGGGAGATTTAGGAAACCTAACTGATATTTTAGTATTTTCATTGTATATTCTTCATTTTGTGAATCCAGTATTCACAGAAATCCTGGATTTAGGAATAAAATAGAAAGGAAAGAAAAAAAAAACAAGAATAAACAAAACCAAAACCAAATATAGGGATGTAACCATAAGTCTGGAACTGAATCATCCCCACCAGCCCCATTTAGGCTAAATTATGAAAGCTTGCTAATCAAACGCCTTTGTAAGGGCCATTCAATTCACAACTCTGGAACATGATTTCAAGTTTCCACAAGGACTAACAGCCAGGCCAGAAACACACAGAGTATCTCAGCGTCCAAATGTCCAGTACCACAAGCCAGGTTATCAAGGCTCTTTGGATTTCATTATTTAGCACTTTCTGGTCAGCAGTCTAGCAGCATTCCATTAAACAAACCTAGTTTATTTGACATTTGTTACAAATTTCATTAATTGTTAAAATTAATCAGGACACCAGGCAGTATCTTTTGAAGTCAAAATACGTATTAGGTAACTTTCTAATGTAAATATATCTTCTGACCTTTGCCAGTAAAATGTAAAAACTAGAAATGAAACAAATATAACATCAGTCGTTTCCACGTGGCTACTAGTCTCCAGGATCCTGGAGTCCCACCCTTCTTGTATGCCGCAGAAGAATGCAGGATGTGGGACATAGATACTGCCCCTTGGAGCTCTGTGACCCAGAGCATGGTGACCTCTCTGAGTTGCAGCATCTGGAGCTGCAGATCAAGAATAACTTCCTTGTATGTTCGCTGGGAGGGCTGAATGAGATAAATGTGTTTGCAAAATATACACCTAGTGTGGTGTCTTGTCACTTAATATACAGCAATTCTCATGATTATTAGAAATGTAGGTCCAAATCCTAATTTCATAGGACCAAGTTTCCATTAAGAAATCCTTATTCCTTAAGGCAACAAAGTAAGAAACAGTGTTTTGATTTGGTTTGAGTTTTAAAACTGACTGCAATGCATGATTCTGTATAGAAGCCTGGAATAGAAAAAAAAATGTCATAAATGGCATGATTAAGACAACTGGAAAAATTTGAAAAAGGTCTATAGATTACATAACAGTTGTATTAATTTATATTTCTTGATTTTGATAACTGTAGTGAGCTCATGTAAATGAATATCCATGTTCTTAGGAAAGATACATTGAAATATTTAGACTGGATTAAGAAAATGTGGCACATATACACCATGGAATACCATGCAGCCATAAAAAATGATGAGTTCATATCCTTTGTAGGGACATGGATGAAATTGGAAACCATCATTCTCAGTAAACTATCCCAAGAACAAAAAACCAAACACCACATATTCTCACTCATAGGTGGGAATTGAACAATGAGATCACATGGACACAGGAAGGGGAATATCATACTCTGGGGACTGTGGTGGGGAGGGGGGAGGGGGGAGGGATAGCATTGGGAGATATACCTAATGCTAGATGACGAGTTGGTGGGTGCAGCGCACCAGCATGGCACATGTATACATATGTAACTAACCTGCACAATGTGCACATGTACCCTAAAACTTAAAGTATAATAAAAAAAAAAGAAAAAAAAAAAAAGAAATATTTAGGGTAAAGGGGCATGATGTCTATGACTTAAACTCGAATGCTTCAGGAAAACATACACACACACACACACACACCTAGAAAGAGAATAATAAAGCAAATGTAGCAAAACATTAACAGTTGGGGAAATCTGTGTGAAGGGTATATGAGTGTTCATTGTATTATTCTTGCAACTTTCCTGAAACTTGAAGAAATGTTAATTAAAAAATAATTAATCAATGGAGGCCGCCCACCAGTGTGAGAAGTGCTGTCTACACATTTAACGGGCCTGATGCGAGGCCCTTCTGGGACTTAACCTTGGACTCCACTCCACTTTCACCTCTCTAGGCTAGTGGCCTGCCCTGCGTGTGGGAATGGCTGCATTGAATTACGTGGACAGTGCTATAATTATGTCATCTTCCCTTTCATCTTCCTTGCAGGACTCCAAGTGAGAATGTGTGGAGTGAGCTAATGATTTGCCACATATCTCTGATGAGTACTATATTATTTGCATCATAATATTTTCATTTCCTCCCCCTGCACATAACGCCACATTGACAGCAAGGTCAGTTAAGTTACTATAAGGGATTTTTAATGAAAACAATTATAAATTTAAAATAACTGTGTTTAAAGCATTTAACAGTCACTAGGGTCAAGTGATTACAGCAGTTACAAGCCCCATGGGACATGTTCACACCAAAACAAAGTGAATAAATTACCTCAGCTGGCGCATGTAATCACTAAGTGACCACAGGGGTCAGGCAGAGTAGAGCCCTGAAGACTTTCACGCAAAACCAATAATGAAAATTTATCAGTCAAAGGTGGGGGCGGGTGGCAAACATCAAGAATTAGTGAGTCCAATGATAGACTGGAAGCGGAACTGACTCTCCATACAGCTTGAAGGGCCAGGAAAATGGCATTCAAAAACCCAGGGGACAGACGGAATCAAGATTCCTGGAAACAATATACAGGCAGGCTGGGGGGAGGTGGGGAATTAAGATGAAAGTGATCTATGGAGTACTGGGAAGATCAAAGCCAAACCAAATGCCACGTTGGTACAAGGATGACTATCCTTATCCAGAAACCTGTTGCAGGGACTGGAAATGCATTGGGAGGCCTCCTACCTAGGGCAATGAGGGATAGGACAGGATATTAACAACAAAATGATCATGTCTAACATTTACATGACATTTGACATCTTCCAATAAGGCGCCTTCAATTGCATCCTCACGACTCTGTGACAACTTCCCCTTGTTGTAGAAAAGGGGGCTGAAGCCCAGGGAAGCAACACATCTTTTTTTTTTTTTTTTTTTTGAGACGGAGTTTCGCTCTTGTTGCCCAGGCTGGAGTGCAGTGGTGTGATCTCAGCTCACCGCAACCTCCACATCCCAGGTTCAAGCAATTCTCCTGCCTCAGCCTCCCAAGTAGCTGGGATTACAGGCATGCAGAGCTAGCATTCAGCAGAGGAAAACTAACAACAAAGAAGGATATGCAGAAAGAGGTAAAATAAGAAGACCTCACCAAAGAGGTGGCATTTGAGCGAAATTGACAGACTGAAGAGATGATTAAGTACAAAGGTTCGAGGTGGGAACAAACTTGGACCAGAAAGTTGCTGTGGTCAAGAAGAGAGAACAAGGGGCTGGGCGCAGTGGCTCATGCCTGTAATCCCAGCACTTTGGGAGGCTGAGGCAGGTGGATCACCTGAGGTCAGGCGTTCATGACCAGCCTGGCCAACATGGTGAAACCTGTCCCTACTAAAAATACAAAAATTAGCTCGGCATGATGACCAGTGCCTGTAATTCCAGCTACTCAGTGGGAGGCTGAGGCAGGAGAATCGCTTGAGTCTGGGAGGCGGAGGTTGCAGTGAGCTGAGATAGCACCATTGCACTCCAGCCTGGGCGACAAGAGTGAGACTCTGTCTCAAAAAAGGAAAAAAATGAAAAATAAAAATAAGAGAGAGAACAGGGGAGAAAACAGTAACACACAAGTCCAAAGAGTGAGGGAGAGAGGCCAGAGAGAAGTGTGGTGGGAAATTAAGGTGGACAGATAGGTTGGACCAGTTCATGAAGAGCTTTGAATGCCACAGTAGACTCCATTCCATCTGTTCATGGTTCCTAAAATGCATTCCACAAAAATATCAGTATGTTGGGAGGGCCCATAACAAAGAGATACCAAGTCTTCATCAGTAAAAATGGTGATAACAGCATCAACCAGTCTCAGAGTGTTGTGAGGATTAAATGAGTTAATGCAGGTACAGGGTCAGGCAATAGTGGGTGATCAACGAGTGTTAGATATTATTATTGGGGGATTCCAGGAGAGATGAATGGCAAGTTGGGGCTTGGCAGTCTTTTTAGGCACCATAGAGGTCAGAAAGACACTCAGGAAGTGAAACAAATAAAATGTAGTCATAGTTCCAGGAGGTTCAGGTACCTGGATTAATGGTACTGTGAGTCAAAAGGGGAATTTAAAAGAACAAGCAATATTTGGAGGCGATATATTTCAGTTTGAGGTATTATTGGTTTTGAGGTGTCTGTGTACTTTCTACCATCTATGTCAAAATATCTGGTCTCCAGTTAGATGCAAGTATTTGGAAAGAGAGGGAATGATTAAGATAAAACCAGCACTCCATTCTAACAATAAAACCTCAAATAATTAGAATAATATCCTAGGTTTTGATAGGCAGACTTAGCCTATGATGAGAAATGTCATCATATCGGAAGGAAAGACAAAGCCCCCAGTCCTAGGCCTCCCACTGACAAATCTGTGCAAAATTGGGCAAGATCTTTGAACTCTCTGAGTTCTAGCTGCCTCATTTACAAAATGGGGAAAAAATAATGACAATCAGAGACTGGATGCTAAATGCAGTGACTTTGCTTCTGCATTCTCAGTGCCTCCCACAAAGCAGTAACCTGGCCCTCAGGAGACACTTAGAATATACACAAATAATCTTCTGAGGATGAAGTCCCTTCATGTGCTAGGACACAAGAGTCCTGCTCTAGGATTTAGGGGGCTTCAGTGTTTCCTCTTGGACCAGATAGTTTGGAAAAGTTGAGGGCTTTTTTGTTTTCAAAGAGCCGCTTTTTTATTTTGTTTAACAGTGATACAATTTTCATACAGTAAAATTCCTAAAAGGTCACCCTTTTCAGGAAAGTGTTTTCCTGGCTTTTCTGCTAAGCTGATGAAGTAATAATTATGTATGTCTTGCCTATGTTTTTTTCTCTTTAGGAGATGGGCAGATTTCAGGAAAGGAGAAAGTAGGAAGCTTAAGAATTGAAGGCTGGAACACAGAGTCAACTCAGTGACTTCAGCTCTCATGGTGGCTCCAATGTGACCCAGCCTGTCCTTCCACCTTTCTGGATCTCCACCCATCCATCAGTAAGGCAGAGATAATACTATCTGCCCATATCAACTCCCCTGAAACAATATAAGCATTAATGATCTAATATACTCAAAAGGTACTTTGAGTCCTTTGGAGGAAAGATGTCATATAAATTAAAGGCATAATAATTAATGTAATTTAAGAAAATGGCTGCCCATAACACAGAGGATTGGGTTCACATGGATCACAAAAGACCTAGTCATCTTGTCCTCAGGTCACTAATGATCCTTTCTAATGGAACAAAATCCAATCTTACTTATTTGAGCATATTCAACTATGCTGTGTTTGGGTTCATTATTTTCCCCCAAGTACTTTACTTAATTCTGTTATCAAAATTGAACTACACTTTAATTTTGTCCTTATTGGAAAGATGCACTTTTATATGAATTAGACCATGAAGTAATTCATATAGGAAAAAAATTATTCAATGTAAAGAAAGACACACAGATAATAAGCATGAATCAACTGTTACTTGTATTAAGCAAATACTCTTATCCTGTACTATTACAGATAAAACAAGCTGTGTTACAGCTACCTGATAGAACATACAGGCAACTCACAGACACCTACTGAAATCCTAGAATTACACACCACGACAAGGACAACAATGATGATGAGAAAGGGGAAAGAAAAGAAAATAGAAAAAAGGACCCTAAGTGGATTTCTTGAACTAGAAAGAGAAGCTTTCAATAAATCATAACTCTAGGATGGTTGCTAGGAAAACCAAATTATGAATCAAAAACTTAAAAGTATAGCATTTTAGATACTGTTTTTGTGAACAACCTAAAGATTAAGAAACTACTTGAGTATTAAACTCTCAACAGTAAGAATCAGAGATCTTGACTCTAGGGAAACCTCTGGCATATTCTTCTTTGTAAATCATAGGAAGAGTTAATCTTATCTGCCCTTCCTAAAGCCTTCTACCTGGTGGAGGTTGCAGTGAGTCGAAATCGTGCCACTGCACTCCAGCCTGGGCTACAGAGCAAGAATAAATCTCAAAAAAAAAAAAAAAGGGCTCCTACCTTTACCTCTTTATTAGATATGACAGGTAATCATAAACTTGCATGACTATAAACATTCCAGTGAGGCTGCTCTGCTCAAATCCTTTCTGAAGTGATTCTTTGGGAAGTGCCAGGTACTTTACTAGAGAAAAGTTGCCAGGTATCAATCTCTATTTTCTATTTTTTTAAATTTTTTTTTATTTTTTATTTTTTTGAGATAGAGTCTCCCTCTGTCGCCCAGGCTAGAGTGCAGTGGCCCAGGCTAGAGTGCAGTGGCGTGATCTCGGCTCACTGCAAGCTCCGCCTCCCAGGTTCACGCCATTGCCCTGCCTCAGCCTCTCGGAGTAGCTGGGACTACAGGCGCCCACCACCACGTCCAGCTAATTTTTTTTTTGTATTTTTTCAGTAGAGACGGGGTTTCACCGTGTTAGCCAAGATGGTCTCGATCTCCTGACCTCATGATCCGCCCGTCTCGGCCTCCCAAAGTGCTGGGATTACAGGTGTGAGCCACCGCGCCCGGCCTCTATTTTCTATTTAAAATGGCATCTCCTACCTTGCCCAGTTCACCAGCTCCAGTTCCTAATATTTTTTATTGTTTCAAAAAATCAGAAATCTTAAATGTGTGAACCATGCCTGGAAAGTATTATGTGAAAGAGTTGTTTTTTTGTTGTTGTTTTTTGGGTTTTTTTTTTTTAATTAAAAACTGCCCTTGGTAACCTGGTGAATAAAGCCTGGTGCTGGAGATTGTTAAGACAGGAGCCGGTGGGCAAGGGTGGTTTCTGGAAGGAAGGGTGGCGACGCTGGAGGGGAGAGAGAGTGGGTCAGAATAAAGAGGGGAACAGAGGGGAGAGGACAGGAAATGGGGAAGAGGGAAAGGGAAAGGAGAGGCCCTGCTGCCGTGCTTCTGTGGTTCAGATGTTAATCAGAGTCTAAGGAGACCTCTATGTAAGTTTGGTCTGGGGTACTTGGAAGGGGGCAGCATCAGGTTTCTGGTGGCCAGGTAGGGCCACTGTGTCACCGTTTTCTGTGTTGCACAGGCAGAGTGGGCCACAGGCCAGCAGGTCGCTATGACACAAGAGACTTCAGGGCCACTTTCTCCGAGTTCTCCCCTCCCCGTCTCTCCAATTCCTGCCCTCCCCAGGAGTAACAGAACCTCAACAACAGAGCATGAAAGAGCTGTCACTGCACAGCATGCTCGGAAAATGTCATAGCAGCAAATAACATTTCCTGACCATTCACTACTTGTACACATTGGGTCTCCTTTATCTTACTTAACTTCACAGCAATCTTTAGAGGCTGGATACACTAAGCATTAATAAGTCTCCTTTTACAAATGAATACATTGAAGATCACAGAATTAATAATGTTGAAACCAGGATTTAAATATAGGCAGACTCAATCCAATACTCATGCTTGTAACCTAATACCACACTGCCTTTTTATACACAATACACACACACACACACGCACATCTACCACACCACAGGATACACACCAGCCATTAACAGTAGTTACATGTGAGCTTTATAGGATATATTGGCAATTTTAATTTTTTTCTGTATCACTATTTACTTTCTTTTATTTTTGAGACGGAGTCTCGCTCTGTTGCCCAGGCTAGAGTGCAGTAGCACGATCTTGGCTCACTGCAACCTCTGCCTCCCGGGTTCAAGTGATTCTCCTGCCTCAGTCTTTTGAGTAGCTGGAGCTATAGGCACACACCACCACACCTGGCTAACTTTTGTATTTTTTTAGTAGAGACAGGGTTTTGCCATGTTGCCCAGGCTGGTCTCAAACTCCTGACCTCAAGTGATCCACCCTCTTTGGCTCCCAAAGTGCTGGGATTATAGGCGTGAGCCACCGTGCCTGGCCTCATGTTTACATGTTTTTACAATGAACATGTGAGCTTTCATAATTAGAAAATTGTTTACAGTCTTTTATTTATTTATTTATAATTGAGACAGGGTCTCACTATGCTGCCCAGATTGGTCTCGAACTCCTGGGCTCAAGTGATCCTTAGGCTTCAACCTCAAAGTAGCTCAAACTACAGGTGTGTGCCACTGCATCCAGCTATCGTCATCTTTTAAAACCCTTTAAAGGGTGAAGATTTGCTGCCACTGAGGGTACTCAAAAATATGTGACACGGACTCTCAAATACTATGGAGAGTATCATGGAGAAATTGCAATATTTATGAAGAGAAATTTGATAATACATAATTTTTTAAAAATACACATCATCTGAAGAAACAATTCTACTTCTAGGAATATATCCTATGAATATAATTAAGGATGTTTGCAAAGAGAGAGCAAGAAAGATGTTCATCACTTCAGTGCAAGTAGAATAATAAAAGAATGGAAATACCTTATGTATCTAGCAAGAGATCTAGCTAAATAAATTAAAGTGCATCAGTACAACAGAATGCTATGCTGACACAGAGCATGATGTGTTCATTTTTTAAGTTACAAGATTACACGCATAGTTTTATCAATTTTAAAAAATAGTCCTTAACAAAGACCCTAAATGGGTGAAGATTTCCTGCTATTGAGGATATTAAAAAAAGAAACAGAAAGAAAAAATTTTGAAATGCTATACATCAAATAGTAAGTAATTACTTTGGAAATATAATTATGGAGAATGTATATTTTATACTTTACACACATCAAATATTTGAATTTTTATAATGTTATGTGTATCTTACAATGAAAGTATTCTTCTTGGGAAAAAGTATTTTAACCACATTCAGTGATATGAAAAGTGGTTCATAATATATCGTTAAGATGAAAAAGAGACTACAAAGCAATACAACTGTAAGACTTATATTTTGGCAAAAGATATTTGTGTGTGTGTGTGTATTTATAGAAGACATTCTACATGAATTCACACTAACGTTAACAGTGGTTACATCTGTTCATAGGTAATTTTGTTTTCTTCTTTTCACTTATCTCTAAGTTAAAAGGAATGCACATGTATAACATATATTATAAGAATAAAATAAACAGCTTAGGCGGTGAAGGTTTTTCCTAAAGACCAGCTCCAAAACTTTGGGCCAATAGCAGGATCACTAGAAAGGGAATATAGTCTTCTGAGAGAGGCAAAAATGGATTTGTATGTCTGCAATCTGGGATGCTGGTTACAGTCACACTCTGTTACAGCCATGTCTAACAAAATGCTCTTACAAATATGAATGACCCTCTTCTTGAGATTTTCCTTGAAGCATTTTTGTTCTCCCTTTTAGGGCTGGAGAAACTGTAGCTCGGAACTATTAAATGACAATCCAGACCAAAGAAAGGCCATAATTGAAAGGCCATAATTAAAAGTTCATGGCAATGATGCTGTGTTAAAAGGAATTTTTGACTGACTGGATTGTTATATGTAAACTTTTGACTGAAAGATTAGACCACCCAAAAACTCTGCCTTTCTAATTATAAAGTGGGAAACTCAACAGCAACAATATACCCTTCTTATTTCTGCACAGTATATAGGAATCAACAACAACAGCCAATGGGATATTATAAGTTCTTTGAGAATAAAAGAAAAAGGAAGGGGAGGGAAGGATTAGGCACTATACATACATAATTTTAAAGTTTGGCCAAAAGCGGAGCAGGAAAAAACATCTTGTACCTTTATGTTCATCCACTCACTCAATGATTCAACAAACATTTGTGTACACCAACAATGTTCCAGGCCCTATACTCAGAACCAGGCATACCAAGAGCACTCATTATGCACACTGCTGTCTGGTAGGGCAGAGAAACAAGTAAACAATGGCATAGCCATGGGAAGGGATGCACAGACGGGTGACTGATGTGTTAAGGAAAGTAGCTTACTGTGAAAGAGAATCTGTCATAAAGGATGAGTTCTCCTAGAGACGGTCATTCCAGGAAGTGGGAACAGCATTTGCAAAGGGAAAGAGGTGTGAAGGGACATGTTGCATTTGAAAAGTGGGAAGAAACTGGGTATGGGCATAAGGGAAAAATCAGAAATAAGAAGGTGGATGTGCAATCAAACGATGAGATCTTCTAATGCCTATTTGTGTAGCATCCATGAGCATAAACTGCAATATTCAAGAAGGCTACCAAAAGTATTCTGAAGATGAAAGCACAACAGGGATGAAATCGAGTGAACAGTAAGTAATCTCAAAGAAGCACAGGTGGAAGGAACACAGGGCCAACGTGCAGGAAGGCCACACATGGTAAGAGGCCTTGCAAAATGTACCTTTAGAGAATGTGGTATTAGAAGCCACTGATGTTCAAGGCAATAAAAATAATCACATTTTAACTGACAGGTACTTTATCTAATTCACAAGTTTATTTTTAAGCCAAGTCTGGGATTGGTATGCATTTTTGCTAAGGTAAGAAGGAAAATGTTATTAACTATTAGGTGGCAGGGTCCCAGTTCAACTCACCAAAGCCTATTCATGGCTTACCTAGAACACATGTTAGCTAAAATGTTAATGAGACAATAAGAGCTGACTATCACTTTAAAAAGTATTTCTTTAAGAAGGATTCATCTGTACCTCTCTCCATACACTCTGGCAATAAATCTTTGGCCATAAGAAGCCACCTGTCCCTCTGACCCTAGACTAGATGCCCTGAAGACAGCACTACGGGCAGCAGCCAGGTGAAGAGAGGCACAGGTTGTCTGGGCAAATGGAGGACTGGGATGTCTGATTAGCCAGGCTGGGGAGAGATGGAAAACAAGGGCTCTGTCACTCCCTCCAGCTGTCTGATATAGGGATTCAAAGTTTCATTCCCCAATCCATGGTAGAGATTTGGGAGGAAAGGGGCCAATGCGGTGGTAGCTGCAGTTTTTAGAATATCCTGATCATTTCAAGTGTTCGTAAGTGGGAAATGCTTGCCCAAAAAGACAATATTTCCAGGCTACCATCAGTAGCTACTCATTTCCAGGACTGGTCAATGAAATGCTAATGTCATAACATAATTTAGACTATTCTTTGGAGCTTACATGACTGGCTGCATCTGTAGAATTCTTTACGGGTATTTGCTTTGTTGTAACTCGCCAAAATTGTCTACACCAAATGGGGAGAATACTTCCCTACCTCATAATGCTCTTCCATCGGCCAGCTTACGTAGAGAGGCTGTGCCACAAAACAGCTTTCTCAGGAAACAAACCACCTTAGGCCCTGAACATATGTACGTGTAAGTACTTGTGTTAAAAGGAGGCAGTTATTCGAAGAACCATGGTTTTACCCAGGATGTAGTTCCTCCAACAGATTTCAAGCCCCACTCTGGGAAGAGAGGTAAGGAAATACACTTGGAAATTGGAGTCTGATGGACGTAAGTCCAAATCCTGAGGTCACTGCTGAACTGTTAAGTTCACCAAGGCTCAGTTTCCTCACACGGTAAAAGGAAGCTAATAATACCTACTTCACAAGTTATTGTGGGGGTTGTATGAAATGACACATGTAATGCAGGGGTACAGCATCTGGACCTTACCTCCCATAGACAATACATGTTAATACATGTTAGTTCACCCACCCCATCCTGACCCATCCAAATTCTATCCCAACTTGGCTATTAATTATCTGCAAAACCATGGACAATTCATTAAATCTCTCCAGTCTCAGTTTCCACTTCTATCAGATTAGGAGGTGGGACTCCATGGCCTTCAAGGTCTCTTCCTGTCCTAACATTCTGTCTGGTTAGTGTCACTGTTATAAGGGAGGCTCATTTTTATACATTTTGGTGCTCCCTCTTTACACTCTGGATCCCTCTTTAAATGCCCAGGGCCAGCTCCTTTTAACTTCTGCTTTTGGGATTCTATGCCACTGGCTCTGTTGGTTTCCTCTACTCTATTAGTTGAAAGTTGTATACAGGCCAGAGGTTGTTCTAAGAACAGTATGAGCTTTATCACACAGCATATCCTCACAACCACCGTAAGGTGTATTATCATTATGATGCCCATTTTGGAAATGAGCAAATCAAGGCTTGAGAGTTTACACAACTTAACAAAGGTAGTGAATTCAAAACTGGCTGGGTCTTCCCAGTTGCTCATAATCATTACATGTTATACTCCCCTTCCATCCTGTAGTGATATCTGGTTTGAGTTCAATCTTCTTATGACCTAAGATGAAGCTGTGCTCGATTATCTGATAAATTATGCATATCAATAACTTTGCCTGTTACTCCTGCTAGGTGACATATGTACAGATTAACCAGGGATCATCATCTCTGAACCAAAAAAGAACTCATGATGGGATTCCCTGGCCTTGCAGCTGCTAAGTCAAGGGTGAGATTTAAGATGGGCAGAGCTTTAACACATCTTTCAAATACGTGCAATATTAACACATAGCCAAACAGCTACTCAACTTCCACATGAAGCTGCCAGAAGCTACAGCACTTTCTAGTACAAGCTTCAAATGTGCATGCTTCTAGATGCCACAAGCCCTGTCATAATATCACAGAATGACAAAGGAAAAGGGCTCACACTTTGGAGTCAGACAGCCCCATGTCTACTAGCTGAGTGTACTTGGGTGGATACTCAGCCACTATGAGCTTCTTACATACTAAATGACCTTGGGTAAAATGGGGATAACATTAGCAACTTCAGAAGGATGTTACAGGTATAGAGGGAGTGCCTGGCCTATAGTAGAAACAACTTAGCTCAGAGACAGAATAAAGGAGCCTGGGGGACAGTCAGGTTGTTTTCAATAATCAGGGTAAGTCTACACTAGAGTAGAAAGCTAGAAATCAGAGATTCAGTGGACTCCAAATGCCTACCAAATCTGTGAGACCCATGCCCCACTGACAGTTGGATGCCCTATTATGGAAAAAGCCCTAAAACCCTAGATTGATCTGACCTCTGACTCCACTCTGCCAGTCCACCTGGCAGCTGCTGCTAGAAGCACCCTTTCAGAAAGGGTCCTCATTGAGCCAAGTGGTAGAGTGTTATCACACACCATCTCTTACCCTCTGAGCACCATGAGGTTGCCTGGGTAACACTGAGCTATTCTTGGCCTTCTCTATGGGATCCCAATTTCTCTAACCATATCCCAGGGCTCCCTTCAATCTCACATTCTGCAACCCATGCTGAAACCTCTTCCTCCTGTCTCACCAGATCATAGGGGAAATAAGAAGAGAAGGCACTGACCATGCAGCTGTGCCTTGGCATTTTATTTCCTTATCATTGTATTTCCTTAGTTATGACACATTTCCATTTATGGAGTACTTTCCCTTATAAAATCTCCCAGTGTTTACTTCTGATCTACTAAATAATTCCTCTGGCCTCTTCTTCTCTTTACCCTTTAAATATATTTTGATGGTTCATTCGGCACATTCCCCATTCAGTTATTAATGGCCCACAAAAACTTACTAGCAGCAATCATTAACTGATTAATCTACACAACAATCCAGAAAGACAAGTAGTATTAATCCTTCGTCCTGCAGAGGGAAACCAAGGGGAAAAGGAAGGTTAACTCAGTTTCCCAAGGTCAGTGGCTAAACAAGATTATAACCAGCCCTAACCTGTCCTCCATTTCTATAAACACTTCCCACAGTGCTGTTGTCTTCCTTTAAAAATCAACATTGTCAACGCAGCTTGATAATTTCTGTGTTGAAATTCCATTGACACAGACTAGTTTAAAACTCTCAAGATTTACCCACAATAATTTTAACTGCTAATAGTTCATGGATGACAGTTGCTAAAATAAAGAGATTATTGTAGAGAAAAAAAACATAAGCGAAAAGATCTGGATTTAGAACCAACTCTGCCACTATGAAACTGAAAAAATCACTTAACTTCTCTACATCTCTGTGTCATCTGTAAAAATGAGATTATGCTAAATAATATTTAAAATATCTTGCCATTTTAAATAACATGATTAAGTACCTACTAAAACAGCACAAAATATAAATGCTCCAACATCCAATGCTGCCAAGACCATGATAAAACTAGTACCTGTACATTCATTCACTGCTAGTGAAACACACAGCTACAGTGCCCTTGAAAAGCAAGATGCCAACATGTAGCAAAAACCATAGAGAATTTCATATCCTTTGACTTAGCAAATTAAGTATAGTATTTTTCCCTAAGAAATAAATCAATAGAAACAAAACGACATACACAAACAAAAATGCACATTTCAGTGCTAGCTACCAGAGGAAAAATTGTTATCAATTTAAATGCTCATTTTTAGAGAGATGTCTTATTAAAGAAAGGCATAGCCAACCATATGAATGCCATGCTGCTATTAAAAAGAATAAATATGAAAATTTTGCAAAAACGTTTTGTCTTACCAATAAATACTATTAAATGAAAACAGCCAAAAGTCAAAAAGCAGGTATGTACTCAGATGTCAACCATATAAAATGTGAACAGATGAGCAAAGTCACATGAAAAATCAAAATAATTATGTTATTAGTTAAGTTTATTGCTTACGATTCTAAAATATCATCTTTCCATTAACACGTCTTATCATTTAATCGAAAATTAAAAAAATTTTCAAACCCTGCTTTAGTTTGATGGAAAACAAAGTTGTAATGTTTTTGCCTAAATCTCCCAAGTTATTTTTGTTGGCTGACATATTATTGACAATGTTACGCTCCCAGAGTGATGTCTGCTCTTTACTATATAATTCTTTCGTCTTTAGGGATTCTAAAATCTCAGAACATTTGCACTTCTTTCCCTCTGCTAAGAGGAACCAGGATCCAATATTTTGCAGTAACTGACCTGTGAGTGCCTCCACAATACCCAGAAAATTGCTATTATCCTTTTTACAGGACACAGGGCAACTTCACATCCCAAGTTTTTACTTTACAGTAATACATCTCATGTTTTCAGGGGTCTTAGAACACCCTCCAGCTCACTTAGGAAATCCGCTCCCAAGCAGCACTGTGCTATAGGAATTTTGTTTCATATAAGGACTTTTATAACCCCTTCATTTCTTAGAAATGTTCTCTTACTAGTAGGTCATTTGTATATCTTTGCTTATAATATCTGGGGAAAAAAAGATTGCAGAGCCAATGAATTAAAAATATGATTCTAGGTCTCCTGTGTGCCAATGAATGCCCTCATTAAAGCAGAATGAGTGAGATGAGATCGGTTTCAAAGCTTTCCATCCCTTTGCCCCAGAGCCACCAAGGCCAGGCACTGAAAGGATGCACAGTAAAATTAAATATCTAAAAATTCATCTTTAATTAACAGAATTGGATTAAAGCTAGACACCACCGCATATCATACGAGAAATGGCTGAGCTGGCTTCCAAGTGCTCTAATTCAATTAGGACGCAGTGAGTGACACTCGGACGGGAAAGGTTAATTGGGGCCGCCGGAACGCAATCATTCCTTACCTAACCAGTCATTAAACTTCTTAACCTCTGAGGGCAGTCCCAGCTCGGTGAAATCGCCTGTGTGGAGAAGGATGTCCCCATAAGGCATCTGGATACCATCTGTTCTGGAGTGTGTGTCTGAGATGCAGACAAACCGCGTGTGGCCCGCTGGTTTTGGAGTGTCATATGGGATGGGGTCGACCCTAAAGTAGACATAACAGATCCCATAACAGTTAAACATATTAGAACCCTTGAAATTGTCATCGCACATACATATTTATTATTATTCGTGGATGCACCCAGACAAACTGACGCAAAGGCAGAAGGGCCCATTGTAATTAAGGACACTTCTGGGTGTAACGGAGACAGCATCACCCATCTACAAACCCACTGGGCAAATTCAAAAAGACTTACTTACCTGGTAGGAAAATTAAAAGGAATGAATATCTTACATATAGATTTGAAATAACCCAGGAAACTGATAGAGTGATTAATGGTGAAGTTTAGGGATACTGAACCTCAACTGGGGAAGCAAAATTATGCTATTTCTCTCTCATCATGCTCCAATTGATCCCACTACTCATTAGGAAATAGATAACTAATTTATTCCTTCTTAAACATGCATAACTTAAGCAATGAACTAATTTACAGAGAGCAGTCTGCACATGCTCTGCCAACTGAGATGTGGAGAGACAGCACTTATATTTAATTTCCTTTCCACAACCATTCAACACCTGTATCTTCTGGTTTTTGCTATTCACAAATCAAACTGTAGGGAGAGAAGGTGATGCCAAAATAACAGAGCTTTAAAAATTAAAAAAAAAAAGACACTGGATGTTAAAAGAACTTTGTCAAACTCGTTTTTACTGCGATGAATTATCTGCAGTCCCAGTTACACCTGAGGTTACCAGGAATGCTCAAATGCCTTGGGCAAAGATTCTATTCAGTACAAATATTAAGCCTTTTAATGGGATGTATATATCTACATATACGTTAATATATGTATAGTTTTAGAGATCTAAGCACTGTGAAATTACACCAGGGCATAAGAATCAAAAGGCAAAATGATCAACCCAAAGCAAAGAAAATGAAACAGAACATCCTCATTTAATTGAGTGTAACAAAGTGTACTAAATAAACTTGGTAAAGGAATGCAAATCTGACTCTTCAAGCATACAGTTTTAATTATTTAAGGGGTTTGTCGCAGAGTTAAGGATGCTTTAACTATATTAACTCTACACTGACAGCCTCCTTTAATTTCTCTGTAGGAATGTACACTTATTTTCGGATTATAGGTGAAAAGAAGCAGTTTTAAATGCAAAGAGAAGGTCACAAGAGAAGCAAATATGCAATGCAGAGATTAGAGTGTGAAACATTAAATAAGGAACAATATTTCATATCCCAGCCCCAACCCTTGATAGTTAACATGCAGCAGAGAACACACTGAAAGCTCCACACAAGACTCCCTAAACATATTGCCTCTACAGGCTTTGTTTAATTTGTTTTCTCTTTTCCTTTATTTATTTATTTTCTTAAAGAAACAATCTGTTTTAACAATGACAATTTCAGTGAGGGAAATAGAAGAGATCAGTGTGCAACCTGGATAGTCCCACATTTCTTCAATGACTAACCTTTTTATTTCCTCTTATCTGTGTCGGAGAAGGAAAGTAAGAGGAGCAAGAAGGAAGGGAGGAAAGGAGGAGAGTAGGGAGGAAGGAATTGTGAACTGGTTATCACAGTGGGTCTAATTGGAAGCCCAAAAAGAAAGTTTAACTTCCGCAAAAAATTAATGGATTTTTTCTGTTAGAAAGGTTAGAAATTAATATGCTGTTACCACGTAGAAAATTCACTAATCCACTGTGATCTCATTAGTAACCTGGAAACCCTCCTCATTATAGCCGATGTTGCTTTTTTAGATGTAAAAATGTTTGATGTCTTCCTTTCCATCACTGAGACTTGGTTACACTCAGTCTCGGTGCTTACCATCTTAGCAACATTTCCTGTCTTTGAAAAGTAGTTTTCCCAGAGAAGGAATGACTGTTCCCTGCTGGGGCTGACTGTGTCACTCTCTAAAAGTGATAAGTAATATCCCTATACCAATAGTTAAATGCTCACTAGAATAGGACTGTTTGCATTTATACTTAATGCACCAACATTTGAATGAAAATTTAATAAATCAGCCACTACATCTCTAAATATATGAATAAATGTAATATCTACCTATTCTAGTGTTTGTTTTCTAGCTTTCATTCTAATACTAATATACAGACACAGCCCCATTTCTCCTTTTCTGTAACTCAGCTAAGCTACAGACCCAGCTACTGCATCAAAATCCTTTGGGAGGTCATCTCAGCTTATCAGACAGACATCATTGTCATTATTTTGAATTAGACTGAAAGTAGCACAGATGTAAACCTCTTGTTGTAAATAGTTCCCTGTTCTATGAATCCACCCACTTTAAAGTAGCCAGTCATCACATGGTACATAATTGGTTCCTCATCTTGACTTCATACTAGGCAATAAATTTTCTGACATTATGGGGAACACTAGGCAATTTCTGAATCACTTCAACCTCTTTCTCCACCTCCCACCTCCTTCAGAGAAACATTTAAATATCAAAGTCCAAGGAACAGCAGAGTAGAGGGGACAGTAAAAATGGGAAAAGTGTTTCTTCTCAGCTTTGAGCTGAAATAGTAAGTGTTTCTTCTCAGCTTTGAGTCCAAAGTAGACAGCAAGACAAGCAAAGAAGGCTCGCACATCTACACCACCACCATGATGCCATCAAAGAGAAATAATGTGTAGACACTAGGGAGAATGCACAGAAGATCGATTCAAGGCAGGGGATGGGGGAAGTGAGGCGTATACAGATGCAGACTTTATATAGATATCCTGACCCAGAGGCACTGAGAATCTTTGTTATCCATAGGACTAAGTACAAAGCAAGAGATGGTTTCAGAAGACAAGGCAGTGCAACATGCCAAAGCCACTCTGTGAGATGGTACAACAAATATCACCTGGAGCTCATAGGAAGAAGACATTTCCACCCAGAGGCATAGAGTTGAAAATAAGACCTCTAGCAGAGTGGGCAAATTCCAGTGGAGATAATTAAAACTGAGACCACCCTCAGGAAACTACTCCTCCCAAATTGGGCATTTGATAAACACCTGGAAAAGTCAAGACAGCCAAACATTTTCACTATAAAAGTACATCTAAGGGAGACCCCAACTGCTATTGGAAGATCCTATCTGTTCATATTGTGTGAAGGCCCTCACACTATATTTTCATCCTTAGCTTACAACTTTACCACTTACTGTTTATGCTGCTGAGTTCTCAAATGACCTAACATTTCCCCTAAGGCATCGTGTCAAATATCCTAGCAAGTGAGTATCTTACCAAGGCAATCTAAACCCCAGAGCCAGATTCAAATATTAGAGTGATATTTGCACATATGTTTGAGTACACCTGGGGGACAACAAGGTGACATGGGAAGATGAGAAAAAAACACAGCAGCATAAAATCCCAAAGCAGGACTAAACCTTATGGGGCATCTCGTTCAATGTTTTACATGACATCTGAATCTCCTCTATCCCTTCCCTCTAGATGACATAATGTTTTGTGTTTGTTTGGTTTGTTGGTTGTTTTTTCTTTTGTTGTTTGTTTGTTTGAGACAGGATCTCGCTCTATCACCCAGGCTGGAGTGCAGTGGTACAATCATAGCCTACTATAGCCTCGACCTCCCAGGCTCAAGCAATCCTCCCACCGCAGCTTCCTGAGTAGCTGGGATTATGGGCACAGGCAACCACACCCAGCTTATTTTTCTTGTTATTAGCAGTAGTACAGGTGAGGTCTTGTTATGTTTCCTGGGCTAGTCTTGAACTCCTGGGCTCAAGTAATCTTCCCACCTCAGCCTCCCAAAGTGCTGAGATTATAGGCGTGAGCCACCCCTACCTGGCCTCAATTTTCATTCTGAGGTTTCCAGAGAAGGAGAGCTCCTTCCTCCCCCTGTGCAACCCATCCTAGTTTTTCATAGCTTTACTTGTTAGAAAGTTCTGTTTCAGATTCTGTACCTCTGAGAAAGCTGAGCATGGTCCAAAGACTTTGGCCTGGAACCTGAAGACTAAGTAACAATTTTAGGTCAGTCATTGGCTTTGGGCAACTTCCTTGATTTCTTTAAGCTTCACTTTTTCTCATCTGTAAAATGGGAATAATAATGCCTAATTTTCTGTGTTGCAATGTGGATGCAAACTATCAAGTACAGCATCTGACACACAACAAATGCTCCAAAAATAGAGTAGCAGAATAGCGTAAGGGTGTAGGATGTTTGGCTGCAGAGCCAGACTGCCTGGCTCTGAAATCCACTCCACAACTTATTAACATGCAACACCAAGCAAGTGGCTTAACCCTTGTGCCTTGGTTCCCTCATCAGTAAAACAGATATAAATATAGTACCTATCTCCTAAGATTGTTATGAGAATAAAAAGTGATAATGTACTCAAAGCATTTAGAACAGTGTCTGACATGAAGTAGATACCCAATAAATGTTAGTATTTTTTTTTTTACTAGTAACTAATAGTATTTTTACTACTATTAGTAGTAGTATCATTTAACTTCTATGACCTCCATCTCTTTTTCTGTTGTAGGGAGATAATAACATCTACCACTCACTCAGGGACTTTGTGAGAATTAAAAGAAATCACATACACAACACCCAGCATATACTGGGAGCGGAATCCATGGTCTTTAATATATTTGTTTCCTGCCTGTCCCTCCTTCTTAATCCTAGTTCTGCACTCTGAAATAACAAGAAAATAAGAACCCCGTCCCTTTTCCATTGGACAGTTCTTAAACTATTTGAAAACAATCTATTATAATCCCCTGAAATCATCTCCACTCTAGTGGAGTAGCTACAGTTTCTTCCATTTTTCCTTGTGTGATAAGATGTCTAATGTCCTCAGAAGGTGATTTCCTCCCAGATATAATTTCACTGGGGAGAATCCCTCCCTTTGTAGTGTCAGAATTCATGGTCTGTGTGAATTCATGAACCAATGAGCTGTTCATCAAAGACAGATGCTAGCCCAGGCCATGGGGAGGTGGCACTGCTGAACAAATTGGCAGATTTTTCTAGAGAAGGCCTGAGCTATCATCTTAAACCATTTTCCAATGAACTTTCCAAGTTTTGTGCCAAGCCTCAAATCTTGTTCTTGAAGCTTGATCATCAAATGCTTACATATCTCACTGCATATTCAAACAAATAAACCATTCTTGTTTATTCAGTCTTGACATATTAGGGTTTTTTTACTCACAAAAAATATGATAATATTATGGCTTCCATTCTGATTCCTCTTCCGGCCATATTTATTATTGTTTTTCCAATAACAAATGAATACAGTATTGCGAACCTCATTGGTAGATCTTCAGAAAAGCTGTCATGTGGTTTGTTGTGACATGGATTTCTTCTTTAGACCATGTGTGCAGTATAACCTTTGTGTATACAATCAACCTACAATTCAGTGAGAGAACAGAACTGTATCCTTACAAAGCATTTTAAAGGGATTTCAGTGCTTTTAGCAACCCCCATTCCACTTTAAAATCCTCAGGCTGTGCTTATGGATTCCACTGAGGTTTTCTTATTTTTGTTTTTGCTTTTTTTAGACAGAGTCTAAACTCAAGTACAGTGGCATAATCTCACCTCACTGCAACCTCTGCCTCCTGGGTTCAAGCAATTCCCCTGCCTCAGCCTCTCAAGTAACTACGACTACAGGCATGCGCCACCACACCTGGCTAATTTTGGTATTTTTATAGAGACAAGGTTTCACCATGTTGGCCAGGGTGGTCTCAAACTCCTGACCTCAAGTGATCCACCTGCCTTGGCCTCCCAAAGTGTTAGGATTACAGGAGTGAGCCACGGTGCCCGGCCCACTGACTTTATCTCTAAAAAGTTTCCAATGTGATATCAAGGCTTTCCTTTTTACCCAGAAAATTTAGATAGCATTAATGCTAAACTTATATTTGTGATGTTCTATCATCCAACCTGGACATACTATTTGATAAAGACAAGTAAAACCTGCCGGCACAACAATGAACAAATAAATAACAGGTTTAAGTTACCAGAATGACAGAACTTTTATGTTTAAAGGAACTTAGAGATGATCTGATCCTGTGTTCCACTTCTTTGAGGATCATCTTCATGGCCTTTGCCTTACTCACTTGTACTAGTCCTTAATTTTTGTTAGATGCTTAATAGTTTTTACAGAAATATTTTTTAGTTTTGCCCTGAAAAACAGCATCTTTGAAGTCATCAGTCAGATATGATGGTTTTACTTTTCTACTACACATTAAAATAAACACGAGCCAGGTTCGGTGGCTCATGTCTGTAATCCCAGCACTTTGGGAGGCTAAGGTGGGTGGATTGCTTGAGCTCAGGAGTTCGAAATTAGCCTGGGCAACACGGTGAGACCCCATCTCAACCAAAAATACAAAAAAAAAAAAAAAAAAAAAAAAAGCCAGGCATGGTGGTACATGCCTATAGTTCCAGCTACTCAGAAGGCTGAGGTAAGAGGATCACTTGAGCCCAGGAGGTCAAGGCTGCAGCGAGCTGAGATTGTGCCACTGCACTCCAGCCTGGGTAACAGAGCAAGACCATCTTAAAAAAATAAAAATAAAAATAAAATAAAATAAACATATAAGTGTTCAATTTTTGTTTAAGGTATGTCTCCTCTAAAGTGTCTTGCTTATTAATACTAATGATACATAGTCCATGCTCTGGAAAACACTGATCTGGTTTAAATTGACTCATTTTACCAAGAAGAATCTGAGCCATAAGTAGAACTCAGATTTTCTAACTTTCAATTCACTTATCTTTCCACCCACTTAATTTTGCAAGCTAAAATATACCTGCACTTGGAGAATAAAAATAATTTTAAAAATGACAAAATACTGGCAAATCAGTCACCTAACTCTGGCAACCATTAATATCTAGAGAGACAGTCCAAAATTATTGGAATTAGTTGTCAAAAATATCCAAGGTTTAGTGCTCTCTATCCAGTCATGGATAATTTACATGAGAAGTGAAGTAATGACTTCTCCTAAACTAAATAAGTCTCCTAAGTTTACCAAAAAAATAAAAATAAGTCTCCTAAATGAAAAAAAATGCATATTACAGGGAGTGAACAATACAGAAGTTTGATTTTTAAAATGCTGATAAAGATATAAAGGTTCCTCATTCTCAAGGATCTCATGTCACATGTACATATGGATTTTGCTTCCACATACAGGTCTCTTCAGAGGGACTAGTTCAGTTGACTGATGAGTCTCATTAGAAAGAGCCCTGGCTGTGGAATCCAGTGGCTTTTGTGCTCTTACTACATATATCATCAATCAGCTGTGTGACCCTGGGCAAGTCACTTCCCCTCTTCTAGCCTCTGTCCCTCTAGTGTGAAAAGAGAGGCAAGACCAAATGACTCCAAAGTTCCATGATTAGCCACACAGTTTACACACCACTATTTACCGATGAAAGAGCAGAAACAATTCAGGTTCTGAAGTCACTCCAAACCTGTTCTTTCTCTTTGCAATTTTATTTTATGCTTTCCCAGACAATGCAAAGATAAATGCCATCCAGATCCATCCACATATAATCAGAATTAGCAAGACTTTAAATAAAGAGAAGTGAAATTGCAATTTACGACTGTAGACTGAGCTTCTAGATATATCTATTCCAAAAGAGAACAAAGAAGCCAGAATTCCAGTTATAACAACAAAACAAAAATGACAGAATATGTGATTGAACTAAGGCGTTCCAGAAATGGCGTTGTTCTTTTTTTTTTTTTTTTTTTAAACTAGGAGCTGGTAAAATTCTTAGTTTAGCCATTATGCCCCAGAACAGTAATGGTGCTGAAACACAGTAAGCAGAACAGAACCAGATGTATAAAGATATTCACATTTGTACCACAGGCACTGCTTTTCTTTAACTGCTGAACTGCTGTATCAACACTGTTCTATTACCAACTAATTATAGCTAACAAAGCCCACTGCACGGAGTGTGTCTCCTCTATTTTTTCCTCTTACAAAAGTACAGTGCCGACATTCAATGAATGTTAAGTGGTAACAATTTCATTCTTTGAGCACTGCATGCAATATGAATTCATGGTCCTTCTCCTAGTGCCATCTGAGGTGTTTTTATGTGCATCAGGCTAACTACCGTGTCAGCCACTGAAACCTCTCAGATGACATATCGCTGGGTCATAAATATCCCACTGGAGATGTATTGTCCAGGGTTAAACGTTTCCCTCCCTTCTAACATGGCAATCACGTTAATCAGCTTAAAATTCTGGGTAATGGCCATGCATTTGAGAAAAAAAGCCATGTGATACTGTACTGAGTGCCCATTATTCCACACAGTATGTTGGTCTGTCAGTTGGTCAAGCAGTAGGTCAATAACCATGTCTTAAGCACCTACCTGTGTACCAGGTACCCTGGTATGTATAAAGAAGACAAAGAAGCAATAAAGATGGTTCCCTCAAGGATTCTGCCAATTTACTATTCAACAAATGCTTACGAACATGCCTGGTAGCTGCTCTGTCATCTAGTCATTTCATAAGCATTTATTGAGCACCTTTTATGGGCCACAGACTGTGCTAGTTGCTGGAGAGACAGCTACCAGCCAGTCTGAGATGGTCCATGTGATATGTAAATAGGTGATTTATGAAATAATGCACAAAGTGTTATAATTAAGAATGTTTGAGGTGCTATGGAGTAAAAGGAAAAAATATCCAGCACTGCCTATGGGCTAGGAAGAAGGACAGGTAACATCGCAGTGGGTACAGAACACAAGGTAGTATGTCGATTTCAAATGCATGAGACAAAGGATTGGCACTATTAGGAGCTCAGAAAAAAGACGCATGAGAGTGGCCGGAAGCTGGGACCTCACTTGGAATTAAAATAAGCACAAGACTTGGAAACTCAGGAAGAAGGCCATCTAGAGAACTATTAAGAGTGGTGTGAAAGCACTTAGCATGTTCAGGGACTTGTGAGTAAACAAGCATGGCAGAAGCAGAGTCACTATGAAGGTGAGCAGAAGAAGATTTGAAAGGCCAGCGGGATTAGGGTCTGAACCTCAGGGAGCCAGACTATGGGGCTTGAACCTGGAGGGCATGGAAAACATCTTTCTCCCTCTACCCAGTAAGAGGAACAGAGGGCCACAGGGAAAGCTGAATTTTAGGAAAAGTGGGGTTGCTCCCTACAGGATGGGAGGTGGGGGGATTCTTGAGGAAAGGTTGGTTTGTAATTTATTGCTAAGAATCTAGGCATATAGTGACAAAACCAAATCCATTTGAGAAGAAAATACAAAAGAGAGAATGTGAAGGCAACAGGAAATTGATGGTTATCGTAAACAGAAACCATCATGATAATCACATAAATGTCTACTGTAAGGGAGAAGTAGAGAAGTAGTCAAAAATGGACTACAACATCCTACACCGAGTCTCCCGTAGCTCTATCTTACAGCCATCTATACCACTGATCAGGACACGAACATCATTTTTTGGCTGAACAGAGTAATAGTGATGATGATGATGATGAGAAATGGCAGCAGTTTTCATTGAGAAGCCAGGCACTGTACAGGGCACTTTACATGGATCACTTTCATTTGACCCTTACAGCGATAGGCTCTTTTTCCCATTTGGCACACAAAGACACTGAGACTCAGATTAAGCAATAGGGCAAAGGTACAGGGATAGGCGGTGGCTCTGCCCCAGTATGACTGCTCAATGTCTGCTTTACTCCAGCTTCTACAATCTCCTCTTACACAAAACAGCACACAGAGATCTAAGAGCAGATTCTGTTCTAAAATGGGACACATAGTTTTAGGCATGACTGATATATATATATATATATATATATTTTAGACAGAGTCTCGCTCTTGTCGCCCAGGTAGAGTGCAGCGGCACAATCTCAGCTCACCGCAACCACCTCCCAGGTTCAAGCTATTCTCTTGCCTCAGCCTCCTGAGTAGCTGGGACTACGGGTGTCTGCCACCACGCCATGTTGGCCAGGCTGGTCTCGAACTCCTGACCTCTGGTGATCTGCCTGCCTTGGCCTCCCAAAGTGCTGGGATTACAGGCATGAGCCACCATGCCCGGCCACAACTGATTCTTAAAAAGTAAGTTTATCAATTCAACCCAAAGTTCGGAAAAAACAATAGAGACATGCCTAAAACTATTATTTTAAAATCATAGTTTTAAATCAATCATTACAACATCATGAACAAAATGTGGATTATTTCCAAACACTGCCCGGCCTCAAACATGTCTTCACCTAGCTCAATCCAGTAGAAAGAACATTTAAGAGCCATCAAACACACGAGCTTGTTTTTTTAATGTTGTAGGGGAGAGAGTTGGGAGTGGGGTTTACAAAGAGCATTAACTGACCCTAACTGACTCTACAAGATTTCTTTTTTATTAAAATTCAGCCCAAATTGAGAACAAATTCTGTCTTTTCTTCCTTTCCAACTCATCAAAGCCCAGTTCCCCAAAGCTTAATGTCCCACAAGTAGTTGTTAATGGGCTTCATTGTTTAGTTAATTGTGCTTATTGGAAGTGCAGGTAACTTCATATTTGCATGGCTAATGGGCCTTCTTTAAAGTGTGTGGCCATTTTAGTTGGCTTTTAATGGTCTGTATTGTTTTTTCCCAACTTTGAGTTGAATTGATAAACTTACTTTCTAAGAACCATCAATGCCTAAGACAAAAAGACCATTTTTTACTACATAGGGGACATCATTTATGTGAGTTTGAAGACAAATGCTTATTTGTAAGACAACATGATGTCAACAGTTAACCACCTTTCAAAATTAATTCAATACAATAATTATTAGACTTAATATTTGTTTCTCTGGAGGTGGTTTTGTAACAATAAAGAACTATTTTACCCTACCTCTTTATCCCTTGCAGAAATGGCTGGTTCACTTTTTAGCCACAAAACTCACATAGTTCCCACTCAACCAAAGAACTCATGAAAGACTACTTTCTTCCCTCTCTGGAAATGCATACTTACTACCTTGGCAGAGTATATCATAGTTTCCTCATGATTTTCACAGGGTTTGTATATTCAAGTTGTAGACGTGATGGGTTGACTTGCCCAAGATTGCCCAGCTAGTACGTGGCTGAGAAGAGAATCAAATCTAGGTCTGACTGCAATTCCAGTGTTAAGTAACTTCAAACACTAACAAAGAGAACTAACTACCATCTACTGTGTTGTGCTACAACAGGAGTGGCATGTCCAGAACTCTTTCAACAGGGAAAAGTTTGTTCACTCCTGATTTAGTCACTCAACAAACATTTACTAAGCAACAACTAAATGTTAGAGCTCTGATAGAAGCTTTATTACTACTAATAATCACGCCTAATATTTAGCAGTATTTACTATGTGCCAGGGGCTTTTTCTAAATTATTACCTTTAATCTTCTCAAAATCTCTGTGTGATGTTTGTGTATGGCTATGTGTGTGTGATATTCTGAATTCTCCAAACTTCACTTAAGGTCAAACATTAAGCTTGGAAGTTAGAATCTGGATTCTGGCCTATCTAAACCATGAGCCTATGTTCTTTGTATTGTATAACTTTGTAACTTACAGATAATGAAAAGCAATGCAAATAATTTTTGTCTACAGATGTAAATAAATTATGTCCAGTGGAGGTTCAATCGACTTCCCCTCCACTTTTGATCCATTTGCAAATTAATTTCAGCATTTTTTTTATTCCATATAAATTCATGGTTCTACAAATCTGTTACAACAACTTTCTTGGTTCCCTCATTCATTAACAACCTAAGTAAATTTTCTGACAGGTGTTTGTATATCTGTATTTGAGTCAATTTTTAAAAAATTATTCTTTTGCAGAGGTTACAAAGATGCCATTTTTACTATCTTGAACCTCACATTTTCATTTGGGAGGGCATACATACCAAACTGTAATCAATGTGACCACAAATTATATATACCTATGTACATACTGGGGAGGGAGAATGGAGAAAGAATAAAGTGATTAAGAGGTCACTTCAGCAAACAGTGAGGTCACTTACAGAATCCATAAGACCTGGCTTTGGACCATGGCTTTCCCACTACCTAGGTATGACACTCTGGACAAGTTTACTAAACCTCTCAAAGCCTCATTTACCTCATCTGTAAACTAGGGATAATAATAGTACTTGCCTCATAAGATTGACTATCAACACAAAAATTAAGTAACTATCTTTTTTTTTTCTTAACTGACGGGGTCTCTCTCTCTCCCAGCCTGGAGTGTAAAGGTGCGATCATAGCTCACTGCAGCCTTGAACTCCTGGGTTCCAGGGATTCTCCCACCTCAGTCTCCCAAGTAGCTGGGACTACAGGCATGTGCCACCACACCCAGCTAATTTTTATTTTCTTATTTTTTGTACAGACAGGGACTTGCTATGTTGCCCAGGCTGGTCTCCAATTCTTGGCCTCAAGTGATTCTCCCACCTTGGTCTCCCAAAGCACTGGGATTACAGGTGTTAGCCACCATGCCCAGCTTAAGTAACTATTGCTTGTAAAGGGCCCAGTGCATATCGAATGCTCAGTAAGTGTTAGCCATCATTATTGAGATTCTTCTATGAGAAATATTGATGAAAGAAATTAGTTCTATTTAAAAATGGGTAGATCTTCACAAAAGAAGGTGCATTTTACCTGGGACTTGAAAGGTTAGGTCACCAAGCAAAGAACTGGAGTAATGTCATTGGACATAAAAGAAACAGAATTTAAATTAAAGAGGGAGAGAGTCATGAAAGGATCAACAAAGGTGAGTCATAGTGCCAAATGTACAAAGAGGTTAATTCCCAGGGGGACACTGCGTTTGTCAGGTGACCTGAATTTTTCTAAATTTGTTAAAGCTTGTGCCTCTCTACTTCACAGTTGTATGAAGATTACTAAAGCCAAATAGGAATGCATTATCCAGGTACCAATTTACATAAAAATCTAGACACCAAATCATCATAACTACAGTTGTGACTACTCACCAGTTCAAATACCCTTCAGGAATAAGTGGTTATTTTATTCTAAACTTTATAAGCAACAAAAAAATATGAGTTCAAAGTACAAACCACATTTTATACAGATCGAACTTTATACAACATACTTTAACAGTTAGCTTGCATTCAGTGTGCACGCATATGCATCCCTATACACACATGAAAATAACACACAAAGCCAATTACATCCTTGCTCTTACCCTGGACGTAACTGCTTTCTTTCTGTACCTGGTTATATGTCATTTCTACATTTTATTAGTCTTGTTATGGCTCACATCAAAATTTCCCCTGCTCTATTTCCAATCAATTGCTTTCTTGGATACTTTGGACAGGAGAATAAACTTCAGATAATTCTCAATTCTGTGTCAACATTTGCTAAAAGTTTACTAGAAACTCTTAATGCACCATGTTTGCATAATCCCATCTGTTTGCTCCTTTTTATTCCTTCATATGCTCAAGTGAATGCTAAACTGTAAAAGGCCCACTATCTATACATATGAGTTCTACAAAGTTGCCTACTGTAGAGACTTGCAGGTCTCCTATAACTCAGGAATATTAACTGTCTCTGTTAAGAGCAATGATGGATAAGATGGAAAAGATTTAACTTTCAATTTTGGGCAGGAAGATTACTTCCTCAAAAAGCCTTCTCCTAAAAACAAAAACAAAAACCTCACAGGTACTCCCTGTGCCCTACTATTAGAGCTCATCCCAGCTCTAGTCTCTGGAGGTTCTGCCCTGTGATTGTTTCAAGCTCTCTTCCTCATGAAGAGGTGCACACGTGACTGCCGCCATCGATAAAGGCTGAAGTGAGTGTACTTAGCTAAAGGGCATTGCAATAATTTTTCTCTTCCACGTGAGAAAGTTAGCCTTGAAAATTCTCTGGCTCACTGCTTGTTTTTAAATCATCTTTTGGGGAGGGGTGGCCAAGGGGGCATGTTAAGTTCAAATCAGCCCCTCTTCCCACTCCCATATCAATTGCTTTTTTAAAATAATAATAAGATAGTAGCACCTATCAAGCCTTCAGATTTGCTTTGAAGACAGTGCTAATGACTCAACATTTTAATGGGCAATGCCCCCCAATGTCCATTGTAGGAAAGCAGTCCTCGCTGATAGATTAAATTTGATTAGCACTGGGGCTGGCGCTGTTCCGTGGAGGCAACGTGATTCCTGTAGGAATCTAGGGTGAATGGTAGCCTGAGAAACAGTCAGTGAAAAGATTTATAATCTCCAACAACAAATCAGCCCCTGGTTCCAAAGAAATCATTGTGTCTTTCCCACCCCTGCTGTAGCATGTCATCTATACTAGGAAACACACTGAGTATCTTGAACCTGTCAATGAGTGCAGCAGGACTAGAATATAATTTTTCTTTGTTTGCCCTGACTCTTAAATGTTTGCTTCCAGAGCCAAAGCCCGTCAGTACTCCCATTATGGCCTTGCAGAGGGGATGTGAGAATAGTCAGGAATTTTGATGGGAGTTTACCACAGCAAAACTTCGCAGAGCACTGGTGGCAATTTAGGAAGCAGGTAATTTTTAAAAGCACTTGGCCTGAAGGGTATGGACAAGTTCACACACACATTTGATGTTTCCACGGCTTGCACGGCTGAAGAAATGAGCTATTTCCATTCTCCTCTCATTCCGGAGTGAAAGAGTAAAACCTCAGCCAGGTCTGTCCGGGACACTTTACTAACCAGAAAGCACAGCCTGGGGAAAAAATGCAATAAGATCTCCCGCCAGGTCCAGTTCAGGCCCCTTCATGATGAGAGGCCAAACATCAGGAAAATTTGGTAGCAGTAATGCTGGGTTTCTGAGTTACAGTGTTTTCTCACAAGTGATTGAGTATAATTCACTCAACTTGTTCTATGCAAACTGGACTTGTGTTTAAGTCCCAGTTAGGACTTAAATCCAAAGAAAGTTAACTACTTTGCCCCTCTGACCTGCCTGCTATTCCCTTCCATCTTTATCATGTATATTGGTAGAATCTTTCATACTTTTTCAAAAAGTTGACTCATACATAATTTCAATTCATTCTCATCTTATCAGTAAAAAGGGCACTGTAATTATTCCCATTGGAGTCTAAGAACCAGAAGGGTTGAGTGACTTGTTCATGGCCAATGTTAGCAGCAGAACTGGATCCACAGTGTATACTTCCTAACCCCCAGTAATAAAAATAATCACTAACATCAATGAACACTATTCCCACGCTTAGGCACCGTGCCAAGCACTTTATGAACATTACCTCATCCATTCCTTGAGAGAACCCTATAAGGTAGGTATTATTAATCCCATTTTACAGATGAGAAATACTGGACTTACGAGGTTACATAATTTCCCCATAGTCAGAGATGCTATAAATCATGAGGCCTCTGTTATAAGAGGAATAGAATTCCTCAGCTTACCTATAGTCCCTCCCTGTCCAATGCTTTTGTCTACACAAACTCAATGCTAAGTTGAAGAATTGTAAGTTTTCTCCTGATTTCAAATAAATTCCTTTTAAAATATCTAATAAATTTATGAATTCTAGTTTGGTCCATTTTGATACTGTCAAAAAGAAAACACACTACAAACTGAAAAGTGCTGTCTTTTGTCAGGTGTTTTTACTGATCCAAGTATTATTTGCTTCTATCTCTTATTTCGTTTAAAAGAAAAACAGATGGTTTAATATAAATTCCTGCATGAAGTTTTCTAGACTCCCCAGCAAACTTTATGAGCATAGTAAGTTCTAGAGACAAACAGCATGGATTTAAATCCCAAATACACAAACGGACAACCTCTGGAATATGGGCAAGTTACTCAACCTCATACTTCAGTATTCTCACATCTGTGTTAGGGGTAAAAATACTTCATAAGGATGTTATGAAGAAGTAATGAGAATGCACTGAGCACGGTATAAACGACCCATAATTACTGGAATTGTTTTGTTGTTATTTCTGCCTCTGCAAAATTTCTCAGGATTGCCCTAATTTCACTAGGTTGAAAAAACCTGAACACGCTCCTTGATGAAGTGTTCCAAATACAGGTCTCTCATAAACGGATCATAAAGCATCCTACACCCTAACTGGGAAAAAAAATCATGTCATTTTACACTTCATAAGTCAATTCCATCTCTTAAAATTATTATTCATCCGGTACTATTAAAACTGTCATCTTCTATAGCACCTCAGTACTCCTATCAGATAGGTAGGTGTTCTTGAACACAATGTCCTGTGTTAATCTGGTCAAACAGGAGCCATCTGCAAAGCCAGAATGGCAAGGGACAAGCAAATTTCCCCGATCCACAAAGGGGAGTTTCCCCAAAATATAAGAAGTTTTATTTTTACTGTGAAAATGCTTTTTTTACCCTAGTTATGTAATATATGCTTACTAAAGTTAGGGATAATTAACGTTAGTAAAATTAAGAATATGTATATAAAAAGCAAAGAAAGATGAACCCATAATTCTGCCTCCCAGAGATAGCTACTAGTAACATTTTGGTATCTTTCCATTTCATCTTTCTGCTATGCATTTTAAAAATATAATTGGAATCATTCTGCATGCAAAATGTTATATTCTGGGTTCTCTTTCTTTCTGTTTTGTTTTGTTTTGTTTTTTCTCTCTCTCTCCGTTTAGACCATTATAACGTCAGCATTTTCCATGTTACTGCAGACTCTTTATAAACGTTTTCACTGGCTGTGGGATATTTCACAGGTTAGTTTTGTCACAATTTTCTTAACCATTTCCCTTTGCTATACCCCCCAAAGGCTTTTAAGCTGTCAGGCCCAGACAAGATTTCTAGACACACAGCCCTAAGGATGGGGCCTGCCTGTGGTCATAAACCAAGCCATTTTGGGAACTAGGTACATCACTTTTCACGATAGGTAAGAATCACCATGAGTCCTACTCTTCAAATGCCAACAGACCCTGAGTCCAGTGATGTGTGAACCCCAAATGCCAGTAGTTGTGGTCAACAATTACAGCAACTCCTCTAAGATAAATAAAATAATGTTCTCGACAGGCCCGGCCACCCACGGTGAGCACAGGGAAGAGCACAAACACCTCCCACCCACCTCTGCTGCCTGTGTTCCAACGCAAACCAAGGGTGCAGATGTGAATTCCTTCTTTTCTCCTCTTGCCCTACTCAGTTTATTTCCAAAAATCACTGTTCCATCACCACTCAACACCATTTGCCATGAACTGCACCATAAAACACACTTTTTAAATAACAGACCACGTTCATTATATTTTCTTTTTTAAAAAAGAAGGCAGAAGGGCAAGCATTAGGTAGAAAAAACAATGTAGAACTTGCAATAGTCATAGACTGTAACACTGAAATCAGAAATCACAATTACCAAGGCTCTTGTAACACCCTCATGCACGTGTATGATCATCATCTTAAAATCCAAGATTCAAAGCTAAGTCTTTGAATTCAAAAATGGTTGTGTGGTCTTACAGAACAACTTCTAAGTTGCATTTGCATTTCTTATGGTTCAAACAAACAAACAACAAACACGAATTTTTGTTTTAAGCAGTTAAAGGTTAAGCAAAGACAAAAGAGCATTTTTGCACTTCCAGGCACAGTAGCTGGAATTTTGAAAATCTTCACCGTTCCTGTTAAAACAAGATTGAGAAACAGGAAAGAAACTGCTTCAAGTTGAAAGTCAGGATGGCTTAATGGAAAACAATGGGCTTTGTCAGGATAAGAGCTGGGCCTGAATTCTGATTCAAGCCACATGCGGGAGGGATAAGCAGCCACTTCAAAGGGTTCTTTGAGTGTTAAACATGGTATCTACAATGCCAAGCACCATCTCTGGCACACAGAGTGTAAGGATTGCAGAATTATTGTCAACAAGAAGAAAAGCCTATACTGCAAGGAGGAGGAAGCTGTCAGGGAGTCATATTGCACTGACAATTTATGAGTGTAAGTAATCGTAAGCATAAGGTCAAGGACCTAGAGATTAAGAACCTAGGACTATTGCTTCTTTTTGTTAACTTCATGAAGCAAACCAAGAACTGAGAACAAAAAGTACACTCTTCCTAGACTTCTTGGTTTGTCTTGAGGCAGCCTGCCCAATTTAGAGTCCTTGGGTACTTTGTGAATTTCTCAGCAACTGCAGAGACTGGTTCTCCGCCCTCATGTCAATCCCCTACACAGAGCCATGGCAACTTTATGCCCATCACTCACTTTAGTCCAAGGCCAGGCTCCTAAACCCACCCTGATTGTAGGTGGCACTCGGAAAAATCCTAACGCAGGCTTCACACCGCTCAGAGACAAGTCATTCTGCTTGTCTGCCACTGCTTGTGTTTCACTTCAATTCTAGTAAATGGGCTTCTGCCTCTTTCCTGTTGTTAAGCTTTGCTATCCTACCACAACTCCAGGGACTGCAGTATGTCCTTGTCCTGTTCCTTGAAGGGTAGTCTCCTGTTTTAAAATTTTTGCTCTGAAACTCCAAAATATCCATTAGATGTTTGCCACTTGCTCTGCATTTTAGAGGTTGTTTTGTTTCGTTCTGAGATAGAGTCTCACTCTGTTACCCAGGGTGGAGTGCAGTGGCACCATCTCAGCTGCAACCTCTGCCTCTCAGGTTCAAGAGATTCTCGTGCCTCAGCCTCCCAAGTAGCTGGGATTACAGGGGCCTGCCACCACGCCCAGCTAATTTTTGCATTTTTAGTAGAGATGGGGTTTCACTGTGTTGGCCAGGCTGGTCTTGAACTCCTGACCTCAAATGATCTGCCTACCTTGGCCTCCCAAAGTGCTGGGATTGCAGGCATGAGTCACCATGCCCAGTCTGCACCACATTTACTTTGGGTTAGAAGATCCCCACGTGTGTCTGTCCTTAGGCCTGACGTCACATGCTGTCTTCTCTGACATCAGTTCTCTAAGTACACTGCTCATTGTGATTTCTTGTCCTCTCCAAACCCACAATTCACACCAGCCCCAAATGCAGATAGTCTCCCAGATTCCACAGCAGTGCTGGTTTAGACTATTCTGTCTCCTTCACCATTTCCCAGATGTCATGGTATATGAAAGCAGAATTACCATCATCTACTTAATTCACCCCACAGGACAAACTATTCTCACTCAACTACAAATTATTTTCCTAATGTTGGACTTTTTTTCTTCCTCCTCATGGAAACTATTTTAGTCCATGTCCTCTGCACTGGTCACTCAGCCAGGACTCAGTCCACTTGACAGTCCAGGCACCCCAAACACCACCTCAACACTGTGACTCTCTTGCTATAGTGATATCAAGATACCCCAATTCACAGATTTGTGGCACCAGAAAGCAGTTTTAGAAACTTACTTTATATCTTACAGATAAGAAAATATCAAAGTGTGAGTCAGTGGCAAGGCTGAAACTAGGAATTTTCAGACCTAGAGTACTTCAGGCTACTGTTCACATGGTTCTTAGATGAGTGACATGGTTTGGCTGTCTCCCCACCCAAATCTCATCTTTAATCGTAGCTCCCATAATCCCCATGTGTCATGGGATGGACCCAGTGGGAGGTAACTGAATCATGGGGGCGGGTTTTTCCCGTACCCTTCTCATGATAGTGAATAAGTCTCACAAGATCTGATGGTTTTATAAAGGGCAGACCCCCTGCACATGCTCTCTTTCCTGCCACCGTGTAAGACATGACTTTGCTCCTTCTTCACCTTCTGTCATGATTGTGAGGCCTTCCCAGCCGTGTGGAACTGTGAGTCCATTAAACCTCTTTTTCTTGATAAATTACGCAGTCTCAGGTATTTCTTCATAGCAGTATGAAAATGGACTAATACAATGAGTATGTCTATGAACCAATGAAAAAAACAAATCCTCTGCACATTCCCCTGGAATCTCAAATTCTTCATTCCAGCCCAGTCTCCACATATTTTTTTAATACTCCCATACTGACATGTTCTTTTAGGAAATTTCTTTCTTCCATAGGCCAAAGATTCCTCAAGGTAGAGAAAATATTTTCCTTCTTAAATTTTTCCACTCAGTTTTAGATGTTCAGCTGAAAAAGTTAATAGCCTTGAGTGTTCCTTCTGTAATTCCATGACTTACGAGAGTGAGGTTTCCATTTGCCACTCTCTCCTGCATTATCATCAATCCCTGTAGCCTTTCAGTGGAAAGTCCAGGAACTAATAATACAAAGAATTCTAAGTAACTTCAGCCTAAAAGCTTAGAATGCTTGAAATGTAAGGATCCTTGGAGACCATCTGCTCTAACCAGTATTAGTCTCATTTTACAGAGTAAGGAATGGAGGCCTACACCATTTGACTCTTAACCCAATATGCTCTTCTCCATGCCATTCCCCAACCTCCAAACAATGAATTCCTCCATATTTGTTTCTGAGTGAAGATGTCATCCTAGGTCATGCTTCTCTATAGAATCTCAATCAGTGGAACTATCCCAAAAATATGTTTGTGGGTCTGGATTGCATTTACCTCATGCTTCTTCATGACTTCAATTCCATCCACATGGTTTTATCATGAACATTGTTTGGAAAAGAAAATAAAATAGTCAAATCCAAACCTTTAATCCACAAGTCTGTCACTGCTTCCTTGACAGATTAGCATGGCCTATAGATTCAGGCAAAGTTGTGTGTCATTGACAAGCTGTAAAACCCAGGTCACCCTTGGCAGCCTCTTTTAGCCTTGGTTTTCTTATCTGCAAAATGGGAATAACACCACTCACTTCCTAGGGTTATGATATAATATATTACAACAATTAACACTTGGCTTGGTACACAATAAGCATTGAATAAATGGTAGCCATATTATTTATTATCATTACTATTATTATCATTTCTGTAGATTTTGCCTTGTCTGCTTTGGCTCTTTTTGACTGGTCTCCTTGTTCTAACTTAAGCCATATGACCCTATAGGCCAGAAAATGTAAGAAGAAAGAGAAGGGATTCCCCAAAAGCAGTGTTGAACCAAGTTAGGGCAATAAGATGAGGAAAAGATCATCAGAATAAAAAAAATCAAAATCATAAGGGGGTTAGTTTTACACTCTAGGCTGTCACAAATTTTGTATCAAGACTGATACATTGGGCATTACATTGAAACATTTTCCCCCATAATGCATTTATGAGATTATCATTTCAATTTTGTTAAACAGTGCTAGATTCAGTTTGTTTGTGTGCCTGGCACATAGCAGGAATTCAATGAGTGAATGAATAAAAGAATGACTGTGCCAAATAAGCAAATTATATATATGTAATATATATATAATATATATATAATTTTATAATATATATATCAAAACTCTGAAACAGCTGTATTTGCTATTTCATTTACAAGGTTTAAGTAAGTTTTAGAATATTTCTATCTTAACTGGAGATATCAATTAAAACGCTTTGTTGGAGAAAATGTATCATTTCCTATAATGCAAAATATAAGAATTCAAATATACTTTTGGAAATTTATAGGTGTTTTCATTTATTCATGACTCATGATAGCTTGAAAGCAGCTATTATGTCAAGGCAAATTATTAGCTCTCACTATTGTATAATAAACAGAGCTATAATTCATGTTTATTTACAAATATTCTTTCTAGTTATTATGAGATTTAGCACATGTCCATCTATTATGATTGTTAGTTTCCTTTTGTTTTCTTTTAAGGAAAGGCTACTTGCTAAATAACCAATCAATAAACATCTCTAATCAGCTACCTTGGTGCTGTTAACAATGGAATGTGCAATTATTTCAGTCTCCCATATTCCCATTTATATAGAATGATCTGGATCAGCTGCTGGGTCAACTTTCTGACAGTCAGTCCAACATATTTGAAGATAAGTGAAAAGTTGCTATAGTAATATGTATATGAGAACTCTTCATGGCAATGACCATGAGGGATCCAATCAAAGAAACATTAGCCTGGTAAGAAGAGCCTCATGGTCAGAGGGAGAAAGTCAAATGTGAGAACTCACTAATGAATTTTATTCCTTGGGCATGTTGAACTGGAACCTAAGGGCCTTGCTAGGAAGATATAAATAAATACGCGTAAAGATAATGTCTGTGGCTGGAAAATATGAAGAACTCTTTCTTTATGTGCCCATGACCTGGCTCCAAGGACAATCCTCAAAAAGTGGTTTCACAATTGTTTTCAGTGATATTGGTATTGCAGGAATTGGTCAACCAATAGAACATGCACACACACATATACACACACACACGTATATATTTTGTATGCATTTTATTATTATTATTTTACCTATTCTGGTAAATTTATTAAAAAGAAAGAAAAGTCTGGCTGAGTGGTTTACAGTCACCCTTCAAACCCAATAGTCGTTCTCATGCTGAAATTCTGGGATCATCCTATATCTTTCTCTTTCCTCAAAAGCTATAGTTCAGCTATTCCCAGGTAAGAACTGCCTTACTTATATGTACTTTGTAAACTTTTTTCCCCTTTTTCTTTCTCTTTCTTTTGTTTCCTTCTTTTATTTTTTATTTTTTGAGACAAGATCTTGCTCTGCCACCAGGCTGCAGTGCAGTGGACTGATCACAGCTCACTGCAGCTCTGGCCTGCCAGACTCAAGCAATCCTCCCACCTCAGCCTCTCAAGTAGCTAGAAATACAAGTATGTGCCACCACACTCAGCTTTTTTTTTTTTAATTTTTGATAGAGACAGGGTCTTGCTATGTTGCCCAGGGTAGTCTCAAACTGCTGGCCTCAAGTAATAACCCTGCGTTGGCCTCCCAAAGTGCTGGGATTACAGGCAGGAGCCACCTTGCCCAGCCCTTCCTTCTTTTCTTCCTTCTTCCTTTTCTCCCTCCCTCTTTCCTTCTTTCTTTTTTTTTTTTTTTTCTGACTTGGGAATACACTAAAATTTGAAGAGAAAAATTGAAAGCAGAAAAATGCTTTGAGTCACAACCAATTCTTTTCAAATAGTCCACAAACCTGGTCCTCCTCATTTGGACAATTACAGCCAAAAGAAGGATCTAGTTTCAAAGTGCAGCTGCTCATTTGAAGTGGGATAAGCATGGTTAATTTTTTCAATGAAAAAATGGTGATGAATGGAATAGAAAATAAAGATATCTTTAAAGCTAGACCAAAGAAAAAGTTGTTTTAACTCCAGAAGGTCATCAATTTGGAAATATTATCCAGAGAATTTTTCAAATCACAGAGAAGAGCTTCCAGGAAATCTTAAATGACTACTAATGAAAAGTATTCCTTAGAGTCCAGTTGAAATAAAAGTCACAATAGTCACATATGTAATTCTATGCCCTAAAACACCCAGCTGCAGGGGAATCTATAGGAGCCCAATGGGATCCCAGTGTTCACAATTATCTTCTTTGTAAACCACAGAGCAATAGTAACAAAGGTCTTTACAACTTTTATTAATAAAAATGTATTGTAAATTGCAATCATATTTAAATTCTTATGACTTCATAATATTATTTTGCAAACTAAAACAAAAAAATGATCTTGAAAACCATAGTTAATTGTGATCACATGAGTATTTTGCTTTGTGGAAATTTATTGCATGAACATGCTTAATTTGTATACATTTTAACTTGCATGATGTGTCAATTAAAAGCTTACTAATTAAAAAGAAACTATACTCAATCTTCTCCTTCCATATGAAATGTTTTTCCTAGATACATTCTTTTAAATAATATGGGAACACAAAATTGCGAATCTCCTTCAAAGTCTTACAGAAAAAATTATAAGCTGTGTTTGAAAGTTATTTTTTTAATTTTAGTTTTTAAATATAATTTCAAAAATAAATTATTTTTATTCCATGTGAGGCATACTAAATTTAATACCTCTCCAAATAACCAAAGGGCATTTTGTATCAAGCACCTACACTGTGTTGGTATATCATTATGACTAGCATGCCTTTTCTTTTTGAAAATAGTCTTCACACATATTTTCTTTTTGAAAACAGTCTTCACATTATGCCCTTCAAAGGGCATAATGGGCACTATAGTTACCTGTTGCCTTGTGGAGTTTTATCAATAATGTAGTTAATAAACAGATGTTTTGTGGGTAACCACACTGTGTTATAGGTTATCTAAGAACTCATACCTTTGCTTTGACTTCCACCAGCATTCACGAATTAAGAAAACCTCAGGGGAGAGGGGAGGTGTTGTGTGAAACAGAGCATTCTCATTTGTCACCAAAATTACTGACTTCTGAAGTCAGTAATTATTTTTATTGTGTTTATTTGTTTTCAAGAAAATAAGTGGGAGAATCTTACAGTGACTTCTGAGTCCTCTGTCTTAAGGATACCTCTTAAAGGGTCAATTAAGATATGTATTTCATAGTAGTTGCTTAAAAAGATGACTAACAAGTTTTTAAAAAAAAAAAAAAATATGTTAACCATTTTCTGTGGCCAACTGCCTGAAAAGCTTCAGATTGCTTTATATTTCCAACCAACACTGACTGGCATTTACTCTTAGTAAGCAGAAGTTGTCACAAACGACAGAAAGTGATTAGCAATCACTTGCTACACGACATGAGATAGTCTTAAAACTCCCATTTACCCCCTACTGAACCAATATCTTAGCTTTTTCTAGAGGACATGAACAAGTATTTCTCTAGCAACTAACATAAGTGAAAATACAAGCCCTAGCTCCGTAGAATGCCACAAATTTGGTCACAAAGGAAAATGAAAGCAAGCACCCTAATACTAACTCAAGACACTTTACTTGGAGAAAAACAGCCTGCATCCCATAACATTTTATGATACCAAATGAGATGCAGGCAATGTAATTTCACTTATGTGATTCACTTACAGGCGATGCAAATGCAATCTTGCTGATTACATTTAAAACAAAGGACTGAATCTGCTTATTTATAGAGCAGGCCCATAGTCATGCAAAAATCATGCTACCCCCCACCTGGTGTGGAAGAAAAAGAAAACAATCAGGCTGAAGACCTTTACATCTCCACAGAAAGAAAAATGATGTTAACGTGAACCCTGGGTTGACCCAATATGCTTAACAACGTGGCTTCTTGGTGCCCTGAATAGAAAACAAGGTCAACTGTGTGAGTAATCGTTAGCTGAGGTGTTCAACCCACATGCAAACATGTCCAATGTTTTATTTGTTTTTTAAATAGCCAAAAGGAGTGTTCTGCAAGCATTTTCATCTATGTTTAATTTTAAACCTTCATGTGGGTGTGCATACACACACATACACTTATTTCAATATGGACTGCATAGATATATAATTTCTACAGTGAAATAAATACTGCTACTGCCAGTATATTCACCAGTTGGACTCTGCACAATGCGTATTTTATGAACTTCTCTGCCTACTAAGTTGGGGTCTTGAGCATTCCAGAGCCACTGTTTTTAATCATCACCAAAAACTAGAGCTTTTATTAGATAATTTCCTCATTATGAAGTTCAATAGTTCAACTTAATGTGAAGTTCAACAGTCTCAACTAAATGTGAATTTACTGCCAAATGCCATCTCTGAACTTCCCAGAAAAGCAACAGAGCTGGAAGAATTCTAATACGTCCTGTGATGCTCAGTTTTTAAAGGTCTAACAGGTAATACTGGCTCAATGCCGGCAAATAAACCCATGCCCAGCCACCAGCCACTGTACCAACATCCTAGGAGTCTGGGTGCAGCCTTACTGATAGCTAGATCGTAGCAACCTAGGCAAAGAGGATTATTATCAAAGCCAACTTGGGCCCAGCTGCAGTCCAACATAAAGAAGTTTAATGTGATACCTTACACCTGCCACCCCACATTTTCCAAAAGGAAAATTGTCTGTGGCTAAAAGTGCTCCTTGTGGAGCAACCTGTGACCACAGGGTTTCTCAACCCTAAAGAAGAAGATGCACTTCAGTAGCCTACCAAGTGATGCCAACACCAATGATAGAGAACAGAAGCAATTTTCTGTGCAGTAACACCACTTCCTTTTGGTCAGAGACATCATTTACAAACAGTAACCTCTGTGAACTTCTCAAAAATGGTGGTGCCTTTGAAGTTACCCTTGATCTTTGATACTCAACCATAGTCAGATCTGAAAACCACACTCAAACTGAGCTTTGTAAAATGTACTGGGTTGAAGCATCCCACCTTTCATCTTCATGTCTCCAAATGGAAAAGACCTAGAAGCATATAGGTTTGCTCATTTCCACACACAGCAAGCAGTGGGCCAGAAACCACCTAACTTGTTTGAAATGTAAGCCATTATCCAAGCCACAGCATATGGCCACATACTTCTCAACTCCCACAACCAAGCAAAAATGCAATTGCTGTCCAAGTGTGCACAGGCTCTGAATAGGAAATGGCAGTGGTTTCTGGAGCCCATAAGGCCAGAAGATGCTGCCAGACTTGAGAAGAACCAAAGGACAAAAGAGTGGTAGAAACAGGAGGACATATTCTGAAATGAAAGTAAAGTGTGATCTTCCAGGGCAGAAAATAGCTGCTCCTGTTTATTTTAAACTGCTTTCCATCACAGGCTGCCTCCTACGGGAAGCCTACCTTCTTTCACGTTTGGGAGAAGAATCAAACCTGATGCATGCCTACAGGGAAAAACTAGGAAATAACATTGTAAAGCATTTCAGTAGAACTAAGGCAGACGCCCAAAAAATCTTATTTTAGACATGTTCTAGAATTCTTCCTTGCTTCTCCTACTCAGTTAGCATTTATTGTCTGCCCCAAACTGTAAGTTCCTTAGGCACCTACAGCTTATTAAGGGTCATAAAGAGTCACATTCTGTACTAGAAACCAGCAGTTCTGCTTGACCTTGAGCACATCACTCAACCTCTCTGGGCTGCCAGTAGGCCATACGTAAAATTCTCTACTTCTGTTTCCTTCACAGTGAGTACAGCACAAAAGTACTTTAAGAACCTTGATATTCTATTACCAATAATGCACACATGATTATTTTATTAAATATTATTTATTTCAGATGCATTTGATTGTCTCTGTAAACAGGCAAGACACACGCTAGCAGACAAGGATTGGGGGTTTATGGTTCTATATTATCCTGACTGCTAAACCAAATAAAACATTCCTTCATTAATTTGTTCATCAATAATTATTTATGCATCAGGCACTGTACTATGCATTGGGGATAAAACGAGAAGCAAAACAACCAGGATCCCTGCATCCCATGCTACTTCTAATAAATACTTATTGATTTACTGTAACATTTTCAATGACACCCAGCTTCCCCCAGACATCCCACTCTCCTTGCTCATTTCCTCCCTCCCTGTCCTATAGATCAGCAGTCCCCAACCCTTTTGGCACCAGGGACAGGTGTGGTGAAAGACAGTTTTCCCACAGATGGGGGTATGAGGGGGTACGTTTCAAGATGAAACTGGTCCACCTCAGATCATCAGGCATTAGATTCTCATAAGGAGTAAGCAACCTAGATCCCTCGTATGCACAGTTTACAATAGGGTTTGGGCTCCTATCAGAATCTAATGTTGCAGCTGATCTGACAGGAGGTGGAAGTCAGGCAGTAATGCTGGCGCAGCTCACCTCTACAGAATACCCAAGGTAGCCTCAATCACTTAGTGCCAAAAAATGAGAGCTCCCAACAAACCATTCTTAAGGTATTGATGAGTAAGTGACAGGAGATAGTAGGGGCAATTTCAGCAAACTGTAAGGAGGGACACTGAAGCAAGCATGATAGGCCATTAACTAGTGCTTAGGTAAGCATGTTAGTAGCAGAGGCAACTCTAAAGAGGGTGGGGAGATTCTGAGTTCAGAGAGAATTTACTGTGAGGACAAAATGACAGGAGAAATACATATTGAAGACTGTTTATTGATTTGTCAAAGATGAATTTGTTACTGAATCATGGACAAGGCAGAGGATTCAAGATCAGCCAGCTTCAATCCTGCCCTTATAGGGCTTCCAGTCTAGAAAGGGCAATATTGCTATGTGTGGGTATCCCCTTATAGGAGCGAATGTACATGTCAAAATGGAGGTAACTTGTGCTGGGAAATTGATGGATTTAAGTCATGAGACACTGTGTAAGGCTGATCTTTTGATCTTTCTCCCACATGCTTCTTTGTTCTGGGAACAGGCCTTGAGAAACAACTGGGAAAAGGAAATTGACAAACTCTTTCTTCTACTCTGGCTAGAGGAAAGCTAACTCCCTCTTGCTACTATGTCTTAACCTTTTCTCAAGATCTCATGTTTATCTCTGTGAGTCACCTGGGCTAGCAAGATACACATCTACTAAGCATTTTGTATTTTTAGTGGCTTCTTCTAATTGACCCCAAGGTAATCATTCCCTGACTTTGTCTGCCCTCAGCTTTCATGTATATCTATCCATTCAAGCAAACATAGGCTTATAAATTCAGGCTCTGGGTGTTCTATATCTAGTCATGCCCAGCTGCACTGGAAGGTCTTCTACCTCTGATCATGACGATAACACCAAATGAAACACTTCTATAGAACTTACTACGTCCCCAGAAAATTTGGTAGGTACTATACTTAAAGCAGTTGATTTAACCTTTGCAATGGCCCTTTGAGAAAAGTACTATTTGCTTCCCTCATTTATGGATGAGAACACAGAAAGGTCACATTTATGGATAAGAACACAGAGAAGTCAAGTAACTCACTCAAAGTCGCACAGAGAGTAAGAGGGAGACCAAGATTCAAACTTTGGCAGTCTGCTTCTGGAAACCACGTTCTTAAACACTATATTGCTTCCCTGTCTCCTCAGGCAATGAAGCTCAGAAATATATTTTCAGACCCTTAGGCATTTATTACAAAACTATTTATTGAAGCCTTATATGTTAAACTTGACTACATGTTCTTAATTTACTGAGCATTCACACTTATTTTAAAAAATCTAACCAAGAGACCAAAATGAGGGAGAGAGTCCTTGAAACAAATGCACTCAATTCTATGTGCATGGAATGCATTCATGCCCCCCAATCTGACTCCATGTGTGAGCAAACAAGATACATAAATCTGAGTAGCGTGGCTGTTCATGTAAACAATTCAGAACCTTATCATTCCTCTCTGAACTGACTCCAATTCATCAAAAATGTAGGAGTGGGTTATATATGACATCCTCCATTAACTGAAACACACCAATAAATTTCCAAAATGTAGGACTCAGCACCAAAAAGAAAAAAATGGGTAGAGAAATCCCCACATATATTGTGGAACTCCGTGCAGCCTGTGTCTCCCCTGTGCAGTCTTGAATCATGCATAATGCAACACCGCAACTGCTAACAGCAGGCGCGCACCAGATAATTTACACTTGTTTTTATGGACACGAGGAACTGATCTTTGAAGCTGTCCCTAATGAGATTCCGCTTGGCCCTAACAGCATCCTGAGAGAGTGTTCCGGTTTTCTACTTGGCATCCGGTGCATATTTATAATGCAGAATACAGGCTCATTTAAATTGCGCATGTGGATTTTGGTGTCGTCCCTATTTTAAAGAAAGATTTTCATATACTAAGGAGCACTGACTCCTCAATTACTAAACCATACTTTACCTAAACAATGTCACTGCCAGCCCTACAGGTACTTATCAAAGAGGTAGGTCCATCAAAGCCCCTTTACCTACAGGGCAAAAAGCTCCTCCAGCTCCAACCCTGCACTCAAGTCCAGAGACTCAATTAGGTCGTCAGCCAAAGGGCATCTCCAGAAAGTCTAATTATACAACACCTTCCTTAGTAGACACAGCCACAGGGAAAGTTAGAGAGAAAACCTGAAGTCAGTCATCTAAATTAAAAACTTCCTGCCCCAAAAGTGCTTGTGATACAGACTTCTCTTTCTTAGTATCTCCTCTCTTTTAATTTCTGTGCCATGTAAAATTTTCTTAAGCCTGGCAGTTTACAGCAGGATCTTTTCCTGATCATTTGCTTTTCACAGTTTAGTCACCCACAATTAGAACTCCATTGCATACTTACTTTGAATTTCCTTTGTTTTACCTTTAAGTCAATGTTTTTAAGAATGGTTTTCAACCACTGCCATACCAATACTGTTATGACAGTGTTATCTGTATTTAACCCAAATCACAGATTTTTGTCAAAAATGTTCTGTAAAAATTTTAAGAGTTTACTATTAAAAAAAAATGTAGAGTCGTTAAACATCAGAGTACAGAATAAAAACTGGTTCGCCTTATTCAAAACGCATGATTCCCATGATGACAGATGACCCGTTTTCATGGTCTTCATTTCAAGTAAACTCCACATATTAGGAGCAGTTGTCACGTTCCAGGTAAGTGGGCTGAAATATATCTTAATTAATTTAATGCTTCTGACCGATAATTGTTGACTCCAAATATGATCAATAAGTGAGCACTTTATAAGGAGTTAAAACAATATACTTTCCAATGCCTCCATTTTAAAATTAAAGAACAATATAGAAAACCCAAATCTCTAGGGTCACATTGAAAGTGGAAGCTTTGATATTTTTTCCTATGTTAGAAATGAGAGTTTACTACTGTCAAAGCAAAAGTCAACTGAAGGCAGAGATGATAGCATTAGTGTACGAGTATCAGAAATACTCACTCTGAGCTTCATCCAGCTCCATCCTGAAAAAAACACGGGAGACTTACATAAGTTACCCTTTTTAAAGCCAAGTACACCCTCAAGTCTACATACATGCTCTCAAAATGAATGAGTGATTACAAGGCAGCACTCACTTCCTGGGGAAGCACATGTTAATTCCTCGAATCCTTGCAAACTCAGCTTTCATTCATTCATTCATTCAACAGGTGTTGACAGAGTCTCCAGAACATGCCTAGCATTGTGATAGGTGTTGTGAATACAGACAGCAAAAAATAAATAAAACGAAAAAGATAAGGTCACTGCCCTCATAGAGCTTATATCCTCGTGGAAGACACACATTTCACCAACAATTCAAGAATATATTTATGATAAGTGCAGCCAAAGGACAGTATCACTCACAGGTTCTGGGAGTATGTATAAGGGGACACCTAATCCAGAGAGAAGGACAGGGGCTCCCTAAAAAGGGGACAAAGCTAGAGAGAGAAAATAGTGTTTAGGGAAGAAGACTGTCAACATTCTTTTGTGACTCAAAGTTTACGGCCACGGATCAGCCTGTTGTTCTCTGGCACCTCTCAGTATCTCTCTACTTGAAAAAACAAAAAATACAGGAGGTGTGCCTAGAAAGCTGGACTTATAATGCATCTTTCCTTCAATGTCAGCAGTAAATCCAGACGGTTTTGAAGACCTTGGGAAAAATTCGGTGGACAGATCACCAAAGTTGGCACTAACTCTTGCCAAAAGTCTGGCTGGCACCAATGCACAGACCAAATTGGCCATAAAAACCTCACTGTAGTCTTGTTCCTCTCAAAGGAAATCATTTTGCGATCAACAATGAGGCTTACCCAGAGGCCAGTCTTAGGGGCAGGCCTAGAATTTTGAGCTTAACTCAATTGCACGGTTTAGGGCAAGAGTTTCATGTTTCAGATGTGCAGTCAAGTAATTTGATCCCATCAGAGTTTTAATGTCTCCTAAAAAATCCAAAGTGTTAAATCCTTTTTCCCAGCCTCCACGAGAGCAATCAGGGGGTGCTTTTTTTCCAGCTCCCAATCTCCTCCCTCCAGTTTCTTATTCTCATACTCAAACAGTTACTAAGTGACTAATTTAATACATTGGCTACACGTCTTAATCCCAAAGTCTGATTATAATCTGCGTTCTAAAGTAGTGCCCAAGCACTTATCCTGTCCCCTTTGAAAAACACTGAGAAAGAAGACATACAAGGATAGTGAAAGTGGAATATTTAGAAATGGTGCTTTATTTCAGGGCCAACACTATTATCATGAACCCCTATAAACTTGAGAACATTTTCACCCAAGCAAATTCCACAACTCCAGTAAAAGACACATCACTGAGAGTTACACTGTCTCAGACAGCAGGCAAGGAGCTAAGTGTTTATTAAGTCTCTGCCCCTGGCTACCAGGTTAACAGAGACTCAATCCTTCCCTCCCTGTGTCTCCCTTGGGAGAGAGCAAAACCCTAAAAACTTCTTCACAAGAATAAAACAGACACACCAAAGTTAAAGGCACGAAAAAACTTATAGTGATGATGGACTACATAGCACTATTAAAACTGCAGAAGCTCATGTTAATGTTTTAGAGGCAATAAAGACACACAATATTATTAACAATAATAGCCACCATACATGGAACATTTAGATACTGCACTAAGTGCTTTACTGGGCACTAAGTATTATCTTCTATAACCCTCACCATTACTTTTTGAAGCATATATGATTATGATCCCTGCTATAAAGATAAGACACTAGTAGTAGTTCTGGGTATACATTTTTTCTTTTTGGAACTTCTCAAATGACTTCATTTTTAAATATGTTAATGGTGCCCAGATTTCTGCTTAGCAACAGTCACTCTATTCTCAAACGCTCCCTCTAAAATACAAACCTTCATTCTTTCCCTCTCTGTCTCTTTCATGTTCTTTTGTTTACCGTTTTATGAAGATATTAAGCTCAACCATGGTTCCTGCAGCCTGTGGTACAGCACCCTGCAAAACAGTGCTATCTGTTTATAACATGGCACGACCCTTCCTGCAGAGTGTGAGACCAGGACTAAAATCCACTAATGACTAGACAGCTCATTTTAATTCTACACTTGACAAAATAAACCCCTCATAAAGACAGGCAGGCAGAAGCTACTTCTCACTCTGGACTGCTTTGTCTTAATAATCTTTAAAAAGGAGGAAGTGGCTGAAGGGAACAGGCCCTAGCATACAAAAAACACAATTATGGCATAAAGAGATTGGGATAAAAAGCAAAACCCCTTATTTAAAGTTAAATTATTTTTTCCCTCCAGTGGGGGGTACCTGTCACTAATGGTCTGTCTTAGACCACCGCTGAATTGCAAAGGTTCTTTCAGTGCAAATCCTGGCTGCATTAGTGGGATCTCACTGAGCCCAACTGAAAAACCAGGGCACTTGATTTCCCTAAAACCAGCTCCCAAAAGGGCTCATTTTTTTTGTTCTCTTTTGTCCACAGAAAATGAAGCTCCACTTACATGTTGGAGGAAATATTTCAAAACATTCCCTTTTTTCTCAAAGTGCAAAATTTATAGTAACAGATAATTAACAACAAATGACAAACAATCTGAGCAGTAAAGGTCCCAGTTTGGTTGCCAAGATGATGGGATCAAATTCCAAGATAAACAGTGGAGCGTGCCGACAGCCATTAACATCGTGGTGGGGTCGAGATGGAGAGATGCAAAACAGGGGAGCCATCCACCACCACCGAGGGGCACAACGTGGAGCAAACAGACTCCCACGGGATTATTATTTCCCTTCCGAATTCTCAGGAGGGTGAGCTGCAAGAGGGGTTAGAACAGGACTCACACCACTGTACCAAACAGGATACCCAAGCCTTTACATGTATTTTACATGAAGAAAGCATTAGACTTTTTAAATTGCATTATGGAAGAATTAAGAATTAATATCCTTTAGGAGTCAACACCTCCTAGCCTGTTTGTTCTTCCCTCACCATTCTTCTCTCTAAGTTTATTGAGTCAAGATTGGTTTCAATGCTACCAGCTGTACCCAAAATGTATGGGTGAAGAATAAAGTGAAAACAAGTTAACCTGTAAAAGTCAGAATTTGAGCACAACATATGGTAAGTCTCCCAGATACTAACAGATGGCGAACCTTGGGAAATCACAACTTCAGATATTCTTACATTTCTCGAAAGCCAGTTCAGAGTTCACTATTTGTCAAATGATTTTTTAAAAAATATTGAAATACAAGCCTAAAAGTTTTGAATTACCCCAAAAATCATTCCTTCTCAGAGATCAACATAGGTCAAAGTATCAAAAGTTGCTATCCTGATCCTTTCATATGCTAGATTCATTGGTATATTGAGTCGGCACGTGTACCCTAGAAAGCCAAGGTGCAATTTTGTCTCATCTCCCTGTTGACTGAAGTCTAGGGATGCTGATCTGCTCCCGGTGCTAAAGTCAAGCCCAAGGTCAGGACATCGTAACTGACAAGGAAGAGTTATGATCTCACAAATACATCTGCTATATATTCCCTCCTACTTTTTCCCTCTCTCCTTCACAAATACGCCCATTTCTCCTCTTGTTCCCTCTATAAAATTCATCTTCCCATTATATTCCCTGCCTACCTGCCTTGGGCTGTTTGAGATGCTATAACAAAATAGCGTAGACTGGGTAGCTCATAAAAGACATGCATTTATCTCTCACAATTCTGGAGATTGGAAAGTCCATGATCAAGGCAGATTCAGTGTCTGCTGATGGCCCAATTCCCAGGTCACAGGCAGGCATCTTTTCACCGTAACCTCATATGAAAGAAGAACAAGGGGTTACTCTGGGGCCTCTTTTATAAGGGCTCCATCCTCATGAGAAAATCACCTCTGAAAGTCCCCACCTCCTAATACCACCACCTTGGGAGTTAGGATTTCAACATATGCATTCTGGAGGGGCACAAATATTCAAACCATAGCACTATCCAAGCAGAACCAGTACATAAAAGTCGTATCATTCTTAAACATAGAATGTATTAAATAAAAGGTGCTAAGAGCAATAGTTAAGATTTTATGATTAAAAAATCGAATACAGTTTGATAGGCTTCGGTGGTTATCTTTGAAGTCTCCAGGCAAAGCAAAATAAAACAAACTGGAGAAAAATTTCCCAAAACTCAGGACTTAAACGAGCTAGTAAAATGCCTATGTCGTAGAAGAAGGCTAACTCTTTCAGTAAATTAGGGAAACAGGCTGAGCTTGCTTAGCTGGTGGGAGACTTAATTGTTTTCTTGATTTCAGTTTAAAGTCTTTGTTCAAAACATATTTTAAACTCAGTGTACAAATATGTACAAGGTTTGAAACTTGGTCCTTGGCCCAAATACCTAAAGCCAAATACCACAAGTAAGCCACTTTTCTTAGCCAATCAGTATAAATGCCAAAAAAGCCCACAGCAAGACAGGAAAGGATATTTTTCCAATCCAAGAATTATCAAATCTTTGGGCTGGAAGGTTTCAGAGACAGTCTGTACAAAGAAATAAGTGAGTTTCAGTAGAGTCCATGTTTTGATGTAGAATCCTGCAGTTTTTTAAGGAAGCCACTACCAACAGAGGAACTTCGGTAATGGTCTAATTCTCACTTAGGATTTTAAAGCTCAATACTATCAAATGTGAAAAAGTTATCTGTTCCCTATATTCCATGGTGATGTTAGCTTTCTTTTTCTTTTTTTTTTTAAACTAGTTTCAACAGATCTGAGGCTTAATAAAAACTTGCACAAAAATGTAAATCAACTAGAGAAGCTTATATTCTTGATTTGTGGTAAAGAAGAAAAAAATAAAAAAATCTGCAAAAATGCATTTTCTTATTTGCATATATTTTGTCCCTTCTACAGGGACAGAAATTGAATAAAACCAATCTTCAAAGCAAAATAGAACAAAAATATGCAGACCCAAATACTGCAAGAGCCAATAAATTCAACAGAGTTTCCTCTTTGCAGAGTTAGTGTTTCCACACAGACAAAGCCTCTAAGTGTACCTTTTACATTAAAAAACAAAAAAAGAAAAAAAAGAAGACTAAGATGGTGGTCTGCAAAATTGCGGCAGTTTTGTCCATACTGATATTGAAATAATCGTCTAACCATGCTAGGATAGCTACTTAAACATCTAGTTTCCAGTAAGCTATGAAAGTCTAAAAGGGAAAAAGACATGGGAAGGAAAGAGCGAAGGAAATACTGAAAAAGAAGAAAAACAAACTGATGAATAGATCTTCCAAGACTCAGTAAGCTTCTCCTTTTTGGAAACAGTTCAGAATTATCTAGAGTTTGCTGTGCAGGATGCAGTAGATTTAGCAGCATTAGCTTTGTTTCTACATCTTAAAATCTCATCTTCATAAGCTTTGAAAGCTCAGAATTAAAATCGAGTATGTTGCAAACACAACCTACCTATTTCATTACAGCCTGTTTGGCTTGTCTTGCCACTTGAATAATTTTTACCAAAATATCCCCATGAAAGAAGTTTAGAAAACAAAAATTGTATTTAGAGCAGGAGATAGATAGATTCAGTCTGTAAGGAGAGGTGGTCTGATGGCTCCCAGTTGCAGGATATGTCTATGAGTTGACAATGACTATGCTTTCTCTATGAGTCGTTCTTTATCCCTACAAATGTAGGTAACTTTCCAAACCCAAAATCCAGGTATAACATAGAAGATAGGATTTGTTTTATTTCATCAAAATTCTTTACCCTCCCAGAAAGTCAAGTAGCCAACAAACAAATAAACAAAAACCACTGTCCAATTATGCAACATACAGCTAGGGTTCTAGGAACAAATTCCTATGGACAAAAAGCAAATCTAATTTTAGATTGCTTCTTTAATGCTTGAGTGCAAACAAAGAAATGTACAGAATAGGGAAAAAGTCAGCTCTAAAATGAAGTCCAACTGTCACGGACCACAAGACAGGTGCCCTCAGGGAGCATATAGGAAAAAGAACGTATTTTTAAGAATAAATGAGAGAAGAAAATAAAAATATCCAGTGTTTATATATAAAGTGCAAACTAAAAGGACAATTCAGCATTTCTATGATGAATTTCAGATTGAGAACATTTTACAAATTATAGCCATGCTAATGTGCAGGACAGTGATGAATCTGTAATGAAAATAAGAAAGTGGCTTACCAAGAAAGAAGTGTCTGTTTAGAATTTTTTTAAAACAGCAAATGCAGCCCAACTCTGTAACAAAATAAATTTCTACCTTGTTAGTAAGTGCCATTTTACAGAGTCCCAGACATTCATTCATTCATCCACTGATATGACTTTTCCTCTGTGTGAGCGTTAGGGGTCATTTCTCTTCTCTCACCACCATATCCCAATGATGTCTCTATTATATTCTTTCCCTAAAGAATATGACTAATGATGTGGGATTTGTGTTCTTAATTTTACATGGACAAATGTAAAGGTAAGGAATAGGAGAAATCCCAGACTGTTAAAATGGGAAGAGATGATGCTAAGACCATTAAGTCTATTGGCTGGTAAGGAACCTGAAATTCAGAGAGGCCCTACTTGCTAAATATCAGAGCTGATTAGTGATCACGACAGAACTAGAATGCAGATTCCCTGAAACGCTATCAAGAAGTCTATTACTGTATACTCTTTTAGCTTCCCCAAATGGATTTGAAAATACAGTCATGAGCTGCATAATGACATTTTGGTCAATGACAGACCACATATATGAAGGTGGTACCATAAGATTACAATGGAGTTGAAAATTTTCTATCGCCTAATGACATTAGCTGTCATAATGTCATTGTGGTGTAACTTATTACTCATGTGTTTATGGTGATACTGGTGTAAACAAACCTGCCCTGCCAGTGGTATAAAGTATAGCACATCCAATTATGGATAGTACATCATATTTGACAATGAAATAAATGACTCTATCACTGGTTTGCTTATTTGCTGTATTATACTTTAGTTGTTATTTTAGAGTGTACTCCTTCTACTTATTAAAAAAACAAAAACAAAGTTAACTAAAACCCTGGCTGCCTCAGGCAGGTCCTTCAGGAGGTATTCCAGAAGAAGGCATTGTCATCACAGGAGATAACAGCTCCATGCCTGTTACTGCTCCTGAAGACCTTCCAGTGGGACAAGATGTGCAGGTGGAAGGCAGTAATATGAATGATCCTGACCCTATGTAGGCCTAGGCTAATGTGTGTTCATGTCTTAGTTTTATACACACACACACATTTTTTATTTCAATAGCTTTTGGGATACACGTGGTTTTTGGTTACATGGATAAATTGTTATAGTGATGAAATCTGAGATTTTAGTGCACCCATCACCTGAGTAGTGTACAATGTATCCAACATGTAGTTTAAATCCTTCATTCCCTTCCCACCATGTCTTAATTTTTAACAAAAAGCTTAAAAAGCAAAAAAAAATAAAAATAAAAAAGTTTGGTACAAAAGCAGCTTATAGAATAAGAATATAAAGAAAGAAAATATTTTTGTACAGCTGTACAATGTATTTGTGTTTTAATCTGGCTTATAAAAGAGTCAACAAGTTTTAAAAAATTAAAAAGTGTATAAAGTAAAAAAGCTACAGTAAGCTGTTTCTTACTTTATTGTTGAAGAAACAAAAATATTGTTTATAAATTTAGTGTAGACTGTTTATAAAGCCTACAGTAGTGTTTAGTAATGTCCTAGGCCTTCACATTTACTCACCGCTGACTCACTGACTCACTCAGAGCAACTTCAAGTCCTATATGCCCCATTCATGTAAGTGCCCTATAGAGGTGGACCATTTTTAATTTTTTATACTCTACCTTTCTTATACCTTTTCTGTGTTTAGATATATTTAGATACACAATAGTTATTATTGCGTTACAATGGCCTACAGTATTCAGTAAAGTGGGATGCTATATAGGTTTGTAGACTAGGAGCAATAGGCTACACCATATAGCCTAGGTGTATGGTAGGTTATGCCATCTACGTTTGTGTAAATATACTCTATGATGTTTGCACAAAGACGAAATCGCCTAGAAGATGCATTTCTCAGAATGTATCCCTGTCATTAAGTGACACCATACTTCTTTAAAAATTTCCAATCAGTTATAAGACGACGAAGTAGGCAACACTGTTCTCATCTTCCCACACTTGAGCAAGTTGAGTTATACTGAACCAATGAACAGCCTTTGGCCTATTCCTTGATTGCAATATAAAATAGAAGAAGGTGCTACCCAAGAAAGTGAGGACAAAAGAAAATAGAAGATTTGCATCAGATCAAGACTTTAAAGCAAATATTACAGGCAAAGCATAAGGACTTGGAGACAAATTATATTTTTTATCAATTTAAAAAAGTTTTAATCATAAAAGTGTTACATACTTGTTATAAGAATAATTCAAATTATATGAAAGTATAAGAAATAAAAAGTAAAAGGTCCTTATCCAACACTCCCTCCTGCAAATTCAGTTCCAAATGTATTCCCTAAAAATCACCAGTAATGTTATTTATCCTTCCATACACTTTTATATAGTTATTTAGTCAAATGACACCTTTTCTATAACACTCTTCTGTAACATTGTTTTTATACGTAAGCATATCTAATACAGAACTAAAACAAACATTTACTTCCTACCACATTCTTGAACCGAATAAGAATGAAATCTCAGATCAGACAAACAAAATCTTGTAATACTTTGGCATGAAATAATCACCCAGATACCCTAAAAGCTACAGATTTTTTTTTTAACTAGTGATGGCCAAGCAACACTGACAGATACTACACAATACAAAATAAAACAAGTTGGACTTGTCAGGTTTCATATAGCCAAGTAGTTTAGAAAGGAAAATGTTAACAACTTATCTCATACTCATCAGCTGGTAGACAATACCATATATATTATCATAAAATCTATTTATCAAGTGGTATCTTTTGGGCACTATATGTCATTATATATCATTTCATTTAATGCTCACAACCATATTAAAGGGTCATTAAACCTATTTTACAGATGAGAAGACAGGTTCAACAATTTTTCCATCGTCACCCAGCCACGCCAGTAACTGGCAGGATCAGTATTTGTACACAGATCGCTGATTTCAGACCATATTCTCAGCTACTGTGTGTATATTGTCCTCATTCCCCAGCCCAAGCTGTGCCTTTTGCACTTAATCCTGGTTAATTACAGTTAGCGCTTGATGTTTCTGTTTTAACCACAGATAGAGATGGGAAGTCTAAGAAACTGACTGGGGTACAGAGAACCTAGGTTCAGCTCATGTGGAGGAAGGCCACTGTGATTTCACAGACAGCAACCAGTCAGCACTCAGCTCACAAGATTCCATCCCCCCCTTGGGATTGCCACTCCCGTGGAGTAACTGGAGGTGGATGAGACACTCCTAGGCTGTTTATAATCTTGACAGGCACTAAACCAGGACACTTGCCAACCCTGACAAACCAAAATCCCACCTAGAAAAGTTTCCATGACTCTTTGCTGCTCATAGCTCCATGAGGAAGAAAGGACAAGATTTAGCAATGACTTTATTTATTCATTTGCATACACTCCACTGCTTTTCAAAATGAATTGGCAGTTTAAAATTGAAAACCCAGAATCAATGAAAAAATTATTAATGATAACAGCTAACATTTATTGAGCATAGACTATGTATGTAGAAGCATTAACATGTAATACTGTTTCATCCTTCTATCCTCCACAGCCTTTTGAGATAGGCATTATTTTATGGTCCAGATCTTACAGATAGAAAAATAAAACATAAGGAAGTTAGAGTATGTATCCACAGTTGGTTATACAGCTAGTCAGTGGTGCAAGCAAATGTTAAACCCGGTAATCTGATTCCACAGGTGATGTTGACCACTATGCTAACCTGCCTCCACAGAACCAGGGTAAAAGAACAAGTGCAGTGTAAGATTCAAGGGGTGTTAACAACAGAAGGCGCAGACAAGGAAAGTGGCTACAACTGAAAACAAAGCTTGATTTGAGCTCCCTAGTCGTCAATCCTTAAAGAAAAACATGAAGAATTAACCTGAGTAGGGTATCCTATTGTCCTATGGCGTTCCAATAACACGGGGATTTCAATGCTAAAACTGAAATGGCTGGATATCCTACTAATAAAGTTTTGTAACATTTGATTAGGCCTCAGATTATGAAACACATACAAAATCTTTATGGTGTTTTCAGACCTACGTTGGCTCCTTCAGCACCTCCTCCCACCATCATTAAAAATACTAAATAATTTTTCTTATCATTCTGCTTGGGAAAGATGAAGGGGTTGTGGAAAAATGAAACCCTGTTAATTGCTGGGTTTCAATCATCACATCTGTTAGTATGCTCAAGAGTCTGGGTAAGGGAGGCACACAAATTCTAGGTTAAATTTTGCTCTGCCAACTCCAGCTGTGCTTTAATTTTCTTTCCCAAGGTCATACAGGATTGCTTTCTAAAAAAAAAAAAAAAAAAAAAAACTTCCCTCCATAACAAGCAGAGATTCAAGCCAGTCATTCTTAGAGAGCTTGGTGGTAATCTTGTCAGAACTCAGAGATGAAAACTAAACCAATGCTTCTTAAAGCTGTTTGAAACATCAGCTCTGAAATCAGCAATGAGCTTCATGAAGATGGGGACTGGGTCTTATTTATTTTTGTTTCCTTAATAGCATCGCCTTGCAAATAAACATTGTCTTAACTGCAATCTTAATCTTAGCAAGTCAGAGCTAAAAAGATCCTTAACCATCATTTGGTGCAAATATTTACAGATAAGTAAACTGAGACTTGGAAAAGAAAATTTGTTAGGCACAAAGCTGAGCTGAGACGAATTGAATTAAATGGGAAGTGAGCTCTTCCTAATTAAGGTGAAAAACCCCAACTACCATCACAAGGCTGTAGAAAAGAAAGTAAGACATCATTAAAGGGATAGGGTTTTTAACGATAATCCAAGTGATCTGTCAGGGGTCTTCAGAAATCTCAAGTGTAAGTGAAAAAAGGAAGCAAATAATTTAACAATCCCATGCAAAATAAATGAGCAACTACGCAAGTGGAAAAGACAAAATATCTTTACCTTGGGGAGAGGAGCAAAGTTCTGCCATGACATGTTGAAATTTTCAGAAAAACTGAAGACATTTTAGACTAAATATTTTATAGATATTTTCTAGCCAATTAAAGTTTCTAATTAGATTAAGGCCAATTTTTGTTTCTTAACATAACAGAAATATGACATGATTAAATCCAACCAAGATCGCTGACCACCTACCATAGGTCAGTCACTGTGTGAGGCCATCAGGCCTACAAAACAATGGCATGTTCTCAAGCAAGAAAGAGTAAAGCCAGGGGAAAGGTAAGCCAGCTTCCTGACAACACGTACCATCATGAAAACATTCAAAATGTCAAGAACTGACAGAAAAATTCCAGTGAAAATCTCCAAGCATCAATCTATTCTCTCTATTCAATGCATAATCAAATCAATGGATCAATCGACCAGTGTTTTTGAGCATCTGTCACCTGCTCAGAAGGACAAGCCTTTCTTTAAAAAGTAAAAAATTAAAAGAATAAGAGACAGATAGGCAGATAGATAGATACAGATAGGTAGGTAGGTAGACAGATAAACAGACAGATAGATTAAGAAAAATAATAATGGAGGTGGTATGAAGTGTTGCCAAGTAACTTGGGCAGGCATGATCATTTTGGATTGGAAACGGATAGGTAGAAAAGGCTTAAGTGGAGGAACCTAAACTAGCTTTGAGGCATTTGATGAGCAGAGCGTAAATGTGTTACGCTCTGTGAGAAACAGTGATGGCAATGGCACCAAGATGGAAGGGGTTAAGATGTGTTCAGATGACAGGGAGCCAAACTGTGTGGCTGAAGCAGAGGGTTCAGATGGGAAGCCCTTATTGGCGATAAAAGTGAACAGGTACACTGGAACTAGCCTGTAGAAGAATCCTCTATTCCAAGATCAGGAGTCTGGTGAAAGCACTACACAGCTGTCTAGGTTGCCCCATTTTCAAGCCATTTTTTTCAAAAGAGGTATAATTTGATCCTTCAAATTTGTTATGGCTAGATAAAAGCAGATCAACTTTAAAGTTACATGATTTTTAAAATATCTCTGTGCATTCACAGTTCGCCAGTGGAATCTTGAGGCCAAGAACAAGTGAGCAGATGTCTGCAGACTTGAGAACTAAGCTGAGGTTCCCCAGCAGTCATTTTCCAAGGAATGTGAGCAAAACACACTTTGTTTTGCTTGAATGGAAACAGCATCTACAAAGTTCCTTGTAGTTCTTTAATACAAAAACATAACACCAGCAAAACAGAACTGAAGCTATTCTAAAGTATGGCTTACACAAATATTGTAACATATTTGAAGAAAAACAAGTAAATAGAAACAGTAGAATAAAAAGAATATTTGAATTAAACATATATTTATTGTTCAGAAAAGCTATTTTAACAAAGAAAAACTTTATCCATTTTTCCTTAAAATCATGTTAGCGATCCTTCATAATCATGAATATATTCTCATTTAAAGAACGTATAAAGTTCTTTCAAATAGTTTAGCAGTAACCACTTACAAGGATTGTCTTTTCCTTTTTTTTTTTTTGGTCACTCAAGCATGCTGCTTTAAAACGGCTGCTTTGCAGAAATCTCATCATAGGTAACTGACTCGCTCTCCAGAATATACTTGCAAAGCAACATCCTAGTATTTACACTAATATCCAGGCAGTCAATGGAAAGACCCTTTTGTTTGGTTAGCGTTTGTAAATTCCAGGGTGGGGGGGTGTGTGTATTTGGGGTGTCCTACTATTTTTTTTAAAATGCTCATGTAAAACAATTACTAAAAAAAGAGCTTGTGACTTGGACATGCCCCGAGTTCAATTCTTCCAGGAGTGGTAAAAACAGTCAACAGAGCCCTAACCTCCTTTCTATCTTGACTATACAATAGTTTTCAAAGAGGTTTAGTCCTACTATGAAAGACTCATGTTAGACATTGGAAGGGTCTCATAGAGAATGAACACCAGGCCTTGAATAAACAAGAGAGATGGTGACCTTTTGCTCCCTTCTTCTGAAAGCCCAGCACATCCTGTAGCAGAAGACCAGAAAAAAGTTGATGTGCAACCAGGTGCTGCGAAATCCTTGCCTCTGGGTTTCTGCCACACTTTGCTCCTTAAACAGTTTAAACCTCAACATGACTTAAATAGTATTAGGGAGTGAGAGGAAAGTACAATTCCTGGAACCAACTGTTCCACTGTCCCTTATTCCTTTGTTCCCCATATTGTTTGAGTCCTGTAGCATGCAGCACACGTTTCACTAGCAACAGGCAAGACAATGGATCTAGCAGTAGCTGGACAATTAGTCCCAATTAGGCCTATTTCCCAGCTGAATGTAAAGGGCTAGTGGGGTGAGGTGTGGGAAAAAAAAAAAAAACTACAGAAATTTTAAAGAAATATTTCAGAATGGAGGCAAGCAATACAACGTAAAGCAAATTGAACTAGGGGTCAGGAGTCTCAGGCAAATTCGCTGTGTGGCAAATACTTTAACCTCTCTGTTCTTTTCTGTTCTTATCTATAAATAGGGGCAACCAACCACCAGTCCTCAGAGGCTCTGAAAATCTAATTTCAATTGTGGTTGAAAGTGCTCTGAAAATTTGAAATGTTACACAGATGTATGGAATTCCTCCTGAGCTGTATTTGAAACCACAGATATCCATCTGATTTGTAAATCATTTACCTTTTAGTCTCCCTAGCAGAAGTTAATAGTGAATGCTTTTCTTTTTTTTCTTTCTATTTTCTTGATTGCTAATTTTGTTAAGTTCATAAGCGATACTTACATATGTACATGTGGAGGCTGGAATCTGCTCTGGTTGATGTTGTAGTGCGTGAATGCCTGGGTGGGGTTTGAGCTGTACTCATCCACCGTTATGGTAACTTTGCCTTGAGAAGGAATCCCATGTGCCATCCTTCCTCCCTATAGGCATGAGCAATTCACAACTTTACAGAGCAAAAGATGGAAGCAGGCATGGTGCGTTTCAGCCAACCTCTGAATCCAAGGATCTACTCATCAATACCGCTGTGCATTTCTGAAAGAAAAAAAAATATGTATATAAAATGAGAACAAAGAGAAAAAGGGTGTTCTAAGAGACATAAATTTAACATCTAGACATGAAACTAGTTCAGGGAAAATCTGAATATGTGTTGTTGGCTCATGGATACAACTGTTCCCAACTCTCTTCCCTTCATGCACTTCAAAGTGGATATTACACTCTATACATATTGCTGGGTGCTAGCAAATCTTCTCAATGGAGTTCAAACTAAGATTTCCTCTTTAATTATAACTATGGCACTTAGCGTGAATTACAGAAGGGGCATATCCACAGTTGCCATGGCATCTGGCTATACATGGTTTGTGCTCCAAGTGAAGAATCTTCCAAACCTGCCCTGCTAATTGGAATGTTTGGTCTTTACAAAGTTGGTGTCACATAATCATTTGAAAGCTCCATGTTTAAAACAGCTATATAACACAATGACAGATAAGAATTTAAAATGTTGTGCTTATAACAAATACATGTGTATTACTATAACATGCACATAATAACCACACATTACACATATTTTTTTCTTTCACAAGCAGCTCCCAAAATACACAGGTAGGCAATGCTTGGCATTCCTCACCGGCCCAGAACCTTATGGTAAGGCAAATCTTTCTTGTTAAATGTAGTGTCATTTCTTTCAACACTCCAGTCACTCAGGGGAAAACCAAACACCTCCAGGTCTGGACCACCACTTTGAATGCATTCATTACCTCCCTTCTTCAAGCCCCGATGGAGCCGTAAAGAAGGGCGGCCATTACATCTGCCACCTCATTCTTGGTGCAACATAATTCTCAGTAGTTGGTTTCATTTTTTAAAGTTTCCATTAGTTCTGATTTTTTCATAAATGTCAATATATTATTTGCTGCACTGGGTTGAGAAATGAAGATGTCTATTTTTATGGTAGGTGTGCAGAGGCTGAGGGAAGCAAATTCTCATGTCCAAGTTGTTGCAATTGATCAGTGCGGTAGAGAAGAAGCCGTAGTACACTCCTTGGGTAACCCTTAGGTAACCCATGCTCTTACTTTAAGTGCACAATGTCAGAATAGGTTTGCCATGTGCACCATTAAGCTCTGAGAATCTTATCTGCCATTTCAAATAAAAATATTTAGAATAATAAGATGAGATTTTAAATTGGCATGAAACACCTTAAATATCGAGCAAAAGGCAGATGGCCTGCCATAGGCCATTTATTTTATTATTTTACAACCCGGGGCTTGTGTAGTCCTCCATATGCTAGCTGGGCTAAGAAATTCCAGAGTGTTCTACTCAAATCATTGCCTTCTTCATATTAGCAAAGCAAGCTAAATAACACCCACCTTGCCTGCCTTCCTAATGTCAAGTGCACTGCCAAGAGATGAATCCCCGTGCTCTGGCATTTTAAACAAAGTGTCACTTTGGGTTCTCTTTCTTTTTCCTGACTTCATGGGAGGTATGAGTCTTTTAAGCGCCAGATGATAGACAACCAGGCCAGTAGGATTAACTAAATTAAAATCTTTCCCTGCTCCTCTGATGTAAGATATCTATAAGAACTGCTTACAAATCATAATGTAGCAGTTTTCATACCAAGTTTGCAGCTGTTTCCTTAATTTCCCCCACAATTATATTTTACTGTTATTTTGCATAACAGTAAAACACAACACCTGCTTCAAATTGCAGTCCTGTTCTAAGTACTGTAATTCTCTTTTGAGACACAAAGTACCGAGACACTACTGAAGCGCAAAACTGCATAATTGCGTCGCGCTGAAAAGTAAATACAAATGAAAACATCTTCCTGTTATAGAAATGACTGTCATTAAAAAGAATGTTAGCCATCAAAGCACAGAGGGGGAAAAATTCACATTTTCAGACTGTGAGAACTTAGTGTTTGCATAAATTAGAGAGTGGTGTAAAAATTACTTGACAATTCTTATGTTCATTCTTCCATCAATGTCTATTGTGTGAAATACTGAACATTAAGAAGCAAAGGAAATCAAATTCATGTCTAGACCGCTGTGACCTCTGAGTAACAATCTCTGCACCCAGTACTAGAAAGATTTTAAATGTTTCTGGAGTAAACACACTAATTAAACCAAGCAAATGTGGCCTAGAAATAAAATATACATACCTAATATTTAAACATCTAGGCAATGACTTGTAGCAGTTAGCATGATACCCACCCAAGTTCTACTATTTGAAGCTAAGAAGAGACAGAACTTAGCAGCTGATCAATTTGCACTTCTACATGGTCCGCTTGATCCTAATGTCATCCTTCTCTATCACTGAACATCTATGCCTCTTTGCACCTTTGCCCCAGTAAGACAAATAGAACATCTTTTCATCAGCAAGCACAGGCCCCTGTAACTCTGAAAGGCTAAATGGGTGGCTGGCACCTCATTTGAATTCATCTTTGCCATGTTCCCTTTCAAATGTTTCATCGAAACAGTGCACCTGCAGCGTCTATCTTCTTTAATCTGGAGTCCTTTGAAGAAAATGTCAGACTGAGGCAGAGAGCTTCAAAACTTTCACAGCACCTTTACAGACAAGTCAAGAAAAGGCTTATTTTTTAAAATGCTATGTTCATCCCCACCCTTATCTCAAAATGAACACATCCTAAGAATTTTAAACACAAACACCCGGAAAAGACTTTTTTTTTTTTTTTTTTGGTAAACTCTCAGAGACAAGGGACAATGGACAAAACCACTTCCTATAACCTGAGAAATTTGGAGAGAGCTTGAAACAAGACAGAAGGATACACTGCTTACAACTATCAAGAAGATGTATATTTAGGCAGTAAAATCTTCCAAATGATCAGATTTTCGTGCATCTCACCCTCTTCGCACTTACTTTAACTTTTTACACACAATATTTAAAGACAGCACTATTCTTTTCATAAATTTTCATTTTATACTTCAACACACTTTCCACAAAACAAAGGAACCCAGGACGAAATATCAAGAAGCCGAAAGAAAAATCTAAAAGGGACTGACACTGCCAAACATTCATGCTGGTGCTAGTTTGATTTTTCTCTTTAAAAAGAAAATCATATGAGTACATTTTGCATTTCCTAGACAGCAATCACTTCTGTCCTTTAAGCCGTACAACTAGCAATATTCTTTTCCAGGAATCTAGTTGGAAAACCTTTTAAAGTCGGCTGACAATGAAGGGATTAAAAGCTGAGGAATTAAATAACTCTCCACCTCCTAGACACCAGAAGTCCAATTTACCAAAACTTTCAAAGCAACAACTCATGACCTCTCTACCCCTGCACTGCCCAGCACAGCCTATGAGAAAAGAGCCCGCGGTTTTCTCGTTTCAACAAGGATGCTCATTTTAATCACTTGCCCCAAGATCTCCAGACCGAGCCTGGCGGGACTTTGGAACTTGCCTGCTCCAAATCCGCCAAATTTCGCTCTCTCCTCCCTCTGCCGCGCAGATCCAGTGCGTTCTTAATTCACGCCCCTACTCTTTTATGCCCACTTCCAGTTACTCATCCCTCTATCTGGGAGCGATGCCCACACGCCTTCCCGGCGGGCTTCTCCGCCAGGGTTTTTTTGGGGGAGGCTGACATAAAGTTCCACGTGCTTCTGTCCACCGAGCGCCCTCCCTCCCACCGCACTTACACCTGAACTTGTCTCCAGCACTGCGGACACCCGGGTGACACATTCTTTCGGAGAGGGAGGGCAAGACTTTTCTCCGGAGCCTCTGGCAACTCGTGGAGTCTATATAAGGTGGGGCGGTGGGGGGCGCGGAATTCTCTACTTTGGATTGGTTTGTTTGTTTTAAATCTAGGGTGGTGGGCAGTTGCGCGAGGCGGGGTGGGGGGTGCTTTATCAACTACACACACACACACACCACACACATACACTCGCCCTGCCCTTCTAGGCTCACGGCTGGCTCTTCCCGGCTACAGCTTCCCCTTCCTTCCTGGAACACCAGCGCCTTACTCGCTCAGTCCCCCGTTGCCACCTCCGTCACCTCCTCGGCCGCCGCTCCTGCTGGCACTGCTGGCGCTAGCGCTGGCGGCCCCGGGCTCCGCTGGACGCCTATCTTTTTTCTCTCCCTCTTCCCTAGCTCTGGATTGATTGATGACCACCGGCGGCCAATGGCTCTGACACCACGCCATCCTCGGTCGGGCATCACAGCCCCACGTCCCCGACGTCAGCCTCCCGGGCGCGTTGGCATCCCCGAACCCACAGCGCTGAGCCGGAGCCCGGGGCCGCCGCCTCCTCCCTGCTCTACGCCTGGGCGCTGCCAGGTTCCTTCCCTGGAACGGCGGAGAAAGGAAGAGAGGGAGCCAGCGAGCGTTGGAAGGGGGTGTGGAGGCCACGGGATCTCCTCCTCTTCTGACATCTTTTTTCACTTAAACTTTTGTTTGTCCCCCCCCCCCCGACCTGTTTGTGTTTGTTTGCAGCATCTCAAATCAATTATACATTTTTCATGACCCGCATTTGCACTTAATTTGGGGTGTGTGTGTGAGAGGGGGGTGGTGATGTACTATTATAAATCAACTTCACTGGGGCATCCTTAATTTATTTTCTTGCTGACGGATTCCAACCGGCTCCTGAGCCTCTAGAAAAATGCCCCCTTCACCTCCTAGGCCGCAAAACCCCGGAATTCAAAGGCTTTACAAAGATAACCTTGTTATACGTAAATAGCAAAGAAACTCCTGCCTCTGTAGAGAAGAAATCCGGCGGCAACGGTTACTTTTCCTCGGTACTCGTCTCCCGTCGCCTAGCCTCGACCCCAGCTTGGGTCGCCGGGTCGCTCCGCAGGTTGCGAGCGCGGAGACCCAGGCAGCAGCGGAGAGTGAGGTTGGGGCGCGGGGACGGGGTGAGAAAGAGCCCCGAGCGAGAGCGGCGCGCGCGGGCGGCCCCGGGGGCGGCCGCGAGGCGCAGCCGGAGCACAAAGCTGCGCGGCGCCTTCCCCCCGTCACTGCACCTGGCCTCGGGCCGCCGCGGGAGCCCGGGGATCGGGCCAACACAATGCACCCAGGCCTAGGCCGGGGCGGCTCGAACACATCACCCCGGGACTTTCTAGTAAACAGCTCGCTGAGCCCTCGTCCCCACCCCCATCCCCGCCGCCCGGCTTCTCCAGCTTCTCGCCGATACCCCCTCCTCTCCTCCTAAGAAATCCTGGCGGAGGAGGGAGCGAAGAGGTGGGGACCCCCAGAGGTCGGGGGACTGATGGCTGGAGGGGGTGGAGGAGAAGAGAAGAGGCGCAGGATGGGGAGTCGGAGGAAAGACACCTCCTAAAAAAGAATTTGCTTTCGCTCAGGGGTTGAAAATCAGCCCTCCCCGGGCGCCGAATTGCCCGGGAGGCGCCCGCTCGTGCGGATGTCAGGGGCACCGGGGCAGCCCGGGTCCGCAGCCTCCGAGCCCCTCGCACGCGCCTCTGACAAGGCACCTCTCACCCGGGCTCCGCTTTGTGTGTGCATTTTTTTCCCTTCCTCTCGTGCTCGGCACCGGGCTCCCGGCCGCCTCCTCCCCCTCCCCCGCCCTCCGCCTCCCTTCCCGGGGCGGATTACCTTTCCCGGGCTGCGCTCCGGGTCCTGGGGATGCCTTCAGCGCCCGGCGAGCAGGCGATCCATAGCCGAGCGGCCCGAGCCGGCTGGAGGAGTGCTGGGGGCGCGCGGGGGCGGCGAGGGGCGCGGGCGGGCCAGAACCTTCGACCCCGGAGGTCCCGCCGCAGGCTGGGGCTGGGGGCCAGGGGGCGCGGCGCTAGAGGGAGGCGGGGGGAGAAAGGACCCGAGCAGCCTCGATCTGGGGAGAGAGCGAGCGAGGGGGCGAGGAGAGGGAGCGAGGGCGCGGCGAGCCGGAGGGAGCGCGAGCGGTGCAGTGACAGGGACTGCCACTGGGGTCAAAGGAGCACAGCTCCAGGAAGCAGGGCGGCCGAGGCGCCGCTCCGTGCGCGCTCCCCGGCGGGACCCCGCGCCCCTGCACGCCCCTCCTGCAGTCCCTGCCCACTCGGACCCCCACCGGTGCCCCGAAGCCCCAGGGTTTCGAGAGGAGGAGGGAGCCGAGGGCGAGGCCCGGCAGCCTGCTGGTGCTCCCGGGTCAAGCAGGCGGCAGGAAGCTGAGCTGCAAGTTCATCATCATGAGTGCGATCTGCGTAAAAAATGATAGGGGAAGGAAGGCGGGCTACGGTGCCCCAGGAAAAGAAGGGAGCTTTCTCCCAAATGGTGTTCTTCTGCAAAGAGAACACCCAGCTTCCCCCCACCCACCGACCTGCCAGGCTCTGTCAGGAGTCCTGGCACCGTTCCAGGACGCAGGGCTCACCGCAGGGGTAAGGGGAGAGGCTGGGACACTTCGCTCAGACCTAGGAAGGCGACCCTAGGTTCCCTCCCATCTGCTGATCTGAGGCTTTCCTGGGGGAGAGCTGTGCTCCTTTTCCCCCAAGCCTTTCAACACGCCAGACACACACACACACTCACTCACTCACTCACTCACTCACACACTCACCTCTTTCTCTCTGCAATGTTGCTGAGAAAGAAAAGGCCAACCCAGCTGATCATTTTTTTTACCTCCATGAATTAAGGCAGATTCAGGACAGGAAGGTGAGGAGAGGCAAAGACTCTAATTGTTTCCATTTTCGTCTTTTGGATAAAATTTTCCCCAAAAGATAAGCATGTCAAAAGCATTTTAAAAATCAAACTTAGTCCAGTTTTGTCTGCTACTTTGGAAAATGGAAGAAAAGGTTTTCAGAATTTTATACAAACAACACAAGGAAAGGAAATGCCGCTGAAATGCTGGAAGACAGAAAACAAGGGAGAGAAGGCTTTTAGAAAACTTGGTTGGCAGGGTTGTCTGTGAAAGATGAGGTGGCCCTGTGATGTTATGCCATTGTCATTGCTGAAAGATTGGGACAGCAACCAGATCTAATTCCTTTCTAGGAGTCAGACTGAAAGATCTGTGCATTCTCTGAAGGGAAATCCAATGTATATATATGTGTGTGAGAGAGAAGTGTGCTAAGTATACTATGTGACAACTGACTAGACATCCTGGCTGAAATTATACCCCCTAAAAATAAAAAGGAGCCATTGCAACCTGGTCTGTGGCCTCTGTGCTGAGACTAATTGGTTTCCAGGGTCTGGGGAGGAAGGGAGAGAGGCTTGTAGGAGCCCCTATAAAAAAAGATCAAACGGAATTCACTTGAAAATATTTCCCTTTTACAATGGGCTTTCCTGGCACTTGAATTTTAAGTAACCCATCTCTTATGCCTAGGCTGAAATGAAAAGGGAAATGGTCTTACTAATGTATTTATTTTATTTTACAGCATGCCCAGAGTGTCAGTGCTTGTCAAATGTGCTGGGGTGGAAAGGACAGTGTCTTTCCTTGCCCAGCACAAATCAGAACAAGTGACATTGACATCAAAGGATGCCAAAGATGGGGGCATAGAGGCACCTTTAAATTTTGTTTTCTTTTGTTTTCTAGCCCATCAGCAAACACTGACTAGAATCACGTTTTTGAAGAAATGCTTGGTTTTATTTCCCTTACTCTGTGACTGACTACTACATTCCTCATATCTTAATAGTTTGAATTTTTAGACTGATTTGGGCTGATTTAATCAGTTCAAAAAAAAAAAGCATCACCAGCCAAATAATTTCTGTGGTTTCCTTCTTTAAAAAAAAATTGCAGTCAAACAAAACAGATAAACTAGTTTGAACATGATTCTGAATCTAAATATGTGCACCCAGACAGTAAATAATAATGCTTTCTACTTTAGTGGTACATTTTACAGGATACTTAATGCCATAAAAAATCAAGTGGGCTATCCATTACAAAGCTGATGAAAATTTGTATACCATTTTACTGAGTGGGGAAAATTGAGGTAAAAAGGCTTAAAATTGTAATTTGTAGTGCTGGAAGAAGTCAACCTGCTGATAGATCAATTATCCAATAGTGACCAAGGTATATTTGGATTATGAAATTTTATTTTCATTAGGCTACTAACAAGCTGGAGATATGAAAATGAATTTAAATAATAAACCAGGAACAAAAAGACACTCACTTTTCAAATAATTCTCTTTACGTGGATTTGAACATATTGCATTTTGTTAAATCATATTGTCTACAAATACAGCTACCTACACTAAAAGCTTAATTTAAAATTATTGGATGTGAACCATGTCTATCCCATCTCCCATATAAGCTTTGAAATGTTACCTCATTATATCAAATTTTAAATCCTATAAGCTTCAGCTTTTTTTTAAAGATAAGTGAGTCTATAAGTTCCATTTTTTTGTTGTTGTTAAATTCAACTTTTATTGTGTATAATGGAAAAGAAAAGAAGGATGAAAATCAAATACTAAGTTTATGATTGGCTTCAAGGAAATATTACAATTTTTTTCTTTTAATGGAATTCAAAGCTGGACCCTTTCCCCAGTGATTTCATTGAAGGAACTGGTAAATATGCTTCCTGATAGCCCACTGCAATACCTTTTAAATTATCTTTTCAGAATGCATTTAGGAAAGAAAATGAGAAAGAGGAGCGTGGGAGAACTTTGGGTGGAAGCTTGGAAAGAAAATGATGCTTCCCTTGAAAGCTCAATACTTTATTTGGAGTTGGCTTTCATCTTCCCTATGAGAACAGGTTTTCCTGTACTTCAGAGATGTGTATGACTTAAAACTTGGTTCATTACTGTGGTTCTTCTTCTAAAAAGCAATCCATTGAAATTACTGCATGTTATTGAATAATTTCATTGAAATGATATGTACCAGTCTAACTGTAGGAACAAGCAGCAACTATTTTATTTCTTTTTTTCTGTAAGTTGTAAGCATTTCTATCATTTTACAGCAAAGGCTAAGATGTATATTATCAGAAATCAGAGCCTCTTAATAGAACTACCACTATGATGTAATTAGAAAATGAAACTCAACAAACTATTTTATTTTTCTGAATTCTCACAGTTCTTAAGTTTTTTTGACTTGTTTCATTCAAATGCTTTTATTATGACCCCTCCAAGTTGAATAACAATGTCCTATATTTCTTTGAGTTCTTTATCTTTATGTTGGAAATAGTTGTTAAATGACTGTGTGGGTCAATAAATGAGAAAGTAAAGAAGAGAACACAACAGTGAATGAGGCAAATACACAATTAAGAAAAATCCACACCAGATCTGTGGGAGAGGAAGTGATGTCATGAGGCAGTGTTGTAGGATAAGAGCTAAGGACTTCCCAAGGAGTTAAAATACCACATTTTAAAGGTCTTGCTAATGTCTTTAGAAATATGAAATAATCCTAAGACTGTTTTACAAATTAATTTTCTTATAGAAAGACAAGCTTGTTATGTATCATGTCCATTTAAAGGCAGCCCTCTTTTTAAATACAGCAGGATGCCACAATAAAAAGAATTCTGAGTAAAACTTGTTCCTTAAAATGTACAGAAATGTATCAAGCCATTCTCAAAAGAAACTTATATAATTAATCTGATTCCTTGATTGATCCTTTTTGAAATCCTCAAAATAAATATATGATTTTTTTTCAAGGGTGGTACTTTGTATTTAAAATTTTCTTTGGTTAACCAGTAAAAATGTTTATGGGTCAAAAAAAAAAAAGAATCAGGAAACACTAGAACTGATCAAATTTCATTTCATAAAATAAATGTCATGCTCATTATCATCTTAGAAAGGCTAAATTTAATTCAGTTTTGCCTGCAGCCTAAGTAGCAAGCATTGGGGAAGAATCTTAAAATTTAGCAAAACACTCACAAATTCTTAACATACTTACTAGCCATTATCTAGCATGTATCAAGAAATCACATGAAAATTATTTATGCAATAATTAATTTTAAAAGTCTGAACATGATACTGAGTCTGGATTCGTGTGTTCTTAGTGTTAGTAACCATTCTAACAGACATCCATAATCTCTGTGTTGACCTAAAAGGAATAGGCTATGGCACAAAATATAATTTAAAGAGTTTACGTGAGCCAAAGTGTGGGGACAACTGCCTGGAAGATTCACACCCAGGTAACATTGGATATGAGCTTCCTTTGGCCTTTGTTACAAGCAAATTTTTAAAGCCAAATATGGGGGACAGGGAGTAGGCTGACACAAAGTTCTCTGTAAAGAATTCTCATTGGTTTACAGAAAAACATTGATTAGTGGTTGGCTAGACATTGTTAAGCTATAGGCTGTGAGTTATAGTTTCCAGTGCAGCATTATTAGTTAATTTATAGCTGCTAGGGACAATAACAAGCTGTTTCAAGAGGTGAATACATAGCTCAAAAGCTGGGGGTTAGGATGGACTTGCTGTCTCATTTTAATGTCTTTCTAGGCCTGGTAATTTAAAAGGACTCACATTCCTCAATAAAAGTTCTTTTCTCATTTTAAATCAATTAATGCTTGCTGAGTCTTCCCCCATGTCATGGTCCCAATTTTGGGAAAATGGTATAATTTTGTCGTACTTGGGATAGGCTTGTCATGGTGGAAAAGAGCTTTCTCATTGAAGTAAACTCAAAATAATCTCTCTTGAAAGATGAGCAGTATAGAAACCCCATTAAAACCTGGTAAAGAAAAGGTATGTGAGCATTTCCAAGTTTAATAATTCAATTTGGCAATCTAGCATAAGATATCTGTATTTCAAGAAAGCAATATATAATGTAACTTTCTTTCTCAGCAAAAATAAATCAACGAATGGATACAATTTTTTAAAACTGAGTTTGAGAGACCAGCAGAATATAAAACCTTTTTCTCACTATATTATTAATGTAGTGGCTTGATTACAGTATTCAACAAATATTTTTAAGCTCTGCTCTGTGTGGGGCATAGTTCTTAAACCATGCTTATGGTCTAATGACGTAAAAAAAGCAGAGTTCTTTCCACATTATGAAGTATACAATCTTAGGGGGATGGGGAGACAGTGACTTAAAGCATCACATAAATGAATGCAAATTATGGCTGTGTAAAGGAGAGGCCCCTCGTGCAAAGAAAACAAAGCAGGGAAACCTTTTCTCCTCTGGGGTTGAGTGAAGACCTTCCTAGTGGAGGAAAGGAATATAAAGATGTCGCAGGAAAAAGAGAAGCCAGTGTGGCCAGGTACTGACAGTGAAGATTTGCATGGTGCAAGAAGTGTCTGGGATTCATCTGGATGTGTAGGTAGAGGCCAGAACCACAAGGTCATGCCAAAGATGTTTGAAGGTCACAGTAAGGCCCTGTTTAAGATGTTTGATTTTATCCTGAGGGCAACGGGAAGCTGTTTAAAAAATTCAACTGGAAAGGGTAACATGATTATATTAGTATTTTGAAAAGATCATTCACCCCATTTTGTAAAACGGATTTTAGGGAACTAGACTGAACATAGGGAGACCTTTGGGAGCTATTGCTGTCACTGGGTTGGAGTTGATGGTAGCCTTAGCCAGGACAGTTTTGGAGTAGAAGATGAGACCTAGAGAGAAATGAATAGAAGAGATTTGAATACATTTTACATAAGAGAAACAAAGATTACTGGAATCTGGAACTACTCGCTAACAGCACTGTGGTACCCAGCCAGAGAGGTTGAGAGCCATAATCACCTAATGATTTTCTGAAGCATCTAATTCCGCACACACTCCAGCCTCCCTATGTCTCTAAGCCATCTTCATCCTATCCTTTACACACTTCTTGGGATTCTGTGTTTCACGAAGAATTGTAGCATTAAATACAACACTGGTATAAAATGTCACTAACTTTATTCAGACTTACAGATCCTAAAACTCACTTTATCCTCCTTTCAATGCCCCACACCTATTTTTGGCACACAAACAAACTTGTTCTTATTTCATATGAGATGTAATTGCAAGAGGCAAATGTATTTGTGTTTTTCCTTAAAGTTTTTGAATGCTACATCAATTCCATATCTGTCCTCATCAGAACCAGTTTAATATAATTTAATTGTTTGATATTCCATGTACTATTCTAAGAGATCCTTAACAAGTGGTCGCTTTTTTATTCAGATCTTCAAAGAAAGAGATATCCTTTCGAGGCAACACAAGAAGCCAACTACAGATGAGAATATTATTCTCTTGGTGCAGGGATTGTTGCATGTGGACCCCATCAGCCTTGAAAAGTCCATGGTAAGGATAATACTCCAGTGGCTGTTTCCTTATGGATACAAGCTAAGTTACTATGGCCCTGCTCAGCAACTCAGACTGCTAAGGAAAGATGTAATAGAAATATGTTCAGAAATTTTAAGACTAATATATGACAACTATATTTTCTGACTTTATTCCTTTCTTGATATTTCTGCATTTTGAAAGTTCTATCAATTTCTTCTTCTGTTCTCATTATTCCCCATAGTGACCAACTGTAAACAAAGTAAAATCTGCACACAAGAGAACAGTTCAATAGCCAAGATCTAGGGCACACGTTCTACTAGATGCATAAAATAAAAGGAAGGTTTACTGGAGGGCAGTTGAAAAAAAAAAAATCACAGTGCTACATCCAAATCCCTATTTCATGCTTTAGTACAAAGGGAACTTTAAAAAGATTTTTTTTCTTTTCAAAAGCACTCTATTGATTGTTTTGTGAAAAACTGGAAAATACAGACAAGCAAAATATAAAAAAATAAAAATTAACCATAATTATGTCACTCAGAAATATCCACTGTTAACATTTTGTAATGTAGTTTTTCAGTCAAATGTATTTCACAGAAATGGAACAATAGTGGAATATCAAAAGCAGAGAAAGGTTTGAATCCCATCTCTGCCTCGTAGTACCTGCGTGACCTTGGATAAGTTACTTAAGCCCTCTATGTCTTGGTTTCCTCATTTGTAAAAGAGAAATATTAAAGTTATCTACTTCATGGAGTTGTTACAAAAATTAAGTTACTATTTTTAAAGTACTTAGAATAATGTCTGATACATATCAATTATTATACGTGTTATAATCCACTTAAAAATTTTAATACACAGTCATTGTAAATAAATTAAATACAGAAGTAATTAAGAAGTAAAAGTTACCCCTCTTTCTTCGTCATATCCCATCCCCTAGGTAGCATGTATTTTCAACTTAATAAAACACTGAACATCTTCCCACGTTGTTACACATCTTTTTATGATTTCTTATGATTTCATCTTTTTATGAATCTAACTTTCATTTAAAAAGTGCTATGATTATTATGAGTTCAGAATAACCCAACAGTCCATATTGCATTTCAGGATATTGCACACATGCTATAATCATAGAGATTACTTTAAGAGATTCAGTAATTCTAAAGCATATTAAGAAAACTCTTCTGATATTCATATTTTGGAGTTTGATTGAGTTGATGTTTGAAAGAGGAAAAGCTTTTCATTTAGTTTCCCGTGAGTTTAGCACTGATTATATTAGTTCTTTTTCTTTAAGGCATAAACAGTGTTCTAAAAAACAAATTGAAGATAATATGTTTTGCCAGCTATAGACAGTTTTTATTTACGCTTTTTAAAGTCATAAGCAAAACAAGTTGAAAGTTTGTTGAAAAATGGTGACTGATATTTAAACTTTATCAACAATTATTGATATAAAACTTATTTGCATGCTTCAGAATTACCTGGAGTTTACTATGGGCCCTAATCTGTGGCATTTAACAATGGGAGCTTCAACACGTGACAGACAGAACACAGAAAAGTTGTAGAATTTAAGAGAGAAGGGATTTTAGAATTCTTTTGAACTTGGCAGTTCTTTGGCAAATTGTATGGCTGCTGCTTTTCCATTAACTGGGATATGAACTGTATGGAAATATATACAGCCATTGTTCATCTTATCATAACATTTGCACATCGAAACTAAATAGTTTGCCATAATCCTGAAACTTCACCATAGACCCAGGCTAATCCAGTTAAACAAATATGGTGTGTTTGGTTGTTAGGGGTTGGCCTGGTGGGTTATAAACTTTTCATTTTAGAAAAGGCTATAGTAAGAGAAAAATGTAATCTACAGCAGCTATTATCTGGTATCTGAATTCACTTGTTGGCAAACTGGTCCTTGCACGTCTTTGAGGCATACGGAAATTGATGATGAAAGTGTCTAGTATAACTAGAAATATAATTTGATGAAAACTGAAGCAGTGAACTGTGAGAAACTGTTAAACCAGTGTCATCAAACAGTGCTTCAAAAATAATGAAACAGGAATACTAGTCCTTTACGAGTAATATTGGGTAAAAAATGAGAAAAGCACATGGTGTGCACACAAAGTTTAAATATATGAGGTAATGCTTTTTAATTACTATTATTATAAAGACCACTCAAAAATTCTACACCCAGACTCCTTTCCATTTATCTCTAAGGAGACAATGACATCACGTCTTCTCTAAATTATTCAGACTCAGGGGATGGAATTGGCTCATTCAATAGGGAATGCCATGTTTGGTATTGGCACAGTACTTAAAGCTTCTCTCCACGTTATCCCCAAACTGAAAAGCACATTTCATGGGAGCCAAATGAGTTAAAAAATTTTTCCTCTAGACTTTAAGCACTCAGAAACACATGAGAACAAAAATAGAACTGCACCATAAGGTATAATCATAAAACGTCATAGAAGGAAAAACTTAAGAAGCAAAAAACGCTCCAGTCATCTGAAGGCTAGCAGTTCGTGAAGTCATTAAAAGTCATTCCATAGGGGCTGAGTTTGAGGAAAAGTCAGAGGTTGCTTTGTTCTTGACTCTGAGTGAAATCAAAACCTACCCAGACTCTATACAAAGGCAACGGCAGCCTGCCTTTCTCTTGCTGGGTATATGCTACTAAACACACGTAAATGACTAGTGTTCAGAAAAGTCTGTGATTCTGTTCATATTAATCCATGTCGCAGGCTGGCAAAATGCCTAAGTACAATCAAAGAAGGGGGTAGAAGCCTGCCTTTTCAAACAGGCTAGAAAATTTGTACCAAAAGATCACAGGGCAACAGAGACAGCTGGAAAAATTGGAGCTGGGGCTCTGATTTTTGTGCCAGTGTTACACCTAATGCAAAGGGAATGCAGATGATAGATTGAGAGTTATGTATGTTGTTTAGTTCACCAGCTCTGTGCTTACACAGAGGCGAAAATGTAACATTTTTTTTAAGTAATATCATAGTAAACATAACATTTAAAACAACCTTACTGTAGCTAAGAATTAACACATCAGAATCTAGCAACAAGTTGCTAATAAAACAAGATAAACACATTCAAAGAATAAAGAGTGAACGGATAGCTCTAAAATGAGTCAATATAAAGATGTTTCACTAATGTCCTTTAATAATCATTTCTTTGGAAAAGTAGTCCCTGCAAGTGTTTTAACACACATAGAATTTTCTGCAAGATAGCTTAAGGTGCTTAGGCCACAAGGGGTTTTCAAACCAAAGTTTGTTGGGACATTTGTGATTCTAAAAAGAACATTGATGATTTTTCTTGGCTTTTAGTAGTGATTTTATTCATAATGTATAATAAAAAACAAGATATTGGGTATAATTCTCTGTATTATTTCTCTGTTTGAATGGACCTTTTCATTCAAGGTGTTATTTAATATAATTTTGTTCAGACGAAGTGTGTCACCCACAACTGAAATACTGTGTATAAAATGGAGATAATTGAAAGTTTTATTGAGATGCTGTTGAAAGTCTCCGGGGTCCGTGCTGATTCAGGCTGCGTTTGCAGGCTTCAACACTCTGTGGCCTTTGACAGGCATGAAGAAAAGCAAGACCAAAACAGTTCTCACAACACAGCCGGTGGTCACAAAGAACAGCCCATGGAGATGTCTGTCACTGAAAAGAGTGGTCTCTGGAAAAGAACCAAAAGTAAAAGAGGTGGAAATGGAGTTAGAAAAAGAGAGATTGAAAGTAGATGAAATATAATATTTGAACACTTAAAGGTAAATATTAAATCCTGAAAAACACCAGTGGCTAGAATCATAGGCATATATTTTCTTTCTCTCTTTTACCTCCAACAGTGTTATCAATAAAAAGAGTTTGGAAGTACAGGTGGTCAATCAAACAATTAGGTTTTTAAAAATCTTCTAGAACATTCTGATATCTGAGGAAAATTGACTTATAAGTCCCAGAAGGAGGAATGGAATGTTCCTAGAAACAATAAACTTAGTCCCTCACTCTATTATTTTATTTATTTATTTATTTATTTATTTTCATCTTTAATAAAGCAATATCACATTTTACATATTAATTATCTCATCTGGTTTTTTTTCTAAACTGTATTGTTGATATTCATGTGCTTTTATGTCAAAATTCTTTTCTTTTTAGGAGAAAAGGATCTTTTGAGGGTCTTTAGGAGGATCTTTTGATGACTGACTGATAATATTTTTTGAAATATACATTAATTTAAAATACATACACACATGTCCTGAAGCTTTTTTAGAAAGATTAAAGGACTATAAATACACACAAACATATATGTATGCACACATAAACCCATGCACCCCTAATATGTAAATTCTTCAAACTAGCCTGGTTAAGATAAAATCATAAGCTGGGCTTCTATTCTACCATTCTCTCACCACTTTTTTTTTCTGGTTTTCCAAATAAACAGCAGGCCCTAAGGGCTCTTTGAAGTCACTAGAGTGTTTAGTTTAGCAATCACTGGTTCATGTAGCTTATCTTTTCCTGGTATTTCTATGTGATTTAATAGTTCCAGCCTGGCCCAGGGAATGAAAACTTCTGGGTCTGTTTCTGGAAGCAATGCACTCCCCATTGCCATCTGTGATAAACCAAATAACCTTTCTCTGCCTCAGCTCTTTGCTTATAATCGTGCCTATTTTGCAGCAATGGAGTGAAACTTGACAAAGCAGTTGCAGTCGTTCACCAGTGAAGCAAAGTCTTCTTCCTAGTCATGCGGGTATGTCTAGTAATTAATTAATTAATTAATAAGTACCAACCTCTCGATGGTGATGTTAATGAAATATCCAACATTAAAGTGGCAATTAATTGTCAAGGGTTTAATAAAACAGATCCTTATTCTATTAGATTGGGATTCTTTAGTTATAAGTAATAGAATCTGACCCTGGCTAAGATCAGCAACAGGAAGTTTACTGAAAATTAACAAGATTACATCAATCAGAAGGCTTGATGTGGTGGGTGAAATTTTCCAAAGATGATCGTACTAGTATATATCCTGTCCCACATGTTCTTCTTACAGTGTGATATTGTCTGTACACCATTGAGAGATGGGTGGGTTTATGTTCTTTGCCCTTGAACCTGAATGGACTTCTACAGTACTTCAATTAAAAGAGTGGTGCAGAAATGACACGATATAACATCAGAGGCTGGGTCATTTTAAAAAATGATAAGAGTTTCTGTGTTGATCTCTCTTGGGGCACGGATCTTTGGATCCCTGAGCTGCCATTTAAGAAGTCCAGCCACCCTCCAGCAACCATGCTGGATAAGCCATTTAAAATTATGAGAGATGCTCACGGGGCCCCACCTGTTCTGGTCTTCAGCCGTTCGAGTCTTCCCAGTCCAGGTGCCAGACATTTAAGCAAGCCTTCAAGCCCCTGCCTCTGAGCCACCCTATGCGAAAATGAATAGAAGAGAAACAAGCTGCCTCTGCTGAGCTGTCCCTGCTGAAACCCTGCCCCAGAGTGCAGTCTTGAGCAAGACAGATTTTATTATTGTTATTGTTTTAAACCAGTAAGTTGGGGGTGGTTTGTTACACAGCCATAGTAATTGGAACACTTGGGTAGGAAGCAGGAATAAAAGAAGAAAGATTGAGAAAGCTCGGAATCAAGAACTAGAGAAATATCTCATAGCATTTGTAGTGTTGTTGTGCTACTGCCACCAGGTTGACTCAACTCCAAATGTCTCTTCAATCTTTGTATCACTTGCTTAAGATTCGAAGTTCTGGACAGCATATCCACACACCAAGCTGAGACTGTAAATCTAACTCCTGCTTGTATCTGACTGATGCAGGGAAGATTTGGTAGAAAGAGCCCCTAGCAGCTCCAGTGACTCCCCAGTAGGAAGGCATGATTTTCTAGCACCTGGATTTATCACCCCCACTAAGACAATAACATGGAGGGAAGGAAATTCTCAGAAAAGAAATTGGAGTGTTTTTCAGAAGGGCAGATGTAAGTCAGAAAGTAAAAATACCAGTCAGGGTCCACTCAGAACACATTTTATTCTACTTAAATAAGCAATTTTCTATAGTAGTAGTATCCTTGAATACAAATGAATTGCAAGTAAAATGTACCATCTTGTCTGCTAATAGTCTTCAAGATAAAGTAATTCACTGGAGTTAGAAGATATTAGGCTGCTCTGTTTCTTTTTCTTTTTTTTAAAAAATGATCTTTAATAATTTAGTATTTAGCACCCAGTCTATAAAATATTCACAAACATAAGACAAGAGTCTGCAGATTATAAAAATACTTACAGCTGCCTTAAACCTCTTCCGGAACAAAATTGAGGAATAAATAAATAATAAATTAATAAAATACTGAAAAATTTCTCTGGGTCATTGTTTCTCAAACTCTAGTCCTTTTTCATTAGATTTAACCTGTTATCAAATGCTGTGGCCCAGCACACACATACAGAATTGCCTCAATCATTTTCAATCAAATAAGCTGCTCAGCTTCTTGTAAATGCTAATAAGACTCACTGATTGCTGGACCGCATTGGAGGTTTACAGCATTTGATTGAATTGAAAGGCCATTGATCCAGTGGCCTCATAGATAGAAAATGTAAAGAATAATTTTTCTTTATTGTCATTGTTCATTCAAGTTTGAATTTGCCTTAGTTATTTAACAGGAGACATTGCTCCCTTTTAAATGATAGTATAAGCAGCAGTGGCAAAATGATTCTTCATCATTGAGATTTCTCTATGATATTAAACAGGAGAAATAAAGAGTTTTAAAAACCATGATGCCCTTTTATTTGTAGAAAAAACAGCTTTAGAAGACTTATGATTTTCCTAAGTATTTCAATCAGATTACATACATTTAGATCAATATGTACTGAAACAATACACCCTTGCTAAGAAAGTTTATTATTGCACATGCATAGGATAGACTTGGGAATAGAACAAAATGTGACGTATTCATGCCAATATGGGAAGTCTTATATAGTTTCAGACTTTGTTAGTGAAATTATAAGATATATATATGTTTTAATTATATATATCTTATAATTATCTCTCATATGATTTATATATCATGTTTTATATCCTTATATCTGGTATATATATGTATATATATCTTAACAGCTTTAAGAGTGAAAAGACCACTATCGTTGGACAGTCTCTTACTGTTGTTCTTTCAGTATTTTGTAAAAGCAAGATTTCTCAACTTCAGCACCATTGAAAATACTTTGTTGTAGGAACTGGCTTGTGCATTGTAGGATATTTGACCTCTACCCACTAGATGCTAGTAGCACCCCCCAGTCTTTTTATTAAATTGGGGTCATAGATATAAAATATAAAATTTTCCATTTAATAATTTTTAGTATGCAGTTCACTCAGTTCAGTGGCATTAAATGCATTCAAATTGTTGTGCAATCATCACCACCAGCCATCTCTAGAACATTTTTTATTTTTCCAAACTGAAACTACTCTATACATGTTTAAACAATAACTTCTCATTTCCTCCTACTTGCAGCCCCTGGTAACTACCATCCTACTTTCTGTCACTATGAATTTGATACTCTAGGTACCTCATGTAAGTGAAATCATACAATATTCATCCTTTAGTGACTGATTTATTTCACTAAGCATAATGTTTTCAAGGTTTATTCATCTTGTAGCATGTGTCAGAACTTCCTTTTTATAGCTGAATAATATTCCATTGTATGTATATCCCACATTTTGTTTATCCATTCATCTGACAATGGACACTTGAGTTCTTCCACCTTTTGGTTATTGTGAAAAATATGGCTATGAACATGGGTATACAAATATCTGCTTGAATTCCTACTATCAATTCTCTTGGGTATTTACCTAGAAGTGAAATTGCTGGAAATATGGTAATTCTCTGTTTTCTCCTTTGAGGCATGTAACCCCAGTCTTGACAACAAAGAATATCTTCAGACACTGCCAAATGTACCCTTGGGGTCAAAATGGCTCCCAATGAAGAACCAGTTGTCTGAAGTAACAAACTTTTTTGAACAATGGTGTTACCACAGAGCTGAATCCTGGATTTTTGGTTTAGAAGAGACATTTGATGAGTTGAGTGAATCATCTCTGCCTACTCTCTGAGGCTTGTATTTGATGACCAGAAGTGCTTGGGAAGTCAATCACCCATAGGGCCACCTCAATCTTGTCCCATCAGTTCTTCATTCCTTAATCTCTTTTAGTCTACTGGTTCACTGTTATCATGCTACAAACGTTTGTGCCTCTGTATCTTCTACCTTCTAGTCACCAACAGACATCTTAACATGCTAATCTATAAAACTTCACCTCCCAATAATGGATTCTTCAATCAATTAACACCTGAAACTGCTTTATATATAGTCACCTAGATTTAATCACACACTTTCTTTTATCTTTTTGCTTGACCTAGTCATGGCAGGACAAGTTTAGGAGTCATGACTCCTAGATTTGAGTCCTGGTTCTACCATGTGTTAGCTGTGTAAACTTACATGATTACTTAAACTCTCAGGCTGTCTGATAGAACTTTCTGTAATGATGTTCTATGTTTTATAATTTGAGCTGAAAAATACAGTAGCTGCTGTTGAGCACTTAGAATTGGCCTGTGTAACTCAGAGACTGAATATTAAATTGTATTTAAATTAAATTAAGTTGAAATGTTAATACCCACATGTGGTGATATGGTTTGGCTGTGCCACTACCCAAATCTCATCTTGAATTGTAGTTCCCATAATCCCCATATGTTGTGAGACGGACCTTGAGGGAGGTGATTAGATTATAGAGATGGTTCCCCCGTGCTGTTCTCATGGTAGTGAGCGAGTTCTCACGAGATTTGATGGTTTTATAAGGGGCTTTTCCTCCCTTCACTTGGCACTTCTCCTTCCTGCCATCATGTGAAGAAGGACATGTTTGCTTCCCCTCCCACCATGATAGTAAGTTTCCTGAGGTCTCTCCAGCCTTGTGGAACTGTGAGTCAATTAAACCTCTTTCCTTTACAAATTACCCAATCTCCAAAATTTCTTTATAGCAGTGTAAGAACAGACTAATACATGTGGCTAATGGTTACTTTTTGGATAGTGCATATCTAAGAATCAGTTTTCTCATCTGTAAAATAATGACAATGATAATATTTGCCTCCAGGGATAGTTTGAGAATTAAATGAGATAATGTATGTAAAGTACTTAGTTTACTACTTGGAACAGCAAAAGAACCTGGTAAATATCAGCAATAAACTTAACTAGCTTTATAGGCAACTTACTTCACCCTCTGAAACTCAGCTGTTCCTTTTGTTTTTTAATCTAACACTATGTAAGATCCTCTGAGTAATGATGTATCTAATGATTTAGGTCTGCCATAAGACTCATGTGTAGGATGCATAATAAGGGTTCCATAACGAGGATCATAGGACAGCTTTTGTTTGGGGGATGGATTTTTAAAATCTTATTTGACCTCAATTTCAAAGCTCTTGGAGTTATGAAAGTTTAAATGTCTAAGACAATAAAAGAAAATACAGGGTGACCAAAAGAAACTTTGAGTAAACTAAAAATATTACTCTATACCAAAAGCTTTCTAATTTGGATATCAAAGCAAGCGTGAAGGTTTGTTGAGTTGATTTTGTCGTGTGTTAAAGTTTCTGATATTCTAGTCTCACTGTATCCAATAGCCTGCCTCTTTCCCTTAAGAAAAATGAGAGTTGCCATGAACTGAGTGCCTATGATATGCATAGTACTCTCCTGGTTATTACTGCTTATCTACAATTTTGCAAAGTAGGTATTGTTATCCCTATTGTGAAAGTTGGGAAACTGAGCCTTGGGAAAATTAAATGAGTTGTCCAAGGTCACATGACTAAAAGTAGAACCCTGCCTTACCTGGCTCTAAAGTTTGCCATCTGTCTACTACAGCACATTGCACCTCTTTAGGTGAGTATATTGAAACTATAATAGCTGCCCAATAATTAGATTATCCAATTAGTTTATAAGTTTGGCTTCATCTGAATCCACATAATTAATTTTTCTGAGTTCTTTCCAAAGCTGTTGTCAAGTATTATGAGTGTGTTTATTTGTATGTTTGGGAAAGTTCTGCTGTGAAGGATAGAAAACAAATTACTAAGATATAGCTATCACTTTTATAGCTAACATTTGTTGGCAATTAATCAAAACTAGGCTCTAAGTGCTTCACCTGGAATATCACTTTTAGTCCTTTTAACTCAATCCCATACATGCCATTTTTACATTAATTTTATTGATAAGTAAACTGGGGCACAGAGGACAAATAATTCATCTCAGATTACCCAACTGCAACCAGGATTTGGATCCAGATACTGTGTCACCAGCATCCAAGCTCAAAACTACTACACCATGTTACCTGCTGGTAGTACGAACATGAGGCTTGAGCACTGGTCAGTACTTGTGTGTGTGCATTGCGCATACAGATTTTTTTAGCAGCATCCTTATCATAACTTTTCATACTCTTTTTGTTGCCTCCTTTGTAATATTCCTGCTATTACATTACTCTCCTCTAGTTGACTTTCTGTTCCAGTCTCTTTTATCTTCTGCCAATTTTACTACTGGGATACTTAGGTAACATTAGGAAGTGTAGAGATTTTTTGTCAAAAAAGGAAAAAAGACTCTTTATTGACCAGAGTAATGAACTTTCAGAGCACCTGGCATAAAAAATGATTTTGTGAATTAAATAAGTAAACAAGTCCAAATCTCAGTTACTTCTTTATTTTGCCACTATAGTTTGAAATGGTAAGAGCAACTACGTTGTACTGAAGCTCCAATATTTTATGTTCTGTTAAGAGAGTTTAGTTCCAAAAGAGAATTTATGTAATTTTTTGCTTTTAGAAAAACTGCAATTCTCAGGACTACAATATTTAAGGGTATTAATGAGAAATATCCAAGGGAAACACTAATCATTTGAGGGGAAAATACATTTTCTATGTCAAGCAAAAAATATTCCAGTGTTGTCAGTGAGCCAAATTATGAGAATGATTCAGAGACCTTTTTTTTATAGCACTTACCAGAGCAGTTAGGATAATCTATGCCCTATTGCATCATAAGGTACGTTCAGGATTTGGCATTTAAGTATGATACATGCTAAATTGAAAATATGCACTTGTTAAAAAAAGAGAGTAAGAGGATTCAATGTGTGGTTTTTCACCTGTCAGGGGTTATCGGAAGCTGTAATTCAGGAAAAAATGAAAGGAAAAGATATAGGTTGCCCAATAGATTAACACTACTTAGTGAACTTTTAACCACCTTCAGTGGGGTTGTCATTTGACAGGCAAAGAAGTGATATACTTTGACGACGACAATCATGGGATCCACCATAAAGGTATTTGAACAGTTCCAGAATGTGTACAGGTCACTAAGATATGCAAAAAAAAAAAAAATCCCAAAGAGCTAACCTTAATTGTTTCTATTCTTTCAATACTGCCAGCCCAGAAATAATAGAATAATGAGTTGGATGCTACATGCTGAACGACATCATTTTTAAGTTTGTATGAGAATTTACATTTATCTTAACAAACTGCCTTGGGGACATGCTTTGAGGCTCTACAAACTATAAGTCTCTATGTTTCTGTAAACTATGAGGAGCTTTCATCAGGGAGGAAATTATATATAATAGGCAATATGAATGATATTTTTATCTGATGTCGACATTGCAAGAAATGTGTTGATTCTAATAGAGTGAATCATATGAAACTGTCAATATTTGACTGTTTTTGATCTACAAAATGTCGATTTCATGTGGTTCAATCTAATATTTTAAGGTGTAAGTAAACCACAAAGCAAAAGTGTTATTTTTGGACTTCTAACAGTAACTGGGATTGCATTGGAATTTGTTCAAGCTTAAAGAAGCTGGGATGATTTGAACATTTTTATTTCAAGAATGTATTTCAAAGTGATAGACTGAAAAATAAATAGAATTTAAAGTGTACTCTGACATTCTTATTATATCAAATTTGTTCAACACAGCAGACACTTTCAAAATTATCAGAAACCTAAACAAACAAATCATAAATAGATAATGCAAAACATCTAATGATTGTATTTTCTGTGTCAGTCTGAATTACTATTATGGTAAAGAGGAGCACAGGTGGCTTTTCCTTTTTAGAAACTCTACAGCCATACAAAGGATCCTTGCCTGTGTAATAACAGGGAAATGAACGCAGGAAGGAAAAAGGCCGCTGACATTAGGTAATGTTTAAAATCCTGACCCCTTGATTTGGACATATGGTATTCACTTTATCATTTAACCCATATAGAGACCTTTCCAAGAGTGAAAATAAAATGACTCATTAAAATGAAAATTACAAAAACAAAGGTCAGCTAGTTCCCAGAAATTATAATTAGTAAATAAACAAATGATTCCCTCTCCATTTTTTATTTTGAATTATTTTAAAACTACAGAAAAGTTGTAAAACAATACAATGATTATTCACATACCCCTCACCTAGATTCATCAAAGTACTAACCAATTGTTAGTATTTTGTTATCTCTCTGTCTCTTCCTCTCTCTCTCTCAATTGTTCTATTCTGACATTCATAAATAAGCAAAGATATATTTTAAGGATTTTTCAATACTCTTCAAGTCAGGTGTGAATCTCTCCCTGTCCACCAGGTTAACCAACATGTCACAGATTCATAGAATGATTCTGTCATTGGAAAGTACCCAGTTATCTCAGAAACTTACTCCTAATCTAGCCCATTCTGTACCACAGAGTTCTGAAGTTCATTCTTTCAAGAAAGAGGAAGCAGCGATGGTAATTTTATCATCTACCCACAGGGCATGTAGGTGACAGTGATATATTCACTTGGTACCCTCAGTAACAAAACAAAGCTCCAACAAATCAATTTAAAGGGGGAAGGGATTACATTATCTTCCTCCTATCAAGGCAGGGTCTAAGTTTCACAGCAAAACCCTTTAGGGAATTTGTGTGTTCTTCTCACCTTATCTTGTGCCTCTTCTGGAATAACCTGCTAATTGATTTCCTTGCCTCCCATTTACCCCTGCACTCTCTAACTTATCTTGCACACAGCTGCCAGCACAATCTTTAGTAGGAAATCCTACTTCGATCCTGTCATTCTCCTGACCAGAAATGTTCACCAATGTCCTATGTCAAACAGGATACATTTCTGACTTCTTAATCTAGGAGTGATATTCAGCTGGTATGACTTAGTATGGTTATACCAGTTGTTACAGTGTTGAAATACTTCCATACCACTTGATAAAGAGAAATACTTAACTTACTGACTCTATAAATGACCTAAGAATCTAGCCTAGCATCAGCTTCGACAAAGAGTAATGGGGCTTGGGAATGGTGCTGACATGAAGGTGGCTGGTCAATGGTAATTGCTTAGTAGACAAAGGTAATGGAGGTGGTGCCAGTGGTGGTGGCCTGAGCAGATCCTGACAGCTCCAAGTCAAGATATCATCTTTGTTTTAGGTCTTGCCTTCAGACCATATATCCAGTCTATGAAAAATAAGTAAATAAAGCTGGGTGTGGCGGCTCAAGCCTGTAATCCTAGCACTTTGGGAGGCTGAGGCGGGATGATCACTTGAGGCCAGAAGTTCGAGACCAGCCTGGCCAACATGGTGAAACCCCTTCTCTACTAAAAATGCAACAATTAGCTGGGCATGGTGGTGTGCACCTGTAGCCCCAGCTATTTGGGAGGCCAAAGCAGGAGAATCGCTAAACCCAGGAGGCAGAGGTTGCAGTGAGCCGAGATTGTGCCGCTGCGCTCTAGCCTGGGCAACAGAATGAAACTCTGTATCAAGAAAAAAAAAAGTAAATAAATGAGAAATCTGCCCATTTCTCACCAATAGCACTGGTATAATCTAGTCCAGGCCATCATCAGCTCAGCCTTCACATCAGAAGAGCCTCCTCCTCCTCTGGCCAGCCAGGGTGATCTTAATGCTTAAATCAGAACACACCAGGGCACTGCTGAAAGCAGCAGCTCCTTGAGCACAGTAGATGAATATCCACACTCCCAATCATGGTCTACAATGCCATATGGGCCCTGCCTCCTCTCTGCGTTCATCTTCTACTCTTCCCTTACTCTAGTCACACTGGCTTTATTTCCATTCCTCAGTTATGCCAAACTTGCAGCCCTTTTGGGACCTTTAACATTTGTTTTCCCTTCTACTTGGAATAAACATCATAAAACTTGCTTCATGGTTGCCTCCTTCTCATAAGTCAGGTCTCCATTCAAAGTCAGTTCTTCACAGAGGCCTTTCCTCACCAGCCTACACAGCTTTTATCTCCCCGGTCTCTCTCTACCTCATCACCTTATTTTCTTTATTATATCACAGGCTTATTTTCTATCTTCCTCCACTGGATTCTAAATTTCTAGGAGGTAGGGTTATCTATTTTGTTCATTGCTTTATCCAAACACAAAGAACAGCGCCTGGCCTAACATGTTTGTTGACTGACTGTCTGATTGACAAAAACACTGAGCACAGTGCCTGGCACTTCGTATCTAGGTACCTGTTAGATATTTTATCGTCACAGTATTCTATGTAGTTATAAATCTGGTAGCCTGTCCTAATCTTTTGGCTTCACCTCTCTTATATTTATATCCCAGCCCCAGCACAGTGCTTGGCACTAAACTGATTTAGTGGAATCTAATTTTTTACTATAATAAATTATAATCAACCTGTTATAGACCTTGGACAGAGACTTCTTGGAGTAGCTTTATTCTTTTCTTTCTCTTGGTTTTGACTTTAGGAGTAGAAAGAATCAGATTCCTTATGAAGATTTGTTATAAATTTCTCAAGTTATGCATGTTGTCTATAAAGCAAATGTTGTAAACTGGCAGCCCAGAGGTTCAATATATTGCTGGATGTTATTTGTTTTGCTCAGTGGTGGATTAAAGTTTTTTGAGGGTGCATTTAAAAATCAAAAGAGTTCACAGTTTTTCATAGAAAAAAAGAAATCATATTTCAGATTTTTATTTTAAAGGAAGATCTGGACACAGCGAACTCAATTTCGTGCAACAATTGGCTAGAGCTGAGTAACAGTTGCTCACTTCAACCTGGGCATCAGCCCCTGGGGCTGTCCTAGTTACCACCTATACTTTCTCATTCATTTGTCATCTGCCTGGATCCCAGGAAGACCTTGAGTTTGTGATTACTATTGTAAAGAAAGTTTCCATAAGGGGCATAATTTTTTTTTTTTTTTTTTTTTACATCTTGCTGTGTGGAATTAGAATTTTCCCAGCTTTTCCGATCCAGGGTCTTGGTTTCATTTGATAGGTTAGGAGTTAAAGAAGAAAATTTGGAAAAGGGCACTAACTTAGATATGAGGGGAAAGAGAGCAGTTAGGAAAGGAGCAAATTCAGGTTTTATGGGACGAGAAGCTTATATAATTTTTTGGATCCCCCTTTTTGTGTGTGTGTGTGTGTGTGTTCTCCTGGACTCAACTTTTTTTTTTTAAAAAATGGCTGGGTGTGGTGGCTCAGGCCTGTAATCCCAGCACTTTGGGAGGCTGAGGAAGGTGGATCACGAAGTCAGGAGTTCGAGACCAGCCTGACCAAGATGATGAAACTCTGTCTCTACTAAAAATAGAAAAAATAAAAAATACAAAAATTAGCCAGGCGTGGTGGCAGGCACCTGTAATCCCAGCTACTTGGGAGGCTGAGGCAGGAGAAGCACTTGAACCCAGGAGGTGGAGGTTGCAGTGAGCTGAGATCACGCCACTGCACTCTAGCCTGGGTGACAGAGCAAGACTTTGTCTCAAAAATAAAAAATAAAAAAAAAGGAAAAAGAACGTATAATTGTAAATTTATTAAAAAAATTACTAGGATCTTTCCCAGGGCCTTGGAAGAGACTGGAGCAAGAGAGGTGCCCTGAGGTTCATGAATTATTAGCTCTATTGTAAGTCCACCCCCAACTGGAGTGAGAAAGGAGATGGAAAGCTTTATAAGCAATCGTTTAGACAGTAACATCTGTGCTGTCTGCAATGTCCAACATGAAACTGAAGAACCGACGAAGTTCAATAAAGTTGATAGAGACAGAAGCACATAGGCTTTGTGCCAAAGCATATGTTTATTTTTTTTCTTCATTATCCACTTTTTTCTGGATGTAATCCTCTTCTTGGATCTAAGGATTCTTAAATCCTCTGCAGTCTGTTTCCCAGGCTCCTATGTCAGATGCCTTTGGCCAATGGGAGCCACTGGCTGGAGATGAGAGGGTGGGAGAGTTTTTATCCAGACTTCTCTCTCTGGGTGGCATCTTCACAAGCAGCTGCATCTCCTCCTGTTTTTAGGTCTTACTGGATAAACCTTTTATGGATCTAACTTCCAATAGGAGACTTTAGCCCCTGGGCTTTGTTCATGGGCCCCTTCCCTTTATCTCTCCAGCAAAGTGGTAGTAGACATTTCTGGTTGTTGCTAATCTCTGGGTTACCTCACTATTCCCCCTTTGACTTTTCTGCTCCTCTGTCAGCAGAGGAGCAAAATGTAATCAATTCCCTGCATTACAATCCTCTTGTTTTAAATACTCAGAGTGGATTCTTTTTCTTTTTTTTCTATTGGACTCTGATGCATTGATTGATGTTGGGACAATTTTGTCTAGCTTTATTCATACATTGTTCTGATGCTTAATTCTATGATCTTATGATTCTTATTAAAAACTGTCATTTTTAATATAAAGTCTTCATGCTTTTGTTCTTTACACCATGTTCTTTACTTCATGAAGTTGACTGTGCCTGTTGGCTTGTTTGATTATTTAAAAGTATCTTTGGATTACCCAGACTGTGACAAACTTAGGTTGTATGAGAGTGATTTTCTTGTACAGATATGCATAGAGCAACCCTTATGAATGAAATATTGAAATACTAAAGTATGTCCCAAACACTATTCTTATAAACTATGTGAACTTGGTATGTATCTAATATAAAAACATATATTAGATGATGATATAAGTGGTGTTTGATTTTATGAACTTTTTTTATGGAAAATTTCAAAAATATACAAAGTAAATAGAATTGCATAATGAATCCCTAGGTTATCATCACCCAGCGTCAACAATTATCAATACTCTGTTATTCTTATTTCACCTATACCTCCATCCAATCCCTACTCCCTCACCGAAATATTATAATTTCTATAGTTTTTTATAGTAAAATTTTACACATGAAAACATACAAATATATATACATATATATGTGTATATATGTATGTGTGTATATATATATATTTAATAGAGACAAGGTGTCGCTCTGTCACTCAGGTTAGAGTGCACTGGTGCAATCATAGCTCACTGTAACCTTGAACCTCTGGCCTCAAGAAATCCTCCCGTCTCAGGCTCCCAAAGTGCTGGGATCTGCCACACCTAGCCTAAAATAAACAAACCTTAGTTGTACAAGTTTGACTAATGGATATCCCTGGGTAACCATATCTTTATCATAATACAGAGTTTTCAATCTCCTAAGAAGATTGCCTCCTGTACCCCCCCAGGCAATTCCTATCCTACCCCTGAAGGAACCACATTTCTGATATTTTTTTACCCTTGTATTAGTTTTGCCTCTTTTATAATATATGCAAGCATAAAAATATACAACATGCAGTGAAATCAGAAGTATGTACACTTCTGTGTCTGGCTTTATTTGGTCAGCATATCTGTGATACTCATTCACGTTGTGTGTATTAACAATTCACTCCTGTTGGAATTGCACTGTATGGATATACTTTGATTTCTCCAGTTTGCGGATCTGGTAAGTTTCCTGGTTTTGTGTCTTTTGAATAAATTTTTAATGAATATTCTTATACATGTGTTTTTGGTGATCATTTTTCTCATGTCTCTCGGATAAGTAGGAGTAGAATTATTGGGTCAAGAGTAGATACTTAACTTCATACTAAACTACTAAAACTTTTTTATAGGTGAATTGCCTTTTTACTTTCCCATCATCAATATATGAGAGTTCCAGTCACGTCACAATGTTGCAAATATTTGGTATTGTCATGCTCTTTATATTTTACCATTCTACTGAGTGTGGAGTGGCACCTCGTTGTGATTTTAATTTGCATATTTCTAAGAAGTAATGGTATTGCATACCTTTTTCATTTGCTTCACTCTTTAACTAGTGTTTTCAAGTGCTTTGCCCAATTTTTAAATTGAGTTGTTTGTCTTTTATTATTGAGTGAGTGTAGAAGTTCTTTATATATTCAGAATATGTATCTTATGAATGTATTCTTGGTATCTGTGGCTTGCCTGTATTTTATTTTATTTGGAAACAGGTCTCACTCTTTCACCCAGGCTGGAGTGCGGTAGCACAATAATGACTCAGCTCACTGCAGCCTTGACCTTCTGGGCTTGGGTGACTCTCCGACCTCAGCCTCCTTAGTAATTGGGACTACAGGTGCATTCCACCATACCTCCCAGCTAGTTTTGTTTTTTGTTTTTGTTTTTTTTTTGTATTTTTTTGTAGACACAGGGTTTTGCCATATTGGCCAGGCTGGTCTTGAACTCCTGGACTCAAGTGATTGGCCCGCCTCAGCCTCCCAAAGTGCTGAGATTATAAGAGTGAGCCACCACACCCCGACCTGTTTATTTTAAAGAGTAGAATTTGAACAGCAACAACTTTTAATTTTGATGTAGTTTAATTTATTCATATTTTCTTTTACAGATATTGCTCTGTAAATAAATCTTTGTCTACTCCCAAGTTACAAAGATAATCTCTTATATTTTCTTCCCAAAGCTTTGTAGTTTTACTTTTAGATTTTTATCTATAACCCAGCTCAAATTAATTTTCATGTATGGTATGAGATAATGACTGTGGTTTATTCTTTTCCATACGTACACCAGTTGTTCCAGAACAATTTACTGAATGGTTTTTCTTTCTTCATAGAATTACTTTGGAGCTTTTGTCAAAAAATAACTTATTGCCTAAGTGTAGGCTTATTGCTGGACTCCCCAGTCTGTTCCATTATCTATTTGTGTGTCCTTAGCCAATATGACAAGACTACAGTCTTTATTATGGAAGTTTTAATGTAATTATTCAGTATAGGTCCTTCAGTTGTATTCTTTTTTCAAAATTGTTTTGACTATTATAAATCTTTTGCATTTTCAAATACATTTTAGTATCAGTTTATGAATTTCTATAAAAATGCCTGAAGTGATTATAAAAGGGACTGTGTTGAAGTTACATATTATGTTAGGGGGAATTTGCATCTTAATACTATTGATTCTACAAATCCATAAATATAGTATATCTCTCCATTTATTTAGTACTTCTTTAATGTCTTGGTTTTCACTGTAGACGTTTTTGAATCTTTATTAAATTGATTCTTAATTTATATGTTTTATGCCATGTTTAAAACATTCTTTTTCAAATATTTGTTGTGAATAGATATTCATTTGTTTTAGAAAACTGACTTCATGTTGATGTGTCTGTTGGCTGCATAAATGTCTCTTTTGTGCACATGTACCCTAGAACTTAAAGTATAATAAAAATATATATATATTGAAAAAAACTGACTTTATATATGAGACCTACTAAACTCACTTATTCTATTAATTTGTTTTCATGGAAACAATTATGTCATCTGCCTACAGAGACAACTTTATTTTTCCTTTCCTTTATTTATTCCTACACTACTATGTTAAATAAAAGAGTGAAAGCAGACTTACTTTTTTATTTTTTTTTAATTTTAGGGGAGAAAGCATTCCGTATGTCATTAGCTATGACTTTTTCATAGATGTCTTATATCAGATTGAGGAAGTTTTCTTCTTTTTATTTTTTTATTTTTATTTTTTTTAGAGATGAGTTCTCTCTCTGTTGCTCAGACTGAAGTGCAGTGGTGTGATCATAGCTCACTGCAGCCTCAGACTCTGGGCTTCAAGCAATATTCTCATCTCAACCTCCCAAGTCACTGGGATAACAGGTGGGAGCCAGCTCTCCCAGCATTTTTGTTCCTCAGTTTGCTGAGAGTTTTTATCAGTAATGAGTGGGAAATTTTGTCAAATTTTTTTCTACATATATTAAAATGACTATATGTTTTTCCTTTGTTCAGTTGTATGTAGTATTGTATTTATTAATTTTCAAATGTTAAAGCAACCTTGCATTCCTGGGATAAACTCTGCTTGGCTTGATGTGTTACCTTTCTACATTTTTAAAACTTTCCTCATATATTGTTATTTATTTCATATATTTTCGGGAGACACTTTGATCTACAATTTTTCTTCTTTCTTTACTCTTTTTCTTTCCTTCTTTCTTTTGTTCCCTCTTCCTTCCTCTCTCTCACTTTCTTTCTTTCTATTGGGATATCAGAATTACTATTGCTTCCTAGAATAAATTTAGAGATGTTTCTTCTTTCTCTATTTTCTGAAATAGTTTGTGGAAGATAAGCATTATTTCTTTCTTAAATATTTGATAGCATTTACCAATGAAAATGTTGAGACTGGAGTGTTTTTGTTTGTTTATTTTTGCGTGTATTTGAGGAATATTTTGATAACAGATTATTTTCTTAGATAGAAATACGAGTGTCCAAATATCCCATTTTATCATGTTCGCTTCTAAGTTGTGTCTTTTCAAATGATTAGTTGATTTTATTAAAGATGTCAAATGTATTCATATAATATTGTTAATAGTATGCCATTATTTTCATTTTGATGTCTGAAAGGTCTGTAGTGGAATATTTTTTATTATTGATATTGGTATTTTGTATTTTTTCATGATCAATCTTTCTAGGTTTAAATTTTTGTCTTAATACTTTCAAGGAACTAAATTGTTAATTTTATTGATTTTATTCATTGTTTTCAATTTTATTGATTTCTTCTCTTTACATTTGCTTTTTTCTACTTCATTTAGATTAAATTTTCTTTTTTTTCTAACTTCTTAAGATTGAAAATATAGATAAATAATTGAAGCTTGTCTTTTTTTTTTTTACTATGAACACTTAAAGCTATAAACTTCCCTATAAGCATTGTTTTAATTGCATCTTGTCATTTCTGATGTGCTAAATTTCATTATCATTCAGTTAGAAACATTTTAAAATTTCCTTTTGATTTCTTTCTTTGTTGACCCATGAATTGTTGAGAACTATGTTATTTAATTTCCAAGTATGTGAGACTCTCCAAATATCTTATCGTTACTTAATTCTACTGTGGTGAGAAAATATACTCTATAAACTCTACACTTAATCTTTTGAAACTTACTTATTTATTAAAATATTATTAGATTTTATATTTTTTGACATATAAAAATCAGTGTGTATTCAAGGTATACAACTTGATGAGTTTGGGGATAAGTATACATTCATGAAACCATTACCACCATGAAAGTCATACACACATTCATCACCTCCCGAAGCTTCCTCTCATGCCTTTTATTACTATTATTTTTGTGGATGTGGTAACAACATAACAACTCTTTATTTGTCTTAACAAATTTGAAGTATGTAATACAGTATTTTCAGCCAGCTATAGGCACTATGCTGCATAGTAAACCCTTTTTTTTTTTTTTTTTGAGATGGAGTCTTGCTCTGTCACCTGGGCTTGAGTGCGGTGACATGATCTCGCCTCACTGCAACCTCCATCTCGCCTCCCAGGTTCAAGCGATTCTCCTGCCTCGGCCTCCCAAGTAGCTGTGATTACAGGCAGCTGCCACCAAGCCTGGCTAATATTTTTGTATTTTCAGTAGAGACAGGGTTCCACTATTTTGGCCAGGCTGGTCTCGAACTCCTGACCTTATGATCTGCCCGCCTGGGCCTCCCAAAGTGCTGGGATTACAGGCATGAGCCACCATGCCTGGTTGCCGCATAGTAAACCTTTAGAATTTATCTTGCATAACTGAAACTTTATCCTTTGACCATCACCTCCCTGTTTTCCCCTCCCCCTTACCCCTAGCAAAGACTATTCTACTCTCTGTTTCTATGAGTGTGATTATTTTAAGTCCCATATATAAATGACATCATATAGTATTTTTCTTTCTGTGTCTGGCTTATTTCCCTTAGCATAATTTCATCCAGGTTCATACATATTGTCACAAAGGGCAGGATTTCTTTCTTTTTTAATGCTGAATAATATTCCATTCTATATACATATGCCACATTTTCTTTATTCATTCATCCATGGACATTTAGGTAGTTTCCGTATCTTGGCTATTGTCAATAATGCTACAATGAGCATAGGACTGCAGATATCTCTTTGTGATCTTGATTTAAATTATTTTGGGTAAATATCTAGAAGTAGGGTTACTGAATCAAATAGTAGTTCTATTTTTAATTTTCTGAGGACTCTTAATACTGTTTTCTATAATGGTTGCCCCAATTTACATTTCCATGAACAGTGTACCAGAGTTCCATTTTCTCCATATTCTTGCCAACACTTACTATCTCTTTTTTTAAATAATAATAACTAATAGACATAAGGTGATAGCTCCTTGTGATTTTAATTTGCATTTCCCTGATGGTTAGTGATGTTGAGCACATTTTCATATATCTGTTGGCCATTTGTATGTCTTCCTTAGAGAAACATCTGTTCAGGTCCTTTGCCCATTTTTAAGTCAGGTTATATTGTTTTACTGCTATTGAGTTGTATGATTTCCTTATGTGTTGTAGATGTTAATCCCTTATCAGAGATATGGTTTGCAAATATTTTCCCATTCCATGGGTTGTCTTTTCATTTATTGATTGTTTCCTTTGTTGTGCAAAAGCCTTTTTAGTTTAATGTAACCCCACATGTTTGTTTTTGCTTTTGTTGTCTATGCTTTTGGTGTCATATCCAAACATTCATTGTCAAGACCAGTGTCAAGGATTTTTTTAGGAGTTTTATAGCTTCAAGTCTTATGTTTAACTCTTTAATTTTGGGTTGATTTTTTGTGTATCACATATAATAAAGGTCCAGTTTCATTCTTTTTCATGTAGATATAATTTGACCAACACCATTTATTGAATGAGCTATTCTTTCTCTATTTTGTATTCTTGGCACTGCTGTTGAAGATTACTGAATATGCTAGATTCTAGGTTCTGTTGTATTATTGTAAAGAGTGAGTTTTGTCTTAGTAGATAGTTAATATGGTTGAATTCAATACCTAAATTCTGTGACTCCTGTGGTCAGCAGGGGTGGGAATCTATGCTCATTTATTTAAGCTTCTACTAAATTATCCTCCTGCCTCTATGTTTTTCTTGTTTTAATATAAGAGGACAAAAAACATGCTCAGAAAACTCTTTATATTGAGCTTGCCTCCTTCAGTGTTTGAGTTAATGAATGGGGAGACTATGACATATGATGCTGAATTCAAATGCTGAAGACTAATTCATTAATATTTTATTGAATAAATATTTCTTAAACCCACTTTGTGTCAATTACTCTGCATTTTTGTATTCTATTCTAGGAATACAAAAATAAAGAAGATTTTCAAGGACCTTATAGTCTAGTGAGTGGGACAACCAATACATAGATTAATATAAAGGAATATAATAAATATTTTAATGGAGACACAGAGTGAATTTGTAGGAGCATACAGGATAGGTATCTAACCTAGCCTGGTAGTATTAAAACAGAAATTTTTGTTTGTCTGTTTTGTTTTCTTTTTAACTTAAGGTCTTGCTCTGTCACCCAGGCTGGAGTGCATAGTGCCATCATAACTTACGGCAACCTCAAACTCCTGGGCTCAACTGATCCTCCTACATCAGCCTCTTGAGTAACAGGGACAAGTGTGTACTACCATGGCCGGATTTTCTTTTTTAATGTATTGTAAAGCAAGGTTTATGTTGCCCAGGCTGGTCTCAAACTCCTGGGCTTAAGCAATCTGCTTGTCTCAGCCTCCCAAAGAGTTGGGATTACAGGCATGAGCCACCGCACCCAGCCTAGAAAGTGTATTATAAGGAGGTACACCCTAAGTAAAAACATGAAAATATTTAGAGACTACAAGAATGAATACAAAATCTCCATACATTTCTAGCATTTTTGTAAGATATTTTATTTCATTTCAACTCAACTAAAATTTACTAAAGATTTACTGTGTGTCTCACATTGTTGCAAACACTAAGGAAGAAAATAAATTCTTATGAAGCATCTCACAATATACCCAAGGAAAAGGAAGGAAAAATGGACACTCTTTTTACACAAAAATTCTTCATTAGCCATCACCATGACTTTTTTAAAAAAATTTTTTCCTAATTTTTAGGTAAGAAAATGGAATCTCAGAAAAATTAAATAACATAGATAAGGTTATAGAGATAATAACTGAAAGAATAAAGACTGAAAACCAAATCCATCTACTCCAATTCATGCTATTTCTACCAATTTTATAAGACAATATTAAGAACAATTCTAACTTCATCAATTTCTATTTCATTTCTAGAAAATAAAAATCAATATGTCACATGTACGTAGTTTTAAAAATCAAATAATTCTGACTGTTATAATTTAAAAATCTCAGATTAAAAAAGTAAAACTCTCAACCACAGAGAAACATCTAAAATGGAGAATTACATTCCAAAGCACAATAATTTATGTAAGTATTTTTCTAGTATTAATATAGTATAATGCTTGCAAAATGATAAAACATACAGGGTAGATATAAAATTCTGTGTAAGACCTAATTTAAGCTACTTGTAATGTGCCTTTAACTTTGTGTTTTCAGGGTTTGCCCTGAGATTTTGCTAGTTTATAATATGCCATTATAAAGAGGTAAAAAAATAACAGAATGAAGCCATATGGTTCTATATCAGATATCTTTACAAAATAAACAATTAGCAATATTTCAAATAATTCTTGAACACACATCTACAATTTCAAGGAATTAACACAAGCAAACTAGTACTCACTTTCATGTCAAGAAATATTCAGAGTATATGATTTGAAATGATAGAACCTCACTACTGGGTTTACTATATGAAATATGCAGGATATTACAAGTGTCATTTTATCTAGTAGCTGAGTTCTGTGACATGGAAACTAAGTTTGGACCATCTGCCACACTCAGGACACCAGCAAGTCATCTCCTGTTATGGCCCAAGAGAAAAAATAATACATTTCAGATCATAATGGGGACACAGTTAAGTCCTTGGTTAAAAACAAAACAAAACAAATGTATTCCAATAAAAGAATAGCAAGAGAAATAATGAAGTGGGAAAAGTTAAAAATGACCAAAGATACCAAAGTGCATTGCACACTACTTTCTGCACTACCAGGGTTCTAGCACACATAACAATATTGACACTTCCTAACAAATGTTTATGTTTCAGAAATTTGTTTCTAGGGCAATTGTGTATAATCATAAACAACTTTCTAATTTAAACAAATGATAAGTGGTGTTTCAGTTCTAAGTTTAGGCTAGAGAAACTCATTTAATAGTGAATAACTTGATTGTAACATAATGATACTGTACAATATAAGCACTATTGAGAACATTCAAGAAAACACATTCTATTTTCTTCCTTGAAACTCTAGAAATGTATTTTCCTTCATTGAGGAAGTAGCTTTAGTAGTCCACTAGGGGTAGGGAGAAAAGCAGAACAGGTTTCAAATTGGGAGAACAGAGGAAACTGCAGAAGGTAAGACTCTGGTAGGGGCAGTAGAAGTTGAAACACTGGATATGACTAGAATTTATTGGGTGGAGTTTCTGGAAAAGCACTTTAAAGAGGGCTAACTGAGCTTTGAGAAACACACTCTTTGCTCTTTGCTTATCCTGCCCTGAGTGCAGATGTGATGGCTGGAGCTGGAGTGGATGTCTTATAGACATGAGTGGACTTTAAGTATAGAAGTCATGCACTAAGGATGGGAAATAAGAAAGGATACACTTGGAAAATTGGTAAAAGTAGGAACTGTTTTTCAGCTTGACACTGCCTGCGTTTAAACTTCATTTACGTGAGACAAAATAAACATGAATCTTGTTTAAGTCACTCATATTTTGGATATTTGTTCCTAGCAACCAAATACTAGTCCTAAGTGATACAAGGGACATAATGAAAATTTATCGAGAACATTCTCTTTGCCAGGCAAAGTGAATCTGTTCTGAGGATAACAGATGAAAGACATTACTCTTACTTTCAAAGTGCTTAGTCTATAGCAAGTAAACCAATGACTATAATAATGTGTGATGAGTGTTTGTATGTTAGAGGAGCACTTAGGAGGAACACTCAATCTCACTTGTGGCATTCTTTTAGTTAAAAAAAAATCTTGTGTTATTTGGTCATGATCCTGATTTAGCTAAAGAATTTTATTATATTACAGCTGCAAAATACTTGCAGGATTAGATTCTTACTTTTCATTTCTCCTACCCCAGTTTTTTTCGTTTTGGTGAATGGCACCCACTCACCCAATTTAGATTTTCATTTTGCCTTTGATTATTTGTCTAGCTGTGAAGCAGTTTCATATATCCTATTGGAAGTAGTTGAGGTTTCTGAATCTGTAAATTGATATCTATCAGCAGTTTTGAAAAATTCTTAGCCATTTTCTCTTCAAATGTGGCTTCTGCTTCTTATCTCTTTCCTGTACCCTGAGGCTCAATCAAATGTGTATTAAACCTCTCCCTGTCTGCTCTGTGCTCAATTCTGAATTTTCTATCCTTTTGTCTTTCCCTGCTTAATTAGTGATATTTTCTTCTGTTTCACTAATTATCCCTTCAACTACATCAAACATCCATTGAATTCTTCATTTTGTTGTTGTATTTTTCAATTATTGAATTTCTACTTGGTTTCTTTGCCCATTTGTCTTGTCACTTTTTAAGAGTTTCTGAGTCTCTGTTCGAAATTATTAGGATTGAACTTTTCCTCCTTGAATATAGTTGATTTATATTCTGTGACTGAAAATTCCAAGATTTGAAGTATTGATTGGTTTATTTTTATTCGTTTTACATCTGCTAGTCATGTCTTCTCATGTATCTAATTAGGTTTGGTTTTATTCTTGGCTTGATCAAATATTTGTAGAAAAATGTGTAGAGAATATTATCTTTCTCTGTAAAGGATTTTTGTCTCAGACAGGTACCCGTGCATTAGTAATTAAAGATTATCCTAATCCAGTTTCCATGCCTGAAATTTTGCTAGGTCGCCCAGATGGCTAAAAGCTGGGTGCCATCCGTGCAAGTGCTGTTTTGCCTTCAGTTCACCTATCTTTCATGATATATCCCACCAGGGTGCAAGGCCAAGGTAGAGATGGCTCAGCAGAGTTCCCACTCTTGCCAAACTTTGGACTGACTCGTATTTCCTACACTTCTTGAGGATGTTAAAAGTACAGCTCAACCTCTGGGACTCCTCTCCTGGATGGGCAAATACAGGGCAAAACCCCTCAAATATTTGGCTCATGTCTCTGAATTTTCATCCCTTTTTGGATGTTAGTCTCTTGATTTCTCATGTATTTGTTAGCTCTTGGATTACCTTTAAAAGATTTTGAAAAAATAACTCTACCTTCCTTAGTAGTTGTTATGGTCTTAATGTGTGCCCTGCAAAGTCATATGTTGAAACTTTTGATGGTGAAAGTGAAAGTGATGGTATTAGGAGGTGTGGACCTTTAGAATGTGATTGAGTCATGAGAGCAGGGCCCTCCTGGATGGGATTATGGTCCTTATAGAAAGAGCTTCAGGGAATAGGTTTTCTCTTTTCTGCCATATGAGGACAGTGTTCATCCTCTTTTGCCCTTTCTGTCTCTTCTGCCATGTAAGGACACCATCTATAAAGAATGGGCCTTCGGCAGATACCAAAGCTGTCAGCACCTTGACCTTGGACTTCCCAACTTACAGAACCGTGAGAAAATAAATTTCTGCTGTTTGTAAATTACCCAGCCTGTGATATTTTATTACAGCAGCACAAACCGACTGAGTCAGTAATTTTCATCAGTGATTTGAATAATCTGCCATTATCAAAACTAGAAGTCCAGTTCTATCAGTATTTCTATAAACCGCATCTTGAGTCAATCCACTTCTGTCCACTTCAATACAAACAACTTTGAAAAACACCATTATTTCTACATAGACCACTGGGATGGTCATTTAATTTAATTTCCCTGTATCCTTGGTTGCTTCCTTCATTCCACAGTTTCTCAATCTTTGCGCTATGGTTATTTTGGGCAGAATAATTCTTTTTGTGGATGGAGGCAGGAGATCTGTCCTGTGCCTTATAGTATATTTAGCAGCAGCCTTGGCCTCTACCCACTAGATGTGAGTAACACCCTCCCCCTTCCTTCTGTAGTTTTGAGAGCCAAAACCATCTCCTAGGGGGAGACATTGCTAAATGTCTCCTGGGGAACAAAATCACCCTCCAATGAGAACTGCTGTTCTAATCCATCCATTACACAGACAAAAGTAAACTTAAAATATATAAGTTATAAGCCCTCATTATTGAAAGTCCTTTAATGGCTCTAAGAAAATAATTTCAACCCTTTATAAAGCCCTTCAAGGGATTACATAAGAGGGTTTCTGTTTATATTCCTAATTACATCTCTTACCAATTTTCTCTTCAGAGTTTGTTTTGCAGCCACATTGACTTTTCTTTCTCTCAAATCTTTTGACAGCTGTAGGACCTTTGCATATGTGGTCCTTTTGCTTTTGCTCTTCATCTGTCTTCTCATCCTATAGATCTCAGTTTAATTAAATTAAATGCCTCAAAACCGGCATTCTGTTGAATGAAAGAATGAGTGAATAAAGCAATTCCAGTTCTTAGATTAGATACTACCTTAGAAGAGGTACCTTATTCAAGACCTTCTTAACGAAACAAGCCAAATCAAAATGAAACAAAACCAAAATCAATCAACCTCCATTATCCTCTGTATCATGGCAACCTATGATTTTCTACTAATATGCTGAGTCCCAGAAGACAGAGGTCCAAATAACACCCACTGACCAGTCATCAGGACTTTTCTGCTTTTTTCCCTAATACTATCCCTCAGATGGTTCCATGAACTTATGGCCAAACTAATTGTTTCTAAGAAAATTAGAAAGAAAACCAAGTTCCTCTTTTTTTTTCTTTTATATTTTCCTCTACCCTTTTTCCATATTTCCACAAACTGCAATTTTAAAGCATACATTGAAGTTATACAGGCAATGTTTCTCAATGACAGTTTTATTAAATGTGCTTTAGTTCATTTTTTAAAAATACAAATATTAATTTGACTTCAAATTTATTTATTTTTTCCTTTCTAGGTCTGGAAGGATGTTAACTGATGGAATTTTTATTTAGCCTATTATTTCAAGTTTCAGCATAGTGATGCCTCTGCCTTAAGGTAGAAGTTAGTTTAATTCTTGAAATCTCAGTTGAAAGAATTCTGGTGAACTCTATTCCAATCAACAGACATTCACATTAACTAACTTCCTGATGGAGGAGAAACAGTCTGCAAACGCTGAATATGGAAGACAGGCAATAATGCCCATTCACAGTATTTTTCCACCACTTCTGCTATAAGTTAAGATTGTAACAGATAGAATATTAATTTCAATAAAAGAGTTTGAAATGATAAGACTGTAGTAGAAAATATTTTGAAACCATATACTGTCTTTTCATATGTATAGTTTATCTTCATTATTTATATCAGACTATGAGAAACAGATGCAAGATGTCCATAGTTTTCTCTAGGGAGAAATAAGTAATACTAATGAAATACAGATTATGCTTAAACAGATAATCAAGAAATTAAAATTTACGGCACTGAACAACTCTTGGCATGGAAATGATCTACATGAAGCTTCTGAAGAACACGTGTACCTGAGAAGAAATATTAGATGCACTGTGAAGAGGAAAAGAGTACTTGAATTGTATGCTTCTGAAATGTTAAGATGAGGCCTTAGGAAAATCTTGAAATACAAATGAGTCTAAACTCTATTTTCTCAATCTGCGTAATATACGTGGCATTAATCAGAATGTAACTAGAGGAACATCTGGGAAATTATAATTCATTTATGAAAGAGTAAGTCAAGCTCTACAAAGGAAAGGGCTCGTGACAAACAAATATTGTACCTAATTTTTCAGCATAAGAAACAAAATTAAAACTGACAGGTGAGTAGGATGTGGTGTAATAAGGAAACTGCAAAAAAAGGAGCTTCAGCTTCAAGTATTTTCTCCAGCTGTGTGATCTTGGACGAGTCATTTACTTTTATCTTACTTTTATTATTTTATTTTTTCAAATGAATAAATTTTATTTTTAGAGAAGTTTTAAGTTCACAACAAAATTAAGCAGGAAGTACAGAGAGTTCCTATTAATATATACTCTCTGCCCTTGGACATGCACAGACACCACCCCCCTCGCTGCCGTTATCAACGTCCCCACTAGAGTGGTATATTTACTATAACTGATGAACCTACACTGACACTTCATAATCACCTGAAGCCCATAGCTTATATTAGGGTTAATTCTTGATGTTGTACATTCTATAGGTTTTGACAAATGTATAGTGACATATCTTCGTCACTGTAGTATACAGATATACAGAATAGTTTCTTAAACACTGTAGTATACAGAATAGTTTCATGGCCACCAAAATTCTCTGCATTCTACGTATCCACCCATCCTTCCTTGTTCTGAAGTCTGCTCTGCATAAAATTAATATGAAATTAATATAGAGCTACCCCGCCTTTCTTTTAATTAGCGTTAGCATGCTACATATTTGTCGATCCATTCACTTTTAATCAACATATGTCTTTATATTTAAAGTGGGTTTCTTGTCAACAACATATAATTAGGGTCTTCTTTTTTAGTCCACTCTTACAATCTCTGTTTTTAATTGGTATATTCAGATTGTTGACTTTTAAAGTGATTATTGATAGAGTTAGATTAATATTTACCATATTTGTTTCTGGTTTCTACTTGTTGCCATTGCTTTTTGTTTCTATTTTTGCCTTCCATACTTTTACTCCCTTTTATGGTTTTAATTATTTTTTATGATTTCATTTTCTGTCCTTCCTTAGCATGTTAGTTATACTTCTTTTTTTTTTCAGTGGTTGCCCTAGAATTTGCAATATATGTTTACAATTAATCCAAATTCACTTTCAAATACTGCTTCACGGATGGTGCAAGTATCTTAGAATGACAAAACATTCTTAATTGCTCCCTCCCATCCCTTATACCATTGCTTTCATTCATTTCACTTATACATAAACACACACACACACACAGAGGCACACATAATTCTATACATTGTTGCTATTATTATTTTGAACAAAGTGTTAATTGTTACATCAATTAGTAATTTTTTTTAAAAGTTTTTATTTTACCTTCACTTAATCAGTCTCCAGTGTTTGTTCCTCATTTAAGTAGATCCGATTTTCTGACCTGTGTCACTTATCTGATGAATTTTTAACATTTTTTGCAAGGTGTGTCTACCGGCAACAAATTTGTCTGAGAAAATCTTTTTTTTTTTTTTTTTTTTTTTTTTTTTTTTTTTTTTTGAGACGGAGTCTCACTCTGTCACCCAGGCTGGAGTGCAGTGGCGCGATCTCGGCTCACTGCAAGCTCCGCCTCCCGGGTTCACGCCATTCTCCCCCCCTCAGCCTCCCGAGTAGCAGGTGGCTCACGCCTGTAATCCCAGCACTTTGGGAGGCCGAGGCGGGCGGATCCCAAGGTCAGGAGATCAAGACCATCCTGGCTAACATGGTGAAACCCCGTCTCTACGAAAAATACAAAAACAAGATTAATTGAGAAAATCTTTATGAGTTTTTTCTCTCCGTTTAAATATTTTACTCCACTTTCTTGCTTGCATGGTTTCTAAGAAGGTTATAATCCTTATGTTTGAGCCTCTATATGTAAAGTGTTTTTTTTCCTCTGACTTCTTTCAAGATTGTTTCTTTATATTTATTTACTGAACTCTGTACATGACATGCAGAAATTTACTTTTTTTTTCTTTTGCATTTGTCCAGCTTGGTGTTGTTTGAGTTTCCGAATCTGTGGTTTGGTGTCTGAAATTAATTTGGGGGAAATTCTCAGTCATTATTCCTTCAAATATTGCTTCTGATCCTTTCTCTCTTTCTTCTCCTTCTGGTATTCCCATTGTGCATAATTACATCTTTTGTAGTGATCTCACAGTTCTTAGCTATTCTGTCTGTTTTTTGTTTTTTTGTTGTTGTTGTTTTGTTTGTTTTTGCCAGTTTTCAGTCTTTTTTCTCTTTGTTTTTCAGTTTTGGAAGTTGCTATTGTTATATCCTCACATGCAGAAATTTTTTTTCCTCAGCCATGTCCAATCTGCTAATGAGCCCATCAAAGGCATTCTTCATTTCTGTTATAGAGTTTGATCTCTAGCATTTCTTTATTATTCTTTTTAAATTTTTCATCTCTCTGTTGATATTATCCATCTGTTTTTGCTTGTTGTCTACTATTGGTGAGGGGGACAGAAACAGTGTTCTACGGTCCTGTGATCAGGTCCCAATCTTTGGGTGAGCCCAGGGCCCTAGACTGTGAACTTCACCAGTGCTTCCGGGTTTGTTTTTTTTTATCCTCCCTTAGGTGGGACAGGATGGCTACAGTAGGCTGGAGTTGAGTGTTTCCTTTCCATAAGGTTAAAAACCCAGCAGGTTAAGCTCTGGTGAAATATTCCCATGAGGGCATTTTTCCTTAATATTCACTATAAGGACCTGTTAGAGCTTCTGGGTAAAATTCACAAGATTATTAAGGCCCTCCCAGGTCTGTGACCCCTGGAGTTTTATCCCTCAGGCTTGTTCACACTGAACCTCTAGCAGTTCATCAATGAGCTTAGATTTTTCTTCCCAGATATTTGTCCCTGCAAAGGTTTCTGCTTGTGGGTTTCTGCTCTGACACATTGAGATTCTCTGTATATGAATGTCTAATGTCTACCTCTATAGTTTTGGGGGCAGAGGTTTGCCCTGTGAGCTCACTTCTCTCACAGATCTAATAAGAGTTGTTGATTTTTCAGCTTGTTTAGTTTTTAACTTGTTATTAGGATGGAGTGAAGAGTTCTAAGTTCCTTACATGTTGGGCCAGAAACTGGAAGTCAGATCATTTACGTTTTAAAGGCTCAGTTTCATTGGGTGTAAATGAATGAGTCTGTGCCCTCAATGATAATTAACTTTTGTTAAAGGAAAGGGCCATTCAGAAAAAAATCATGTTATAAAGACCTATTTGTTTTTCATTCCAAATGAAAATTGCTTTACCGCATCTCCTGGAAACTGTGTACATTTATCATTTAGATTACCTATTTTGTTGAACAGAGTACTTCAATAAGAATATTAGCACTGTTTTTTGCTACACTTTTAATAACTGAATAAAGAAAAGAGCAGAAAATATGGAGGCACTTTTCCAATCATTCATGCTGAAATTAGATCTTAGATCCTGTGGAGAATTTGGGTAGGACTTGTTCTCTGAGAACAATAGATGCTCATCAAATGACTATGTTCATTCCAGGTTAAAAATTACATAAATGCTAAAATCTTATTTAATCCTGCCACCCATTATAAGGTATTTAAAGTGCCAGGAGATAAGATTTTGGTGCTATTTTAGGGACTAGGAAAATTATATATGTTGGAGTTAGAGATAGCTCTATAGTAAGTTACAACCAGAGTTTTCAGAAAATTTAGAGAACTGGGATAATAGTTCAGCTTTGTTTAACACTTTAATCAGTTTCTGAAAAAATAAGAATTTGCCCATGGACAAAAAAACTAAACTGAGACGTGAATAGAGAAAGCTCCGAAGATACCATGTAAACTTCAGAGCTCATCTGGTGTTCATTAGAAGTCTCAGAATATTTCAGAACTGCAAAGGAACCTTCCTTTGTCAGGATGAGTGGGCGAGATGAAGGCATGAATGGCTCCTGGGATTTTCAAGGAGCGGGGTTCATTCATTCTAAGTGTTGACTGGAGCAAAGGGACAAGGAAGAAAATGATGATCACACAGACGTAGAACAACCAAAAGGATTTCCTGAAGATCATGGGTCAAGAGAATAAAGTAGATATGAGTGTTTAGGGATTTAAATTGGAATCAGTTGTTGAAAAATTTGCTTTTCACACATTGCTTATCTGGACCCAGGGTTGCAGAGGTAAAATGTTGGCCTGCTAATCTGATCAGGCCCCAAAGACAAGGAAATAAGCACCTAATTATGCAGGGGAAAACAGAGATGGAGATGATGTGGACATCCAAGTGATAGGGCTGTTGAGTCTTTGACAACAGAAATCCTTTATGTTCCCCAACACTTGGGGAGTGAATATTCTTCTCCCTAAGGAACTACCTGACCTTTTGCTCATTATTTATTTCCATAGGTTATATTATGCCCTTCATGATTTTAATTTCTCTATGAAGCATCAGTTCCTGAAGGAAAACACACAACCCCAAGCAGAAGAAGAGTTTCTTCTTTATATCCCAAAATACCCTGTGCAAATCTCTACCGTGGCTCTTGAAACTACATATAGCAGTGGGCTCAACTTTTTCGTTTTTGAGCATAGAATTCTCAGCAGAACATTTGAAGGCATTAACTCATATTTATCGATGTCACTTTGTTCACTGGGTAGACCTTTAGCCTTGTGTTTCTGTTTGAGAGGGGACACTTCACACCCTGATTTATACATTCAGGAGGCATACATCTGAAGCTTTTCAATAAATGCACACTTTCTCAACAGCTCTGCCTCAGCGTTGCTTCTTTTACTCCCTATGGTTTTTATCCTGCAATACACCACATTGCATGGACTATTCTACTTATTTGTTCTCATAGTTTGTATCCTAGTTTGTAATAAATAAAGTTTTCAATGTGACTAAATTTTGCCACATGCCTGTGGAAGATGCACAGTACATCGGAGTGTCACTTTGCTGTGGTTGGGAACCAGTGTTCTATCAAAATTGTTGAGTTTTTTTTTTTCCTATGGACTATGGTTAAATAAATAAAAGATTGAACTTGGTATAAGATACTGTAAATATTAAAGTCTAGATATTTCAAATGGAGGAATTTAAGAGACTTTTTAAAAATATGCAATGCCCTGAAATTTTAGTATTTAGTTTTTAAAATCTCACAATTCTTGATTTATGCCACCACTAATTTTGGGAACTTTCACATAAAGATTTTGCAGACATGCTTGCTCTTTCTTCCTTCATTATGTTCTCCGCTTTGTCTTTTGTTTGGCACAAACTCTCTCTGCTCTTCCCTAAAATTTCAGTATAACTCAGAAGGTTACATAAACTTCAGCATGAGAAACTTCAAAACATTAAACCTCTTTTTTTTTTTTTTTTTTAAAGCTGAGGAACGTATTTTATGGGGTCTGCCCAAGAGAGTTCATTATTGCAAAGTCAGTTGTGGCACCTAAATAATTAACCTATAACCAATATATGTGTGAAATTATTGTCTTAAGCTCGCCTTGGTGACTGTTTGCCATTAAATTAGTAGGATAAATAATTTACACCAAAATGTGGACCTGAGATAACACCATTAAATTGATAGGACTTGTTCATTAATTGTAAGGAATTAGACTAGATGAAACACAATTCCCCAAGTGTGAGCTATCCTGTGGTGTAAACGGTGTGTTAGTTCTATAGTTGCATAGAGGAATAGACGAAGACCCTGGAATTGCTCAGCTGATGCAATATCGAATTGAGTAGGGCATTTGTAAAACATTGTACTAAATATACATAGAAGGGGGAGTGTCTGTGAAGCTTTGAAATGACTAGAAGCAAGAGAAAGCACAACATTTCTTGGCTAAAAACAAAAAGAAATAGGACTATCCATTTTTGTTTTCAGTTAATGGTAATTGTTTTTGAACTCTGCTGGTCTAAAATCACCAGAGGTAATACTCCCCAAGAAAATCTGATTCTGTAGGTCAAGGGTAGGACCTAAGAATATTCTTAAACAAGCACTGCAAGTGATTCTGATGCAAGTGGTATGGACCAAATTTCAAGTAACACTATTCACGGTGATTTGATAGGTTTAATCACCCTGTGGGCAAAGTCCCTGTCTTGTTTACTTGTACAGCTCCAGTGTTAAGCTTGGTGCCTTTAATCCATAAATATTATTTCTGCAAAGAGTGCTTTGTGCCTAGCTCTGTTGCAAAGAGTGGTCAATAAGGCAGATGAAGCTTTGACTGCTCAGATAGAGGGAGAGGTTTTTTAACACCTCATATTTCGCTTTTCTTGGCACATTCTCTCAATGTAGCTCCTTTCCAATAGTTTTAAGGCAATATATTGACATGCTTGTGGGGGCTATGATAAAAATCTGTCAAAAGAAACAAATGAAACCAAGAGTTAGACTGTTTAATACACAATGGAAGCATCAGTGCTCACATGACGAGACAGGTAAGAAAGTGTTGTGTTGCCTTCTTTATGTTTTGCTTCCTCACAAGCCAACAGGGTTGACCTCATTACCTGGCTTATCCTCTCCCTGAAAATATTCTCCTGTTGTTAGAACCAGGCTGCAACCCAGCCTAGTGAAGAAAACAGCATCCAACAGATAGTTTTCAGTCTGATGAGTGTTACATAAAATATGCTAAAGGAGAATACAACGTGTTGCTATCTTAGACTAGGATAGTCCAGGGAAACATTTCTGAGGAATTGCTGTTTAAGCTGAGAATTGAAACATCAATGGAATTTACCTAAGCCAAGAATATGAGGGGAGGGATAGATGGGGGGGATTTCAATGGAAAGCAAACCGAATGTATGGTGAGATGACTTAGGAAGGAAGCCTCCTGTGTAACAACAGCCAAAAAACCAGTAAGGCTGGATCTCTAGAGAGTGATGGGAGGCAAGCTAAAAAGATTCACAAGGGCTAGACTAGGGAGAACTTTGCAAATCACTGAAGTTTTAAGCAGGATGACTAGGCACTTAGTGAATATTGCAATTGAGTAGATTTCTGAACTGTATCAAGATACAAATAATCTCAAAGTTCACAGATTTCCTTGAAATCTGATTCTGACAGAACTTACTAATTTTCTATCCCCACTCTTACATGCTCAGAGAACTCCAGTTTATTTGAGGCCAGCAACATACCTAGCCCAGGGGATGAATCAGAATAGATCTAACACTATCACGTCTATTTTATTTGTTTGCCAGCTACTTATTGCCCCAGGCTCCCTTGTGTCTAGGAGTCACGCATATGTAGACGATACCTGGCCAATCTGACATGTAGGAAAGTGTACTCAGGGACTCATATTAGCTTATCACTGCTGCTATAACAAATTGCAGCAAATTTAGAGGCTTAAAACACACACTTGTTCTCTTATAGCTCTGGAAGCCAGAAGTCTGAAATCAGTCTCCTTGGGCTGAAGTGGAGGTGTCAGCAGTCTTCCTTCTTGAGATGCCAGGAAGAGTCAGTTTCCTCACCTCTTCTAGTTTCTGGAGGCCACCTGAATTCTTGGCTCATGAGTTCTTTCTCATATCACTCCAACCTCCTCCTTCTACTTATCTCTCCTACTTCTCTTCTTTTGTGTCAAAGCTCTGGTTTTCTCCCTCTTATCAGGACACTTGTGATTATATTTAGGATCCACTGAGTTATCCAGAATAATCTCCCCATCTCAATTTAATCACATCTGCAAAGTCCTTTTGCCATATAAGGTTTCATTCACAGGTTCTGGGTACTCAAACGAGGATATGGTGGCCAGTATTTAGTCTACCACAAGGCCTCTGGGTAAATTTTTATTTCCTGATAATCAGAGATCACTCTTTCCAGTCTCTCCCCTTTCTTCTGTCTAGGATTTTTTGAGGGGGAGATAACTTGATGCCTGGAGCTGCTGCTGCATCTTATGTAAATGACAACTAAGGATAAAAACCACACACAGTAAGTAAAGAAAGAGCTCAGAACCCAAGTTATTGGTAACAATGTTGAGCTGCTGTAAAGAATCATAAGGAACATGCCTCCAAATTTTCTGTTAGGTATGATCATTTATTGTCTTTCCTTTTAATGCCACAGTTCATTGGTATTATGACCTGTAGCTGAATACAGTAGTCCCCACTCACCCACTGTTTCTCTTTCCTTGGTTTCAGTTACCCAAGGTGCAGTAAAAGAAGACATTTTGGGAGGAAGAGAGAAAGCAAGAGAGAGAAACCACATTTTCATAACTTTTGTTACAGTATATTGTTATAATTGGTCTATTTTTATTATTATTGTTGTTCATATTTTACTTTAATTTATAAATTAAACTTCATTATATGTATGTACAGGAAAAAATATGGTATTATATATGATTTGGTACTATCCTTGGTTTCAGGCATCCACTGAGGGTCTTGGAACATATCACCTTGGATAGGGGAGACTACTGACTTCCTTACTGCTCTATGTGACAAATGAAGTTTGGTCTTATTTGCAGCCAGGAAAATTTTATTATCAAGACTTTAATATTAATACAGAAATAGGAACTTCCAGGGATAGACAAAAATGAAGAGACCATCTGTTCCAGCTTCTTTATTTTAAAGATTTGAGGCTCAGAGAGGAGATATACTTCTTCCAAATCAACAGCCTATTAGTTCACAACTGCGATTACAATTTCATCTCCTGGCTCTGGGTTTAATAATATTCCCCCACATCATAAAACCTTGGAACTATCGAAATGATAGCTTTGAGGGGAAAAATAGGCAAAGAACTAATATGTTAAACTTTCCCTGGGATGCAGGCTTTAATCAGGTTTCAAATTCTTCCAACATAATATAATTTAATGGTGAGAGCTCTCGACATTAAGAGATGAAATTTATATTTAAAAGGCTAAGATCGTGACATATTAAAGCACTTCAAAAATGTTAGCAACAAATACCAAGAGTAACTGATGGTTGTTATTATACAAGAACAAAGAAGTTCATCCTCTGGAATTAAAGGTGTGTTAGTGTCATTGTTGCTCATGGGGAGGAGTAGGCACCTGACTTTCTTTTTTTCCTTACGACAGCTTTATCCAAATAAAGCACGGTGTGTTTCATCACCCATAATGGAAAGTGCCTGTCACTCCTTGAACAACATCATATGGTTGGTGGCCGGTGGATAATGGACCACTGAGTGTCAAGGTGACTGGCTTTCAATGCACACAAAACTAAAAATTATAGACCTGTCATTCCACAGGCAGGCCACAATTAGCTGTCTATGCAACTTGAAATTTCCATTTTGCCAGCTGAGTAATCATTTGACTAGAGTTTTTCATTTGGAAGCATTTCTAAGCCTTTTGTGTGCAAGTCTTTTAAAATGTGGATCCTGAAGTAAATAAACAGTGCACTTAATCAGATGTATTCTTTTTAGAAACACCTCTTCGGAAACACACAGGCAAACCCCAACATTGTTGTAATAGTAACAATAATAATGTGACAAAACAGTATAAGCCTTGGGTATTTTATTTAGGGATCTTAAAAGTTCACAACGAAAAGTAAGAATCACTTCTTAATACCTCAGAGTGCAGAATTTAGAAAGAGAAACTGAGATTTTGGCAGTCAGTAACTTGATAAGTCTCCTTTGGTGATAAGTTTACTTCACCAAAGGAGAAGTAAACTCAGAGCTAGGGGTCAAAACTTGGGAATTTCAGTGTCAGAAACATTCACTGATTCAAAACTATCCATTTACCAGTTTTCTGTTTACATTTGGTTTCCAATTCCATATCTGAGTTCTGTCATTTCTCTGAATCTTTGAGGGATAGAGAAAATGATACCAAGTAGAGTCTGTTGGAAAATTGTGTTGTAATTTCCATTCAGTTGCTGTACGTGAAGTAAAATTCAGGATTCTACAATCTCAGATCAGATTCTAGACCGTCTAATTGAACCTGAATCTTCTTTTACCCTCTTCCTGCCCTGTCCCTGGTCCACATTACTCTCTCTCCTTCTCCCTCGGATGATTTATATCTACATTTAAATTGCCGAGCCACAAGGATACAAGTGAAGTTGACAATCAATATGAATTAAGGAAAAAAATCAGAAGTCTGAGATCAGAAGTGTTTGAGTGAAATTCTCCCTACAAGTCTTGGCAACCTCATGATTTTGTTTAATTTTCCAACATGTTTTGGATTATTGGAAAGGGTTACATGGGATAAAAAGGATTTGCCTGGCAGAGTAAAAGAACTGAATTTGGATTGTACTGAAATAGGTCCTAACTAGGCTGTTGATGGTGAAATATTGATGATTCTATTGTTTTGAATGAATGAGTGTCATATTTTACTGGGAATTGATTTCTGAACTTCAGTCAAGGAGTGACTGAATTTGCAATTAGAGTCACTCTGTTTTGTAACTCAGATTATGCAAGGATCATTCTGAAACAGCAACCAAGATATAAGCCCTTGTTGCATGGCTTTTCTTTAATTTCTAATTTCGTGTGTCTGTGTTCAGTTTTTAAAGGACCAAAAAGTTTTTTTCCCCCATCTCTCTAGAAAAAAAAGGGACATACCCTAGGATTACAAGGGGCTTGATTATCTATTTTATAAGAATCTTAACCCAGGAATTGGTTAATATTCTTTCTCCAATTTATAAAAATAGTAGGCTTTGTCATTGATTCCTAATGATTAGCACAAAAAGGGAAAGGCTTTTTAAAACCAAGATAAAATCACTTTAATTCCAAAAGTGTCCATTTAGGCAATATAAACTGTGAAGATAAGCAATGGCTATTTTCTCTAAAGGAAAGTATTTTCAAATGAACAGAACAGGCAAATGTAGACTTAATTAGGTGGAGTCAGATGGGTATTAATTATTCACCTTTCCAGGGTGAGAATAATAGCATTGTTGCTAAAGAAATGAAATAAGGCATGACACTTCTTTCTTCTTCATTCTGTGAAAGCTGCTCTGATCTGAACAGGTTAAAGATGGGATAACAGGAGGACAGACTGAAAATTTGCCCTTCCCTTCACAATTGAGGGTAGATAGTCTTTTGAGAGTGTAGTATCCTCCATTGAAATAAAATGTTATTGACTACCTGCTTGGAGACATAAAAACCTTCTCATGTTTAGAATGTACATGTACTTCTCTGTTTTGCTCTCTTGAACGTTTTCAAAATAGCTAAATAAAATTTGTCCTCATTCTTAGAATTCTGTATTTTCTAGACTTGAAAATAGGGCCAACAGTGAGTGATAATTCACACTGATGATAATCACACCAGACTAGGTTTGTTTAATTTTGTTATAGCCTCTAAAAAGCATTTGTTAAGCATCTGCTCTGTTACACAGGTAAGATCTCATGATGGATGTGGAGTCTACAAATGAAAAATACTTAAACGCACTGCAGTAAAAGATCAACACTTACTCTAATATAATTTGTTAGTTCCAAGTGTCAAAAAGTGGGGTTTGAAAGAACCTAAAGGTAAGATTTAGCAGGTGTGGGGTCTAGTCCTGACACTGATGGTGACTACTTGTTGCCTACCTCAATTCTGGTCATAAGAGCTATGAGTGTGAATGTGTATGTTAAGTAGTGTGAGGTTGTGTGACTGGAAGGGGCTGGAGGAAATAGAGGCAGAGAAACTCAGCAACCCTGAGTTGCAGAGAAGAAGCTTTTTTAGTGTCCCTGAGAAGTGAAATGACTCTGTTATTATGTCTGCATGCTAATTATACCTCTACTCTACATACTTTTAACTTTAGGTAACCTCATGTTAACTGCCTTTTTAAGCTGAGGAAACCAATACCCATGGAGATAAAATGACTTGACCCAAATCGGACAGCTTGTCAATAGCAAAGCTGGAACCAGACTGTAAAGCTTCTGCTTTCTTGTGTAAGATACATTTTTCCCCTAGATGACTTCTTAAACCAAGGGGCTCTGAAAATAAACAATCTTTTCAAAGTAGCACTGTATCCCTGTAGGTTGTTGCAAATAGTTCTTCAAAACTTGAAATAATTATATCATCTTAAAAAGTCCCTTATAAATTCCAATTCAGTATAAAAATATGATTTAGGTATATGTTAATTAAACTATCTTTTAAACTCCGTAACCATAAAGGAAAATAATTGTAGGTATACAAAAAAGAAATCTATTCTTTATTTAAATACATGTTCCTTCTGGGAGAGGTGTTTAAACAATAGAATCAAAAACACTGAATCAACTTCTGCAAGGGCTGTTTAGGTAAAAATCCTTGGTGAAGCTGAAAACTGCTCAAAGAAATGTATATCTGTAGAGATGTGGCAGAAGTTTGTCTTAAACTTGAATCAGCCGATACTATTTTGAAAAATAATATTCCATTTAGCAAAGCCTGACAGTCATATAACAAAGTATGTCTTCTTTTGAAAGGTGTTAAATTAGACCACAATTTTCTTTAAAAATTTGTGAGAAATATACTGTGAATCACAATTGGTAAACATTCTATTTCTCTAAATATAACTGAATTTTAGGCTCTAAATTAAGAGAAATTACAATACACCTCTGTAAACACATTTTTTTTGTATTAGATTCCACATTTGTAAAGAAGTAGGTGAGTCAGAAACAAAATAAATGCTATGGAGAAGATTATTTTATTTATAGATGAATGTAATGAATAAATTAAGCTCCAAATTAGTACAGAACTAATGACGCATTCTACATGTCTTCCAGATCTCAGTTTATTACCATTTTGTAACAGACTTTCTGCATATTCTAACTCACTGATGCCATGATGTTGTTTTTGTGGGGAAAAGAACCTTTTTTAACAGAATAGAGGTTAACCAAGTTTTATGTCTTAAGCTATTTTTTTTTTTGCAGATCACCAGAATTATGCATTACTATAAGTAATCTTAAAATTGTATGTACATAAAGATTGGCCATTTAATGAGTGTATTATTCTTTGTTAATATTACAGGTAGGCTCATATTCCACACTAAAATGGTCATAAGTAATATAGTGA